>NW_027422906.1:601250-1202500 GCF_048934315.1 Petromyzon marinus | reverse complement strand
GGGATATTAGGGCCAGGAATATTAGGGCCAGGGATATTAGTGCCAGGGATATTATGGCCAGGGATATTAGGGCCATGGATATTAGGGCCAGAGATATTAGAGCCAGGGATATTAGGGCCAGGGATATTAGGGCCAGGGGTATTAGGGCCAGGGATATTAGGGCCAGGGATATTAGGGCCAGGGATATTAGGGCCAGGGATATTAGGGCCAGGGATTTTAGGGCCATGGATATTAGGGCCAGGGATATTAGGGCCATGGATATTAGGGCCAGGGATATTAGGGCCAGGGATATTAGGGCCAGGGATATTAGGGCCAGGGATATTAGGGCCTGGGATATTAGGGCCAGGGATATTAGGTCCAGGGATATTAGGGCCAGGGATATTAGTGCCAAAGATATTAGGGCCAGGGATATTAGGGCCAGGGATATTAGGGCCAGGGATATTAGGGCCAGGGATGTTAGGGCCAGGGATATTAGGGCCAGGGATTTTAGGGCCAGGGATATTAGGGCCAGGGATATTAGGGCCAGGGATGTTAGGGCCAGGGATTTTAGGGCCAGGGATTTTAGGGCCAGGGATATTAGGGCCAGGGATATTAGGGCCAGGGATATTAGGGCCAGCGATATTAGGGCCAGGGATATTAGGGCCAGGGATATTAGGGCCAGGGATATTAGTGCCAGGGATATTAGGGCCAGGGATATTAGGGCCAGGGATATTAGGGCCAGGGATATTAGGGCCAGGGATATTAGGGCCAGGGATATTAGGGCCAGGGATATTAGGGCCAGGGGTATTAGGGCCAGGGGTAATAGGGCCAGGGATATTATGGCCAGGGATATTAGGGCCAGGGATATTAGGGCCAGAGATATTAGAGCCAGGGATATTAGGGCCAGGGATATTAGGGCCAGGGGTATTAGGGCCAGGGATATTAGGGCCAGGGATATTAGGGCCAGGGATATTAGGGCCAGGGATTTTAGGGCCAGGGATATTAGGGCCAGGGATATTAGGGCCAGGGATATTAGGGCCAAGGATATTAGGGCCTGGGATATTAGGGCCAGGGATATTAGGGCCAGTGATATTATGGCCAGCGATTTTAGGGCCAGGGATGGTAGGGCCAGGAATATTAGGGCCAGGGATTTTAGGGCCAGGGATATTATGGCCAGGGATATTAGGGCCAGGGATTTTAGGGCCAGGGATATTACGGCCAGGGATATTAGGGACAGGGATATTAGAGCCAGGGATATTAGGGCCAGGGATATTAGGGCCAGGGATATTAGGGCCAGGGATATTAGGGCCAGGGATATTAGGGCCAGGGATATTAGGGCCAGGGATATTAGGGCCAGGGGTATTAGGGCCAGGGGTAATAGGGCCAAGGGTATTATGGCCAGGGATATTAGGGCCAGGGATATTAGGGCCAGAGATATTAGAGCCAGGGATATTAGGGCCAGGGATTTTAGGGCCAGGGATATTGGGGCCAGGGATATTAGGGCCAGGGATATTAGGGCCAGGGATATTAAGGCCAGGGTTATTAGGGCCAGGGATATTAGGGCCAGGGATATTAGGGCGAGGGATATTAGGGCCAGGGATATTAGGGCCAGGGATTTTAGGGCCAGGGATATTAGGGCCAGGGGTATTATGGCCAGGGATATTAGGGCCAGGCATATTAGGGCCAGGGATATTAGGGCCAGGAATATTAGGGCCAGGGATATTAGTGCCAGGGATATTATGGCCAGGGATATTAGGGCCATGGATATTAGGGCCAGAGATATTAGAGCCAGGGATATTAGGGCCAGGGATATTAGGGCCAGGTGTATTAGGGCCAGGGATATTAGGGCCAGGGATATTAGGGCCAGGGATATTAGGGCCAGGGATATTAGGGCCAGGGATTTTAGGGCCATGGATATTAGGGCCAGGGATATTAGGGCCATGGATATTAGGGCCAGGGATATTAGGGCCAGGGATATTAGGGCCAGGGATATTAGGGCCAGGGATATTAGGGCCTGGGATATTAGGGCCAGGGATATTAGGTCCAGGGATATTAGGGCCAGGGATATTAGTGCCAAGGATATTAGGGCCAGGGATATTAGGGCCAGGGATATTAGGGCCAGGGATATTAGGGCCAGGGATGTTAGGGCCAGGGATATTAGGGCCAGGGATTTTAGGGCCAGGGATATTAGGGCCAGGGATATTAGGGCCAGGGATGTTAGGGCCAGGGATTTTAGGGCCAGGGATTTTAGGGCCAGGGATATTAGGGCCAGGGATATTAGGGCCAGGGATATTAGGGCCAGCGATATTAGGGCCAGGGATATTAGGGCCAGCGATATTAGGGCCAGGGATATTAGTGCCAGGGATATTAGGGCCAGGGATATTAGAGCCAGGGATATTAGGGCCAGGGATATTAGGGCCAGGGATATTAGGGCCAGGGATATTAGGGCCAGTGATATTATGGCCAGCGATTTTAGGGCCAGGGATGTTAGGGCCAGGAATATTAGGGCCAGGGATTTTAGGGCCAGGGATATTATGGCCAGGGATATTAGGGCCAGGGATTTTAGGGCCAGGGATATTACGGCCAGGTATATTAGGGACAGGGATATTAGAGCCAGGGATATTAGGGCCAGGGATATTAGGGCCAGGGATATTAGGGCCAGGGATATTAGGGCCAGGGATATTAGGGCCAGGGATATTAGGGCCAGGGATATTAGGGCCAGGGGTATTAGGGCCAGGGGTAATAGGGCCAAGGGTATTATGGCCAGGGATATTAGGGCCAGAGATATTAGGGCCAGAGATATTAGAGCCAGGGATATTAGGGCCAGGGATTTTAGGGCCAGGGATATTGGGGCCAGGGATATTAGGGCCAGGGATATTAGGGCCAGGGATATTAAGGCCAGGGTTATTAGGGCCAGGGATATTAGGGCCAGGGATATTAGGGCGAGGGATATTAGGGCCAGGGATATTAGGGCGAGGGATATTAGGGCCAGGGATATTAGGGCCAGGGATTTTAGGGCCAGGGATATTAGGGCCAGGGGTATTAGGGCCAGGGATATTAGGGCCAGGCATATTAGGGCCAGGGATATTAGGGCCAGGAATATTAGGGCCAGGGATATTAGTGCCAGGGATATTATGGCCAGGGATATTAGGGCCATGGATATTAGGGCCAGGGATATTAGGGCCAGGGGTATTAGGGCCAGGGATATTAGGGCCAGGGATATTAGGGCCAGGGATATTAGGGCCAGGGATATTAGGGCCAGGGATTTTAGGGCCATGGATATTAGGGCCAGGGATATTAGGGCCATGGATATTAGGGCCAGGGATATTAGGGCCAGGGATATTAGGGCCAGGGATATTAGGGCCAGGGATATTAGGGCCTGGGATATTAGGGCCAGGGATATTAGGTCCAGGGATATTAGGGCCAGGGATATTAGTGCCAAGGATATTAGGGCCAGGGATATTAGGGCCAGGGATATTAGGGCCAGGGATATTAGGGCCAGGGATGTTAGGGCCAGGGATATTAGGGCCAGGGATTTTAGGGCCAGGGATATTAGGGCCAGGGATATTAGGGCCAGGGATGTTAGGGCCAGGGATTTTAGGGCCAGGGATTTTAGGGCCAGGGATATTAGGGCCAGGGATATTAGGGCCAGGGATATTAGGGCCAGCGATATTAGGGCCAGGGATATTAGGGCCAGGGATATTAGGGCCAGGGATATTAGTGCCAGGGATATTAGGGCCAGGGATATTAGGGCCAGGGATATTAGGGCCAGGGATATTAGGGCCAGGGATATTAGGGCCAGGGATATTAGGGCCAGGGATATTAGGGCCAGGGGTATTAGGGCCAGGGGTAATAGGGCCAGGGATATTATGGCCAGGGATATTAGGGCCAGGGATATTAGGGCCAGAGATATTAGAGCCAGGGATATTAGGGCCAGGGATATTAGGGCCAGGGGTATTAGGGCCAGGGATATTAGGGCCAGGGATATTAGGGCCAGGGATATTAGGGCCAGGGATTTTAGGGCCAGGGATATTAGGGCCAGGGATATTAGGGCCAGGGATATTAGGGCCAAGGATATTAGGGCCTGGGATATTAGGGCCAGGGATATTAGGGCCAAGGATATTAGGGCCAGGGATATTAGGGCCAAGGATATTAGGGCCAAGGGTATTATGGCCAGGGATATTAGGGCCAGGGATATTAGGGCCAGAGATATTAGAGCCAGGGATATTAGGGTCAGGGATATTAGGGCCAGGGGTATTAGGGCCAGGGATATTAGGGCCAGGCATATTAGGGCCAGGGATATTAGGGCCAGGAATATTAGGGCCAGGGATATTAGTGCCAGGGATATTAGGGCCAGGGATATTAGGGCCATGGATATTAGGGCCAGAGATATTAGAGCCAGGGATATTAGGGCCAGGGATATTAGGGCCAGGGGTATTAGGGCCAGGGATATTAGGGCCAGGGATATTAGGGCCAGGGATATTAAGGCCAGGGTTATTAGGGCCAGGGATTTTAGGGCCAGGGATTTTAGGGCCAGGGATATTAGGGCCAGGGATATTAGGGCCAGGGATATTAGGGCCAGGGATATTAGGGCCAGGGATATTAGGGCCAGGGATATTAGGGCCAGGGATATTAGGTGCAGGGATATTAGGGCCAGGGATATTAGTTCCAAGGATATTAGGGCCAGGGATATTAGGGCCAGGGATATTAGGGCCAGGGATATTAGGGCCAGGGATGTTAGGGCCAGGGATATTAGGGCCAGGGATTTTCGGGCCAGGGATTTTAGGGCCAGGGATATTGGGGCCAGGGATATTAGGGCCAGGGATATTAGGGCCAGGGATATTAGGGCCAGGGATATTAGGGCCAGGAATATTAGGGCCAGGGATATTAGTGCCAGGGATATTAGGGCCAGGGATATTAGGGCCAGGGATATTAGGGCCAGGGATATTAGGGCCAGGGATTTTAGGGCCAGGGATATTAGGGCCAGGGATTTTAGGGCCAGGGATATTGGGGCCAGGGATATTAGGGCCAGGGATATTAGGGCCAGGGATATTAAGGCCCGGGATATTAGGGCCAGGGATATTAGGGCCAGGGATATTAGGGTGAGGGATATTAGGGCCAGGGATATTAGGGCCAGGGATATTAGGGCCAGGGATATTAGGGCCAGGGATATTAGGGCCAGGGATATTAGAGCCAGGGATATTAGGGCCAGGGATATTAGGGCCAGGGGTATTATGGCCAGGGATATTAGGGCCATGGATATTAGGGCCAGAGATATTAGAGCCAGGGATATTAGGGCCAGGGATATTAGGGCCAGGGGTATTAGGGCCAGGGATATTAGGGCCAGGGATATTAGGGCCAGGGATATTAGGGCCAGGGATATTAGGGCCAGGGATTTTAGGGCCATGGATATTAGGGCCAGGGATATTAGGGCCATGGATATTAGGGCCAGGGATATTAGGGCCAGGGATATTAGGGCCAGGGATATTAGGGCCAGGGATATTAGGGCCTGGGATATTAGGGCCAGGGATATTAGGTCCAGGGATATTAGGGCCAGGGATATTAGTGCCAAGGATATTAGGGCCAGGGATATTAGGGCCAGGGATATTAGGGCCAGGGATATTAGGGCCAGGGATGTTAGGGCCAGGGATATTAGGGCCAGGGATTTTAGGGCCAGGGATATTAGGGCCAGGGATATTAGGGCCAGGGATGTTAGGGCCAGGGATTTTAGGGCCAGGGATTTTAGGGCCAGGGATATTAGGGCCAGGGATATTAGGGCCAGGGATATTAGGGCCAGCGATATTAGGGCCAGGGATATTAGGGCCAGGGATATTAGGGCCAGGGATATTAGTGCCAGGGATATTAGGGCCAGGGATATTAGGGCCAGGGATATTAGGGCCAGGGATATTAGGGCCAGGGATATTAGGGCCAGGGATATTAGGGCCAGGGATATTAGGGCCAGGGGTATTAGGGCCAGGGGTAATAGGGCCAGGGATATTATGGCCAGGGATATTAGGGCCAGGGATATTAGGGCCAGAGATATTAGAGCCAGGGATATTAGGGCCAGGGATATTAGGGCCAGGGGTATTAGGGCCAGGGATATTAGGGCCAGGGATATTAGGGCCAGGGATATTAGGGCCAGGGATTTTAGGGCCAGGGATATTAGGGCCAGGGATATTAGGGCCAGGGATATTAGGGCCAAGGATATTAGGGCCTGGGATATTAGGGCCAGGGATATTAGGGCCAAGGATATTAGGGCCAGGGATATTAGGGCCAAGGATATTAGGGCCAAGGGTATTATGGCCAGGGATATTAGGGCCAGGGATATTAGGGCCAGAGATATTAGAGCCAGGGATATTAGGGTCAGGGATATTAGGGCCAGGGGTATTAGGGCCAGGGATATTAGGGCCAGGCATATTAGGGCCAGGGATATTAGGGCCAGGAATATTAGGGCCAGGGATATTAGTGCCAGGGATATTAGGGCCAGGGATATTAGGGCCATGGATATTAGGGCCAGAGATATTAGAGCCAGGGATATTAGGGCCAGGGATATTAGGGCCAGGGGTATTAGGGCCAGGGATATTAGGGCCAGGGATATTAGGGCCAGGGATATTAAGGCCAGGGTTATTAGGGCCAGGGATTTTAGGGCCAGGGATTTTAGGGCCAGGGATATTAGGGCCAGGGATATTAGGGCCAGGGATATTAGGGCCAGGGATATTAGGGCCAGGGATATTAGGGCCAGGGATATTAGGGCCAGGGATATTAGGTGCAGGGATATTAGGGCCAGGGATATTAGTTCCAAGGATATTAGGGCCAGGGATATTAGGGCCAGGGATATTAGGGCCAGGGATATTAGGGCCAGTGATGTTAGGGCCAGGGATATTAGGGCCAGGGATTTTCGGGCCAGGGATTTTAGGGCCAGGGATATTGGGGCCAGGGATATTAGGGCCAGGGATATTAGGGCCAGGGATATTAGGGCCAGGGATATTAGGGCCAGGAATATTAGGGCCAGGGATATTAGTGCCAGGGATATTAGGGCCAGGGATATTAGGGCCAGGGATATTAGGGCCAGGGATATTAGGGCCAGGGATTTTAGGGCCAGGGATATTAGGGCCAGGGATTTTAGGGCCAGGGATATTGGGGCCAGGGATATTAGGGCCAGGGATATTAGGGCCAGGGATATTAAGGCCCGGGATATTAGGGCCAGGGATATTAGGGCCAGGGATATTAGGGTGAGGGATATTAGGGCCAGGGATATTAGGGCCAGGGATATTAGGGCCAGGGATATTAGGGCCAGGGATATTAGGGCCAGGGATATTAGGGCCAGGGATATTAGGGCCAGGGATTTTAGGGCCAGGGATATTGGGGCCAGGGATATTAGGGCCAGGGATATTAGGGCCAGGGATATTAAGGCCAGGGTTATTAGGGCCAGGGATATTTGGGCCAGGGATATTAGGGCGAGGGATATTAGGGCCAGGGATATTAGGGCCAGGGATATTAGGGCCAGGGATATTAGGGCCAGGGATATTAGGGCCAGCGATATTAGGGCCAGGGATATTAGGGCCAGGGATATTAGGGCCAGGGATATTAGGGCCAGGGATATTAGGGCCAGGGATATTAGGGCCAGGGATATTAGGGCCAGGGATATTAGGGCCAGGGATATTAGGGCCAGGGGTATTAGGGCCAGGGGTAATAGGGCCAAGGGTATTATGGCCAGGGATATTAGGGCCAGGGATATTAGGGCCAGAGATATTAGAGCCAGGGATATTAGGGCCAGGGATATTAGGGCCAGGGGTATTAGGGCCAGGGATATTAGGGCCAGGCATATTAGGGCCAGGGATATTAGGGCCAGGAATATTAGGGCCAGGGATATTAGTGCCAGGGATATTATGGCCAGGGATATTAGGGCCATGGACATTAGGGCCAGGGATATTAGGGCCAGGGGTATTAGGGCCAGGGATATTAGGGCCAGGGATATTAGGGCCAGGGATATTAGGGCCAGGGATTTTAGGGCCAGGGATATTAGGGCCAGGGATATTAGGGCCATGGATATTAGGGCCAGGGATATTAGGGCCAGGGATATTAGGGCCAGGGATATTAGGGCCAGGGATATTAGGGCCTGGGATATTAGGGCCAGGGATATTAGGTGCAGGGATATTAGGGCCAGGGATATTAGTGCCAAGGATATTACGGCCAGGGATATTAGGGCCAGGGATATTAGGGCCAGGGATATTAGGGCCAGGGATATTAGGGCCAGGGATTTTAGGGCCAGGGATATTAGGGCCAGGGATATTAGGGCCATGGATATTAGGGCCAGGGATATTAGGGCCAGGGATATTAGGGCCAGGGATATTAGGGCCCGGGATATTAGGGCCTGGGATATTAGGGCCAGGGATATTAGGTGCAGGGATATTAGGGCCAGGGATATTAGTGCCAAGGATATTAGGGCCAGGGATATTAGGGCCAGGGATATTAGGGCCAGGGATATTAGGGCCAGGGATGTTAGGGCCAGGGATATTAGGGCCAGGGATTTTCGGGCCAGGGATATTAGGGCCAGGGATATTAGGGCCAGGGATGTTAGGGCCAGGGATATTAAGGCCAGGGTTATTAGGGCCAGGGATTTTAGGGCCAGGGATTTTAGGGCCAGGGATATTAGGGCCAGGGATATTAGGGCCAGGGATATTAGGGCCAGCGATATTAGGGCCAGGGGTATTAGGGCCAGGGATATTAGGGCCTGGGATATTAGGGCCAGGGATATTAGGGCCAGGAATATTAGGGCCAGGGATATTAGTGCCAGGGATATTAGGGCCAGGGATATTAGGGCCAGGGATATTAGGGCCAGGGATATTAGGGCCATGGATATTAGGGCCAGAGATATTAGGGCCAGGGATTTTAGGGCCAGGGATATTGGGGCCAGGGATATTAGGGCCAGGGATATTAGGGCCAGGGATATTAGGGCCAGGGATATTAGGGCCAGGAATATTAGGGCCAGGGATATTAGTGCCAGGGATATTAGGGCCAGGGATATTAGGGCCAGGGATATTAGGGCCAGGGATATTAGGGCCATGGATATTAGGGCCAGGGATATTAGGGCCAGGGATTTTAGGGCCAGGGATATTGGGGCCAGGGATATTAGGGCCAGGGATATTAGGGCCAGGGATATTAAGGCCAGGGATATTAGGGCCAGGGATTTTAGGGCCAGGGATATTAGGGCCAGGGATATTAGGGCCAGGGATATTAGGGCCAGGGATATTAAGGCCAGGGTTATTAGGGCCAGGGATATTAGGGCCAGGGATATTAGGGCCAGGGATATTAGGGCCAGGGATATTAGGGCCAGGAATATTAGGGCCAGGGATATTAGTGCCAGGGATATTAGGGCCAGGGATATTAGGGCCAGGGATATTAGGGCCAGGGATATTAGGGCCAGGGATATTAGGGCCAGCGATATTAGGGCCAGGGGTATTAGGGCCAGGGATATTAGGGCCCAGGATATTAGGGCCAGGGATATTAGGGCCAGGAATATTAGGGCCAGGGATATTAGTGCCAGGGATATTAGGGCCAGTGATATTAGGGCCAGGGATATTAGGGCCAGGGATATTAGGGCAAGGGATATTAGGGCCAGGGATATTAGGGCCAGGGATTTTAGGGCCAGGGATATTAGGGCCAGGGATATTAGGGCCAGGGATATTAGGGCCAGGGATATTAAGGCCAGGGTTATTAGGGCCAGGGATATTAGGGCCAGGGATATTAGGGCCAGGGATATTAGGGCCAGGGATTTTAGGGCCATGGATATTAGGGCCAGGGATATTAGGGCCAGGGATATTAGGGCCAGGGATATTAGGGCCAGGGATATTAGGGCCAGGGATATTAGGGCCAGGGATATTAGGTCCAGGGATATTAGGGCCAGGGATATTAGTGCCAAGGATATTAGGGCCAGGGATATTAGGGCCAGGGATATTAGGGCCAGGGATATTAGGGCCAGGGATGTTAGGGCCAGGGATATTAGGGCCAGGGATTTTAGGGCCAGGGATATTAGGGCCAGGGATATTAGGGCCAGGGATGTTAGGGCCAGGGATGTTAAGGCCAGGGTTATTAGGGCCAGGGATTTTAGGGCCAGGGATTTTAGGGCCAGGGATATTAGGGCCAGGGATATTAGGGCCAGGGATATTAGGGCCAGCGATATTAGGGCCAGGGGTATTAGGGCCAGGGATATTAGGGCCCGGGATATTAGGGCCAGGGATATTAGGGCCAGGAATATTAGGGCCAGGGATATTAGTGCCAGGGATATTAGGGCCAGGGATATTAGGGCCAGGGATATTAGGGCCAGGGATATTAGCGCCAGGGATATTAGGGCCAGGGATATTAGGGCCAGGGATTTTAGGGCCAGGGATATTAGGGCCAGGGATATTAGGGCCAGGGATATTAGGGCCAGGGATATTAAGGCCAGGGTTATTAGGGCCAGGGATATTAGGGCCAGGGATATTAGGGCCAGGGATATTAGGGCCAGGAATATAAGGGCCAGGAATATTAGGGCCAGGGATATTAGGGCCAGGGATATTAGGGCCAGGGATATTAGGGCCAGGGATTTTAGGGCCAGGGATATTAGGGCCATGGATATTAGGGCCAGGGATATTAGGGCCAGGGATATTAGGGCCTGGGATATTAGGGCCAGAGATATTAGGGCCTGGGATATTAGGGCCAGGGATATTAGGTCCAGGGATATTAGGGCCAGGGATATTAGTGCAAGGATATTAGGGCCAGGGATATTAGGGCCAGGGATATTAGGGCCAGGGATATTAGGGCCAGGGATGTTAGGGCCAGGGATATTAGGGCCAGGGATTTTAGGGCCAGGGATATTAGGGCCAGGGATATTAGGGCCAGGGATATTAAGGCCAGGGTTATTAGGGCCACGGATTTTAGGGCCAGGGATTTTAGGGCCAGGGATATTAGGGCCAGGGATATTAGGGCCAGGGATATTAGGGCCAGCGATATTAGGGCCAGGGGTATTAGGACCAGGGATATTAGGGCCTGGGATATTAGGGCCAGGAATATTAGGGCCAGGGACATTAGTGCCAGGGATATTAGGGCCAGGGATATAAGGGCCAGGGATATTAGGGCCAGGGATATTACGGCCAGGGATGTTAGGGCCAGGGATATTAGGCCAGGGATTTTAGGGCCAGGGATATTAGGGCCAGGGATATTAGGGCCAGGGATATTAGGGCCAGGGATATTAAGGCCAGGGTTATTAGGGCCAGGGATATTAGGGCCAGGGATATTAGGGCCAGGGATTTTAGGGCAAGGGATATTAGGGCCAGGGATATTAGGTCCAGGGATATTAGGGCCAGGGATATTAGGGCCAGGGATAATAGGACCAGGGATATTAGGGCCAGGGATATTAGGGCCAGGGATATTAGGGCCAGGGATATTAGGGCCTGGGATATTAGGGCCAGGGATGTTAGGGCCAGGGATATTAGGGCCAGGGATATTAGGGCCAGGGATATTAGGGCCAAGGATATTAGGGCCAGGGATATTAGGGCCAGTGATATTAGGGCCAGGGATATTAGGGCCAGGGATATTAGGGCCAGGGATATTAGAGCCAGGGATATTAGGGCCAGGGATATTAGGGCCAGGGATATTAGGGCCAGGGATATTAGGGCCAGGGATATTACGGCCAGGGATATTAGGACCAGGGATATTAAGGCCAGGGATATTAGGGCCATGGATATTAGGGACAGGGATATTAGGGCCAGGGATATTAGGGCCAGGGTTATTAGAGCCAGGGATATTAGGGCCAGGGATATTAGGGCCAGGGATATTAGGGCCAGGGATATTAGTGCCAGGGATATTAGGGCCAAGGATATTAGGGCCTGGGATATTAGGGCCAGGAATATTAGGGCCAGGGATATTAGGGCCAAGGATATTAGGGCCAAGGATATTAGGGCCAGGGATATTAGAGCCATGGATATTACGGCCAGGGATATTAGGGCCAGGGATTTTAGGGCCAGGAATATTAGGGCCAAGGATATTAGGGCCTGGGATATTAGGGCCAGGGATATTAGGGCCAGTGATATTATGGCCAGGGATTTTATGGCCAGGGATGTTAGGGCCAGGGATATTAGGGCCAGGGATTTTAGGGCCAGGGATATTAGGGCCAGGCATATTAGGGCCAGGGATTTTAGGGCCAGGGATATTACGGCCAGGGATATTAGGGACAGGGATATTAGAGCCAGGGATATTAGGGCCAGGGATATTAGGGCCAGGGATATTATGGCCAGGGATATTAGGGCCAGGGATATTAGGGCCAGGGATATTAGGGCCAGGGATATTAGGGCCAGGGGTATTAGGGCCAGGGGTAATAGGGCCAAGGGTATTATGGCCAGGGATATTAGGGCCAGGGATGTTAGGGCCAGAGATATTAGAGCCAGGGATATTAGGGCCAGGGATATTAGGGCCAGGGGTATTAGGGCCAGGGATATTAGGGCCAGGCATATTAGGGCCAGGGATATTAGGGCCAGGAATATTAGGGCCAGGGATATTAGTGCCAGGGATATTAGGGCCAGGGATATTAGGGCCAGGGATATTACGGCCAGGGATATTAGGGCCAAGGATATTAGGGCCAGGGATATTAGGGCCAGGGATATTAGGGCCAGGAATATAAGGGCCAGGGATATTAGGGCCAGGGATATTAGGGCCAGGGATATTAGGGCCAGGGATATTAGGGCCAGGGATTTTAGGGCCAGGGATATTAGGGCCAGGAATATTAGGGCCAGGGATTTTAGGGCCAGGGATATTAGGGCCAGGAATATTAGGGCCAGGGATTTTAGGGCCAGGGATATTAGGGCCAGGGATATTAGGGCCAGTGATATTAGGGCCAGGGATATTAGGGCCAGGGATATTAGGGCCAGGGATATTAGGGCCAGGGATATTACGGCCAGGGATATTAGGACCAGGGATATTAAGGCCAGGGATATTAGGGCCAGGGATATTAGGGCCAGGGATGTTAGGGCCAGGGATATTAGGGCCAGGGATGTTAGGGCCAGGGATATTAGGGCCAGGAATTTTAGGGCCAGGGATATTAGGGCCAGGGATATTAGGGCCAGGGATATTAGGGCCAGGGATATTAGGGCCAGGGATATTAGGGCCAGGGATATTAGGGCCAGGGATATTAGGGCCAGGGATATTAGGGCCAGGGATAGTAGGGCGAGGGATATTAGGGCCAAGGATATTAGGGCCTGGGATATTACGGCCAGGAATATTAGGGCCAGGGATATTAGGGTCAGGGATATTAGGGCCAGGGATATTAGGGCCAGGGATATTAGGGCAAGGGATATTAGGGCCAGGGATTTTATGGCAAGGGATATCAGGGCCAGGGATATTAGGGCCAGGGATATTAGGGCCAGGGATATTAGGGCCAAGGATATTAGGGCCAGGGATATTAGGGCCATGGATATTAGAGCCAGGGATATTACGGCCAGGGATATTAGGGCCAGGGATATTAGGGCCAAGGATATTAGGGCCTGGGATATTAGGGCCAGGGATATTAGGGCCAGTGATATTATGGCCAGCGATTTTAGGGCCAGGGATGTTAGGGCCAGGAATATTAGGGCCAGGGATTTTAGGGCCAGGGATATTAGGGCCAGGGATATTAGGGCCAGGGATTTTAGGGCCAGGGATAATACGGCCAGGGATATTAAGGACAGGGATATTAGAGCCAGGGATATTAGGGCCAGGGATATTAGGGCCAGGGATATTAGGGCCAGGGATATTAGGGCCAGGGATATTAGGGCCAGGGATATTAGGGCCAGGGATATTAGGGCCAGGGGTATTAGGGCCAGGGGTAATAGGGCCAAGGGTATTATGGCCAGGGATATTAGGGCCAGGGATATTAGGGCCAGAGATATTAGAACCAGGGATATTAGGGCCAGGGATATTAGGGCCAGGGGTATTAGGGCCAGGGATATTAGGGCCAGGCATATTAGGGCCAGGGATATTAGGGCCAGGAATATTAGGGCCAGGGATATTAGGGCCAGGGATATTAGGGCCAGGGATATTAGGGCCAGGGATATTACGGCCAGGGATATTAGGGCCAGGGATATTAGGGCCAGGGATATTAGGGCCAGGGATATTAGGGCCAGGAATATTAGGGCCAGGGATATTAGGGCCAGGGATATTAGGGCCAGGGATATTAGGGCCAGGCATATTAGGGCCAGGGATTTTAGGGCCAGGGATATTAGGGCCAGGGATATTAGGGCCAGGGATTTTAGGGCCAGGGATATTAGGGCCAGTGATATTATGGCCAGGGATTTTAGGGCCAGGGATGTTAGGGCCAGGGATATTAGGGGCAGGGATTTTAGGGCCAGGGATATTAGGGCCAGGGATATTAGGGCCAGGGATTTTAGGGCCACGGATATTACGGCCAGGGATATTAGGGACAGGGATAGTAGAGCCAGGGATATTAGGGCCAGGGATATTAGGGCCAGGGATATTAGGGCCAGGGATATTAGGGCCAGGGATATTAGGGCCAGGGGTATTAGGGCCAGGGGTAATAGGGCCAAGGGTATTATGGCCAGGGATATTAGGGCCAGGGATATTAGGGCCAGAGATATTAGAGCAAGGGATATTAGGGCCAGGGATATTAGGGCCAGGGGTATTAGGGCCAGGCATATTAGGGCCAGGCATATTAGGGCCAGGGATATTAGGGCCAGGAATATTAGGGCCAGGGATATTAGGGCCAGAGATATTAGGGCCAGGGATATTAGGGCCAGGGATATTACGGCCAGGGATATTAGGGCCAGGGATATTAGGGCCAGGGATATTAGGGCCAGGGATATTAGGGCCTGGGATATTAGGGCCAGGGATATTAGGGCCAGGAATATTAGGGCCAGGGATATTAGTGCCAGGGATATTAGGGCCAGGGATATTAGGGCCAGGGATATTAGGGCCAGGGATATTAGGGCCAGGGATATTAGGGCCAGGGATATTAAGCCAGGGATTTTAGGGCCAGGGATATTAGGGCCAGGGATATTAGGGCCAGGGATATTAGGGCCAGGGATATTAAGGCCAGGGTTATTAGGGCCAGGGATATTAGGGCCAGGGATATTAGGGCCAGGGATTTTAGGGCAAGGGATATTAGGGCCAGGGATATTAGGTCCAGGGATATTAGGGCCAGGGATATTAGGGCCAGGGATATTAGGACCAGGGATATTAGGGCCAGGGATATTAGGGCCAGGGATATTAGGGCCAGGGATATTAGGGCCTGGGATATTAGGGCCAGGGATGTTAGGGCCAGGGATATTAGGGCCAGGGATATTAGGGCCAGGGATATTAGGGCCAAGGATATTAGGGCCAGGGATATTATGGCCAGTGATATTAGGGCAGGGATATTACGGCCAGGGATATTAGGGCCAGGGATATTAGAGCCAGGGATATTAGGGCCAGGGATATTAGGGCCAGGGATATTAGGGCCAGGGATATTAGGGCCAGGGATATTACGGCCAGGGATATTAGGACCAGGGATATTAAGGCCAGGGATATTAGGGCCATGGATATTAGGGACAGGGATATTAGGGCCAGGGATATTAGGGCCAGGGTTATTAGAGCCAGGGATATTAGGGCCAGGGATATTAGGGCCAGGGATATTAGGGCCAGGGATATTAGTGCCAGGGATATTAGGGCCAAGGATATTAGGGCCTGGGATATTAGGGCCAGGAATATTAGGGCCAGGGATATTAGGGCCAAGGATATTAGGGCCAAGGATATTAGGGCCAGGGATATTAGAGCCAGGGATATTACGGCCAGGGATATTAGGGCCAGGGATTTTAGGGCCAGGAATATTAGGGCCAAGGATATTAGGGCCTGGGATATTAGGGCCAGGGATATTAGGGCCAGTGATATTATTGCCAGGGATTTTATGGCCAGGGATGTTAGGGCCAGGGATATTAGGGCCAGGGATTTTAGGGCCAGGGATATTAGGGCCAGGGATATTAGGGCCAGGGATTTTAGGGCCAGGGATATTACAGCCAGGGATATTAGGGACAGGGATATTAGAGCCAGGGATATTAGGGCCAGGGATATTAGGGCCAGGGATATTATGGCCAGGGATATTAGGGCCAGGGATATTAGGGCCAGGGATATTAGGGCCAGGGATATTAGGGCCAGGGGTATTAGGGCCAGGGGTAATAGGGCCAAGGGTATTATGGCCAGGGATATTAGGGCCAGGGATGTTAGGGCCAGAGATATTAGAGCCAGGGATATTAGGGCCAGGGATATTAGGGCCAGGGGTATTAGGGCCAGGGATATTAGGGCCAGGCATATTAGGGCCAGGGATATTAGGGCCAGGAATATTAGGGCCAGGGATATTAGTGCCAGGGATATTAGGGCCAGGGATATTAGGGCCAGGGATATTACGGCCAGGGATATTAGGGCCAAGGATATTAGGGCCAGGGATATTAGGGCCAGGGATATTAGGGCCAGGAATATAAGGGCCAGGGATATTAGGGCCAGGGATATTAGGGCCAGGGATATTAGGGCCAGGGATATTAGGGCCAGGGATTTTAGGGCCAGGGATATTAGGGCCAGGGATATTAGGGCCAGGGATTTTAGGGCCAGGGATATTAGGGCCAGGGATATTAGGGCCAGTGATATTAGGGCCAGGGATATTAGGGCCAGGGATATTAGGGCCAGGGATATTAGGGCCAGGGATATTACGGCCAGGGATATTACGGCCAGGGATATTAGGACCAGGGATATCAAGGCCAGGGATATTAGGGCCAGGGATATTAGGGCCAGGGATGTTAGGGCCAGGGATATTAGGGCCAGGGATGTTAGGGCCAGGGATATTAGGGCCAGGAATTTTAGGGCCAGGGATATTAGGGCCAGGGATATTAGGGCCAGGGATATTAGGGCCAGGGATATTAGGGCCAGGGATATTAGGGCCAGGGATATTAGGGCCAGGGATATTAGGGCCAGGGATATTAGGGCCAGGGATAGTAGGGCGAGGGATATTAGGGCCAAGGATATTAGGGCCTGGGATATTACGGCCAGGAATATTAGGGCCAGGGATATTAGGGTCAGGGATATTAGGGCCAGGGATATTAGGGCCAGGGATATTAGGGCAAGGGATATTAGGGCCAGGGATTTTATGGCAAGGGATATCAGGGCCAGGGATATTAGGGCCAGGGATATTAGGGCCAGGGATATTAGGGCCAAGGATATTAGGGCCAGGGATATTAGGGCCATGGATATTAGAGCCAGGGATATTACGGCCAGGGATATTAGGGCCAGGGATATTAGGGCCAAGGATATTAGGGCCTGGGATATTAGGGCCAGGGATATTAGGGCCAGTGATATTATGGCCAGCGATTTTAGGGCCAGGGATGTTAGGGCCAGGAATATTAGGGCCAGGGATTTTAGGGCCAGGGATATTAGGGCCAGGGATATTAGGGCCAGGGATTTTAGGGCCAGGGATATTACGGCCAGGGATATTAGGGACAGGGATATTAGAGCCAGGGATATTAGGGCCAGGGATATTAGGGCCAGGGATATTAGGGCCAGGGATATTAGGGCCAGGGATATTAGGGCCAGGGATATTAGGGCCAGGGATATTAGGGCCAGGGGTATTAGGGCCAGGGGTAATAGGGCCAAGGGTATTATGGCCAGGGATATTAGGGCCAGGGATATTAGGGCCAGAGATATTAGAGCCAGGGATATTAGGGCCAGGGATATTAGGGCCAGGGGTATTAGGGCCAGGGATATTAGGGCCAGGCATATTAGGGCCAGGGATATTAGGGCCAGGAATATTAGGGCCAGGGATATTAGGGCCAGGGATATTAGGGCCAGGGATATTAGGGCCAGGGATATTACGGCCAGGGATATTAGGGCCAGGGATATTAGGGCCAGGGATATTAGGGCCAGGGATATTAGGGCCAGGAATATTAGGGCCAGGGATATTAGGGCCAGGGATATTAGGGCCAGGGATATTAGGGCCAGGGATTTTAGGGCCAGGGATTTTAGGGCCAGGGATATTAGGGCCAGGGATATTAGGGCCAGGGATTTTAGGGCCAGGGACATTAGGGCCAGTGATATTATGGCCAGGGATTTTAGGGCCAGGGATGTTAGGGCCAGGGATATTAGGGCCAGGGATTTTAGGGCCAGGGATATTAGGGCCAGGGATATTAGGGCCAGGGATTTTAGGGCCAGGGATATTACAGCCAGGGATATTAGGGACAGGGATAGTAGAGCCAGGGATATTAGGGCCAGGGATATTAGGGCCAGGGATATTAGGGCCAGGGATATTAGGGCCAGGGATATTAGGGCCAGGGGTATTAGGGCCAGGGGTAATAGGGCCAAGGGTATTATGGCCAGGGAAATTAGGGCCAGGGATATTAGGGCCAGAGATATTAGAGCAAGGGATATTAGGGCCAGGGATATTAGGGCCAGGGGTATTAGGGCCAGGCATATTAGGGCCAGGCATATTAGGGCCAGGGATATTAGGGCCAGGAATATTAGGGCCAGGGATATTAGGGCCAGAGATATTAGGGCCAGGGATATTAGGGCCAGGGATATTACGGCCAGGGATATTAGGGCCAGGGATATTAGGGCCAGGGATATTAGGGCCAGGGATATTAGGGCCAGGAATATTAGGGCCAGGGATATTAGGGCCAGGGATATTAGGGCCAAGGATATTAGGGCCTGGGATATTAGGGCCAGGAATATTAGGGCCAGGGATATTAAGGCCAGGGATATTAGGGCCAGGGATATTAGGGCCAGGGATATTAGGGCAAGGGATATTAGGGCCAGGGATTTTAGGGCAAGGGATATCAGGGCCAGGGATATTAGGGCCAGGGATATTAGGGCAAGGGATATTAGGGCCAGGGATTTTAGGGCAAGGGATATCAGGGCCAGGGATATTAGGGCCAGGGATATTAGGGCCAGGGATATTAGGGCCAGGGATATTAAGGCCAGGGATATTAGGGCCAGGGATATTAAGGCCAGGGATATTAGGGCCAAGGATATTAGGGCCAGGGATATTAGGGCCAGGGATATTAGAGCCAGGGATATTACGGCCAGGGATATGAGGGCCAGGGATATTAGGGCCAGGGATATTAGGGCCAAGGATATTAGGGCCTGGGATATTCGGGCCAGGGATGTTAGGGCCAGTGATATTATGGCCAGGGATTTTAGGGCCAGGGATGTAAGGGCCAGGGATATTAGGGCCAGGGATTTTAGGGCCAGGGATATTAGGGCCAGGGATATTAGGGCCAGGGATTTTAGGGCCAGGGATATTACGGCCAGGGATATTGGGGACAGGGACATTAGAGCCAGGGATATTAGGGCCAGGGATATTAGGGCCAGGGATATTAGGGCCAGGGATATTAGGGCCAGGGATATTAGGGCTAGGGATATTAGGGCCAGGGATATTAGGGCCAGGGGTATTAGGGCCAGTGATATTATGGCCAGGGATTTTAGGGCCAGGGATGTTAGGGCCAGGGATATTAGGGCCAGGGATTTTAGGGCCAGGGATATTAGGGCCAGGGATATTAGGGCCAGGGATTTTAGGGCCAGGGATATTACGGCCAGGGATATTAGGGACAGGGACATTAGAGCCAGGGATATTAGGGCCAGGGATATTAGGGCCAGGGATATTAGGGCCAGGGATATTAGGGCCAGGGATATTAGGGCTAGGGATATTAGGGCCAGGGGTATTAGGGCCAGGGGTATTAGGGCCAGGGGTAATAGGGCCAAGGGTATCATGGCCAGGGATATTAGGGCCAGGGATATTAGGGCCAGGGATATTAGGGCCAGGGTTATTAGGGCCAGGGATATTAGGGCCAGGGATATTATGGCCAGGGATATTAGGGCCAGGGATATTAGGGCCAGGGATATTAGGGCCAGGGATTTTAGGGCCAGGGATATTACAGCCAGGGATATTAGGGACAGGGATAGTAGAGCCAGGGATATTAGGGCCAGGGATATTAGGGCCAGGGATATTAGGGCCAGGGATATTAGGGCCAGGGATATTAGGGCCAGGGGTATTAGGGCCAGGGGTAATAGGGCCAAGGGTATTATGGCCAGGGATATTAGGGCCAGGGATATTAGGGCCAGAGATATTAGAGCAAGGGATATTAGGGCCAGGGATATTAGGGCCAGGGGTATTAGGGCCAGGCATATTAGGGCCAGGCATATTAGGGCCAGGGATATTAGGGCCAGGAATATTAGGGCCAGGGATATTAGGGCCAGAGATATTAGGGCCAGGGATATTAGGGCCAGGGATATTACGGCCAGGGATATTAGGGCCAGGGATATTAGGGCCAGGGATATTAGGGCCAGGGATATTAGGGCCAGGAATATTAGGGCCAGGGATATTAGGGCCAGGGATATTAGGGCCAAGGATATTAGGGCCTGGGATATTAGGGCCAGGAATATTAGGGCCAGGGATATTAAGGCCAGGGATATTAGGGCCAGGGATATTAGGGCCAGGGATATTAGGGCAAGGGATATTAGGGCCAGGGATTTTAGGGCAAGGGATATCAGGGCCAGGGATATTAGGGCCAGGGATATTAGGGCAAGGGATATTAGGGCCAGGGATTTTAGGGCAAGGGATATCAGGGCCAGGGATATTAGGGCCAGGGATATTAGGGCCAGGGATATTAGGGCCAGGGATATTAAGGCCAGGGATATTAGGGCCAGGGATATTAAGGCCAGGGATATTAGGGCCAAGGATATTAGGGCCAGGGATATTAGGGCCAGGGATATTAGAGCCAGGGATATTACGGCCAGGGATATGAGGGCCAGGGATATTAGGGCCAGGGATATTAGGGCCAAGGATATTAGGGCCTGGGATATTCGGGCCAGGGATGTTAGGGCCAGTGATATTATGGCCAGGGATTTTAGGGCCAGGGATGTAAGGGCCAGGGATATTAGGGCCAGGGATTTTAGGGCCAGGGATATTAGGGCCAGGGATATTAGGGCCAGGGATTTTAGGGCCAGGGATATTACGGCCAGGGATATTGGGGACAGGGACATTAGAGCCAGGGATATTAGGGCCAGGGATATTAGGGCCAGGGATATTAGGGCCAGGGATATTAGGGCCAGGGATATTAGGGCTAGGGATATTAGGGCCAGGGATATTAGGGCCAGGGGTATTAGGGCCAGTGATATTATGGCCAGGGATTTTAGGGCCAGGGATGTTAGGGCCAGGGATATTAGGGCCAGGGATTTTAGGGCCAGGGATATTAGGGCCAGGGATATTAGGGCCAGGGATTTTAGGGCCAGGGATATTACGGCCAGGGATATTAGGGACAGGGACATTAGAGCCAGGGATATTAGGGCCAGGGATATTAGGGCCAGGGATATTAGGGCCAGGGATATTAGGGCCAGGGATATTAGGGCTAGGGATATTAGGGCCAGGGGTATTAGGGCCAGGGGTATTAGGGCCAGGGGTAATAGGGCCAAGGGTATCATGGCCAGGGATATTAGGGCCAGGGATATTAGGGCCAGGGATATTAGGGCCAGGGTTATTAGGGCCAGGGATATTAGGGCCAGGGATATTATGGCCAGGGATATTAGGGCCAGGGATATTAGGGCCAGGGATATTAGGGCCAGGGATATTAGGGCCAGGAATATTAGGGCCAGGGATATTAGGGCCAGGGATATTAGGGCCAGGGATATTAGGGCCAGGGATATTAGGGCCAGGGATATTAGGGCCAGGGATATTAGGACCAGGGATATTAGGGGCAGGGATATTAGGGCCAGGGATATTAGGGCCAGGGATATTAGGGCCAGGGATATTAGGGCCTGGGATATTAGGGCCAGGGATGTTAGGTCCAGGGATATTAGGGCCAGGGATTTTAGGGCCAGGGATATTAGGACCAGGGATATTAGGGCCAGGGATATTAGGGCCAGGGATATTAGGGCCAGGGATATTAGGGCCAGGGATGTTAGGGCCAGGGATATTAGGGCCAGGGATTTTAGGGCCAGGGATATTAGGGCCAGGGATATTAGGGCCAGGGATATTAGGGCCAGGGATATTAGGGCCAGGGATATTAGGGCCAGGGATATTAGGGCCAGGGATATTAGTGCCAGGGATATTAGGGCCAGGGATTTAAGGGCCAGGGATATTAGGGCCAGGGATATTAGGGCCAGGGATATTAGGGCCAGGGATATTAGGGCCAGGGATATTAGGGCCAGGGATATTAGGGCCTGGGATATTAGGGCCAGGGATATTAGGTCCAGGGATATTAGGGCCAGGGATATTAGGGCCAGGGATATTAGGACCAGGGATATTAGGGCCAGGGATATTAGGGCCAGGGATATTAGGGCCAGGGATGTTAGGGCCAGGGATATTAGGGCCAGGGATTTTAGGGCCAGGGATATTAGGGCCAGGGATATTAGGGCCAAGGATGTTAGGGCCAGGGATATTAGGGCCAGGGTTATTAGGGCCAGGGATTTTAGGGCCAGGGATTTTAGGGCCAGGGATATTAGGGCCAGGGATATTAGGGCCAGGGATATTAGGGCCAGCGATATTAGGGCCAGGGGTATTAGGGCCAGGGATATTAGGGCCCGGGATATTAGGGCCAGGGATATTAGGGCCAGGAATATTAGGGCCATGGATATTAGTGCCAGGGATATTAGGGCCAGGGATATTAGGGCCAGGGATATTAGGGCCAGGGATATTAGGGCCAGGGATATTAGGGCCAGGGATATTAGGGCCAGGGATATTAGGGCCAGGGATTTTAGGGCCAGGGATATTAGGGCCAGGGATATTAGGGCCAGGGATATTAGGGCCAGGAATATTAAGGCCAGGGTTATTAGGGCCAGGGATATTAGGGCCAGGGATATTAGGGCGAGGGATATTAGGGCCAGGGATATTAGGGCCAGGGATATTAGGGCCAGGGATATTAGGGCCAGGGATTTTAGGGCAAGGGATATTATGGCCAGGGATATTAGGTCCAGGGATATTAGGGCCAGGGATATTAGGGCCAGGGATATTAGGACCAGGGATATTAGGGCCAGGGATATTAGGGCCAGGGATATTAAGGCCAGGGATATTAGGGCCTGGGATATTAGGGCCAGGGATGTTAGGGCCAGGGATATTAGGGCCAGGGATATTAGGGCCAGGGATATTAGGGCCAAGGATATTAGGGCCAGGGATATTAGGGCCAGTGATATTAGGGCCAGGGATATTAGGGCCAGGGATATTAGGGCCAGGGATATTAGAGCCAGGGATATTAGGGCCAGGGATATTAGGGCCAGGGATATTAGGGCCAGGGATATTAGGGCCAGGGATATTACGGCCAGGGATATTAGGACCAGGGATATTAAGGCCAGAGATATTAGGGCCAGGGATATTAGGGCCAGGGATATTAGGGCCAGGGATATTAGGGCCAGGGATGTTAGGGCCAGGGATAATAGGGCCAGGAATTTTAGGGCCAGGGATATTAGGGCCAGGGATATTAGGGCCAGGGATATTAGGGCCATGGATATTAGGGCCAGGGATATTAGGGCCAGGGATATTAGGGCCAGCGATATTAGGGCCAGGGATATTAGGGCCAGGGATATTAGAGCCAGGGATATTAGGGCCAGGGATATTAGGGCCAGGGATATTAGGGCCAGGGATATTAGGGCCAGGGATATTAGGGCCAAGGATATTAGGGCCTGGGATATTAGGGCCAGGAATATTAGGGCCAGGGATATTAGGGCCAGGGATATTAGGGCCAGGGATATTAGGGCCAGGGATATTAGGGCAAGGGATATCAGGGCCAGGGATTTTAGGGCAAGGGATATCAGGGCCAGGGATATTAGGGCCAGGGATATTAGGACCAGGGATATTAAGGCCAGGGATATTAGGGCCAGGGATATTAGGGACAGGGATATTAGGGCCAGGGATATTAGGGCCAGGGATATTAGGGCCAGGGATATTAAGGCCAGGGATATTAGGGCCAGGGATATTAGGGCCAGGGATATTAGGGCCAAGGATATTAGGGCCAAGGATATTAGGGCCAGGGATATTAGAGCCAGGGATATTACGGCCAGGGATATTAGGGCCAGGGATTTTAGGGCCAGGAATATTAGGGCCAAGGATATTAGGGCCTGGGATATTAGGGCCAGGGATATTATGGCCAGTGATATTATGGCCAGGGATTTTAGGGCCAGGGATATTAGGGACAGGGATATTAGAGCCAGGGATATTAGGGCCAGGGATATTAGGGCCAGAAATATTAGGGTTAGGGAAATTAGGGCCAGGGATATTAGGGCCAGGGATATTAGGGCCAGGGATATTAGGGCCAGGGGTATTAGGGCCAGGGGTAATAGGGCCAAGGGTATTATGGCCAGGGATATTAGGGCCAGGGATATTAGGGCCAGAGATATTAGAGCCAGGGATATTAGGGCCAGGGATATTAGGGCCAGGGGTATTAGGGCCAGGGATATTAGGGCCAGGCATATTAGGGCCAGGGATATTAGGGCCAGGAATATTAGGGCCAGGGATATTAGGGCCAGGGATATTAGGGCCAGGGATATTAGGGCCAGGGATATTACGGCCAGGGATATTAGGGCCAGGGATATTAGGGCCAGGGATATTAGGGCCAGGGATATTAGGGCCAGGAATATAAGGGCCAGGGATATTAGGGCCAGGGATATTAGGGCCAGGGATATTAGGGCCAGGGATTTTAGGGCCAGGGATATTAGGGCCAGGGATTTTAGAGCCAGGGATTTTAGGGCCAGGGATATTAGGGCCAGTGATATTAGGGACAGGGATATTAGGGACAGGGATATTAGGGCCAGGGATATTAGAGCCAGGGATATTAGGGCCAGGGATATTAGGGCCAGGGATATTAGGGCCAGGGATATTAGGGCCAGGGATATTACAGCCAGGGATATTAGGACCAGGGATATTAGGGCCAGGGATATTAGGGCCAGGGATATTAGGGCCAGGGATATTAGGGCCAGGGATATTAGGGCAGGGATGTTAGGGCCAGGGATATTAGGGCCAGGAATTTTACGGCCAGGGATATTAGGGCCAGGGATATTAGGGCCAGGGATATTAGGGCCAGGGATATTAGGGCCAGGGATATTAGGGCCAGGGATATTAGGGCCAGCGATATTAGGGCCAGGGATATTAGGGCCAGGGATATTAGGGCCAGGGATACTAGAGCCAGGGATATTACGGCCAGGGATATTAGGGCCAGGGATATTAGGGCCAAGGATATTAGGGCCTGGGATATTAGGGCCAGGGATATTAGGGCCAGTGATATTATGGCCAGGGATTTTAGGGCCAGGGATGTTAGGGCCAGGGATATTAGGGCCAAGGATTTTAGGGCCAGGGATATTAGGGCCAGGGATATTAGGGCCAGGGATTTTAGGGCCAGGGAAATTACAGCCAGGGATATTAGGGACAGGGATATTAGAGCCAGGGATATTAGGGCCAGGGATATTAGGGCCAGGGATATTAGGGCCAGGGATATTAGGGCCAGGGATATTAGGGCCAGGGATATTAGGGCCAGGGATATTAGGGCCAGGGGTATTAGGGCCAGGGGTAATAGGGCCAAGGGTATTATGGCCAGGGATATTAGGGCCAGGGATATTAGGGCCAGAGATATTAGAGCCAGGGATATTAAGGCCAGGGATATTAGGGCCAGGGGTATTAGGGCCAGGGATATTAGGGCCAGGCATATTAGGGCCAGGGATATTAGGGCCAGGAATATTAGGGCCAGGGATATTAGGGCCAGGGATATTAGGGCCAGGGATATTAGGGCCAGGGATATTACGGCCAGGGATATTAGGGCCAGGGATATTAGGGCCAGGGATATTAGGGCCAGGGATATTAGGGCCAGGAATATTAGGGCCAGGGATATTAGGGCCAGGGATATTAGGGCCAGGGATATTAGGGCCAGGGATATTAGGGCCAGGGATTTTAGGGCCAGGGATATTAGGGCCAGGGATATTAGGGCCAGGGATTTTAGGGCCAGGGATATTAGGGCCAGTGATGTTATGGCCAGGGATTTTAGGGCCACGGATGTTAGGGCCAGGGATATTAGGGCCAGGGATTTTAGGGCCAGGGATATTAGGGCCAGGGATATTAGGGCCAGGGATTTTAGGGCCAGGGATATTACGGCCAGGGATTTTAGGGACAGGGATATTAGAGCCAGGGATATTAGGGCCAGGGATATTAGGGCCAGGGATATTAGGGCCAGGGATATTAGGGCCAGGGATATTAGGGCCAGGGATATTAGGGCCAGGGGTATTAGGGCCAGGGGTAATAGGGCCAAGGGTATTATGGCCAGGGATATTAGGGCCAGGGATATTAGGGCCAGAGATATTAGAGCCAGGGATATTTAGGGCCAGGGATATTAGGGCCAGGGGTAATAGGGCCAAGGGTATCATGGCCAGGGATATTAGGGCCAGGGATATTAGGGCCAGGGATATTAGGGCCAGGGATATTAGGGCCAGGGATATTAGGGCCAGGGATATTATGGCCAGGGATATTAGGGCCAGGGATATTAGGGCCAGGGATATTAGGGCCAGGGATATTAGGGCCAGGAATATTAGGGCCAGGGATATTAGGGCCAGGGATATTAGGGCCAGGGATATTAGGGCCAGGGATATTAGGGCCAGGGATATTAGGGCCAGGGATATTAGGACCAGGGATATTAGGGGCAGGGATATTAGGGCCAGGGATATTAGGGCCAGGGATATTAGGGCCAGGGATATTAGGGCCAGGGATATTAGGGCCAGGGATATTAGGGCCAGGGATATTAGGGCCAGGGATATTAGGGCCAGGGATGTTAGGGCCAGGGATATTAGGGCCAGGGATTTTAGGGCCAGGGATATTAGGGCCAGGGATATTAGGGCCAGGGATATTAGGGCCAGGGATATTAGGGCCAGGGATATTAGGGCCAGGGATATTAGGGCCAGGGATATTAGTGCCAGGGATATTAGGGCCAGGGATTTAAGGGCCAGGGATATTAGGGCCAGGGATATTAGGGCCAGGGATATTAGGGCCAGGGATATTAGGGCCAGTGATATTAGGGCCAGGGATATTAGGGCCTGGGATATTAGGGCCAGGGATATTAGGTCCAGGGATATTAGGGCCAGGGATATTAGGGCCAGGGATATTAGGACCAGGGATATTAGGGCCAGGGATATTAGGGCCAGGGATATTAGGGCCAGGGATGTTAGGGCCAGGGATATTAGGGCCAGGGATTTTAGGGCCAGGGATATTAGGGCCAGGGATATTAGGGCCAAGGATGTTAGGGCCAGGGATATTAGGGCCAGGGTTATTAGGGCCAGGGATTTTAGGGCCAGGGATTTTAGGGCCAGGGATATTAGGGCCAGGGATATTAGGGCCAGGGATATTAGGGCCAGCGATATTAGGGCCAGGGGTATTAGGGCCAGGGATATTAGGGCCCGGGATATTAGGGCCAGGGATATTAGGGCCAGGAATATTAGGGCCATGGATATTAGTGCCAGGGATATTAGGGCCAGGGATATTAGGGCCAGGGATATTACGGCCAGGGATATTAGGGCCAGGGATATTAGGGCCAGGGATATTAGGGCCAGGGATATTAGGGCCAGGAATATTAGGGCCAGGGATATTAGGGCCAGGGATATTAGGGCCAGGGATATTAGGGCCAGGGATATTAGGGCCAGGGATTTTAGGGCCAGGGATATTAGGGCCAGGGATATTAGGGCCAGGGATTTTAGGGCCAGGGATATTAGGGCCAGTGATGTTATGGCCAGGGATTTTAGGGCCACGGATGTTAGGGCCAGGGATATTAGGGCCAGGGATTTTAGGGCCAGGGATATTAGGGCCAGGGATATTAGGGCCAGGGATTTTAGGGCCAGGGATATTACGGCCAGGGATTTTAGGGACAGGGATATTAGAGCCAGGGATATTAGGGCCAGGGATATTAGGGCCAGGGATATTAGGGCCAGGGATATTAGGGCCAGGGATATTAGGGCCAGGGATATTAGGGCCAGGGGTATTAGGGCCAGGGGTAATAGGGCCAAGGGTATTATGGCCAGGGATATTAGGGCCAGGGATATTAGGGCCAGAGATATTAGAGCCAGGGATATTTAGGGCCAGGGATATTAGGGCCAGGGGTAATAGGGCCAAGGGTATCATGGCCAGGGATATTAGGGCCAGGGATATTAGGGCCAGGGATATTAGGGCCAGGGATATTAGGGCCAGGGATATTAGGGCCAGGGATATTATGGCCAGGGATATTAGGGCCAGGGATATTAGGGCCAGGGATATTAGGGCCAGGGATATTAGGGCCAGGAATATTAGGGCCAGGGATATTAGGGCCAGGGATATTAGGGCCAGGGATATTAGGGCCAGGGATATTAGGGCCAGGGATATTAGGGCCAGGGATATTAGGACCAGGGATATTAGGGGCAGGGATATTAGGGCCAGGGATATTAGGGCCAGGGATATTAGGGCCAGGGATATTAGGGCCAGGGATATTAGGGCCAGGGATATTAGGGCCAGGGATATTAGGGCCAGGGATATTAGGGCCAGGGATGTTAGGGCCAGGGATATTAGGGCCAGGGATTTTAGGGCCAGGGATATTAGGGCCAGGGATATTAGGGCCAGGGATATTAGGGCCAGGGATATTAGGGCCAGGGATATTAGGGCCAGGGATATTAGGGCCAGGGATATTAGTGCCAGGGATATTAGGGCCAGGGATTTAAGGGCCAGGGATATTAGGGCCAGGGATATTAGGGCCAGGGATATTAGGGCCAGGGATATTAGGGCCAGTGATATTAGGGCCAGGGATATTAGGGCCTGGGATATTAGGGCCAGGGATATTAGGTCCAGGGATATTAGGGCCAGGGATATTAGGGCCAGGGATATTAGGACCAGGGATATTAGGGCCAGGGATATTAGGGCCAGGGATATTAGGGCCAGGGATGTTAGGGCCAGGGATATTAGGGCCAGGGATTTTAGGGCCAGGGATATTAGGGCCAGGGATATTAGGGCCAAGGATGTTAGGGCCAGGGATATTAGGGCCAGGGTTATTAGGGCCAGGGATTTTAGGGCCAGGGATTTTAGGGCCAGGGATATTAGGGCCAGGGATATTAGGGCCAGGGATATTAGGGCCAGCGATATTAGGGCCAGGGGTATTAGGGCCAGGGATATTAGGGCCCGGGATATTAGGGCCAGGGATATTAGGGCCAGGAATATTAGGGCCATGGATATTAGTGCCAGGGATATTAGGGCCAGGGATATTAGGGCCAGGGATATTAGGGCCAGGGATATTAGGGCCAGGGATATTAGGGCCAGGGATATTAGGGCCAGGGATATTAGGGCCAGGGATTTTAGGGCCAGGGATATTAGGGCCAGGGATATTAGGGCCAGGGATATTAGGGCCAGGAATATTAAGGCCAGGGTTATTAGGGCCAGGGATATTAGGGCCAGGGATATTAGGGCGAGGGATATTAGGGCCAGGGATATTAGGGCCAGGGATATTAGGGCCAGGGATATTAGGGCCAGGGATTTTAGGGCAAGGGATATTATGGCCAGGGATATTAGGTCCAGGGATATTAGGGCCAGGGATATTAGGGCCAGGGATATTAGGACCAGGGATATTAGGGCCAGGGATATTAGGGCCAGGGATATTAAGGCCAGGGATATTAGGGCCTGGGATATTAGGGCCAGGGATGTTAGGGCCAGGGATATTAGGGCCAGGGATATTAGGGCCAGGGATATTAGGGCCAAGGATATTAGGGCCAGGGATATTAGGGCCAGTGATATTAGGGCCAGGGATATTAGGGCCAGGGATATTAGGGCCAGGGATATTAGAGCCAGGGATATTAGGGCCAGGGATATTAGGGCCAGGGATATTAGGGCCAGGGATATTAGGGCCAGGGATATTACGGCCAGGGATATTAGGACCAGGGATATTAAGGCCAGAGATATTAGGGCCAGGGATATTAGGGCCAGGGATATTAGGGCCAGGGATATTAGGGCCAGGGATGTTAGGGCCAGGGATATTAGGGCCAGGAATTTTAGGGCCAGGGATATTAGGGCCAGGGATATTAGGGCCAGGGATATTAGGGCCATGGATATTAGGGCCAGGGATATTAGGGCCAGGGATATTAGGGCCAGCGATATTAGGGCCAGGGATATTAGGGCCAGGGATATTAGAGCCAGGGATATTAGGGCCAGGGATATTAGGGCCAGGGATATTAGGGCCAGGGATATTAGGGCCAGGGATATTAGGGCCAAGGATATTAGTGCCTGGGATATTAGGGCCAGGAATATTAGGGCCAGGGATATTAGGGCCAGGGATATTAGGGCCAGGGATATTAGGGCCAGGGATATTAGGGCAAGGGATATCAGGGCCAGGGATTTTAGGGCAAGGGATATCAGGACCAGGGATATTAAGGCCAGGGATATTAGGGCCAGGGATATTAGGGACAGGGATATTAGGGCCAGGGATATTAGGGCCAGGGATATTAGGGCCAGGGATATTAAGGCCAGGGATATTAGGGCCAGGGATATTAGGGCCAGGGATATTAGGGCCAAGGATATTAGGGCCAAGGATATTAGGGCCAGGGATATTAGAGCCAGGGATATTACGGCCAGGGATATTAGGGCCAGGGATTTTAGGGCCAGGAATATTAGGGCCAAGGATATTAGGGCCTGGGATATTAGGGCCAGGGATATTATGGCCAGTGATATTATGGCCAGGGATTTTAGGGCCAGGGATATTAGGGACAGGGATATTAGAGCCAGGGATATTAGGGCCAGGGATATTAGGGCCAGAAATATTAGGGTTAGGGAAATTAGGGCCAGGGATATTAGGGCCAGGGATATTAGGGCCAGGTGATATTAGGGCCAGGGGTATTAGGGCCAGGGGTAATAGGGCCAAGGGTATTATGGCCAGGGATATTAGGGCCAGGGATATTAGGGCCAGAGATATTAGAGCCAGGGATATTAGGGCCAGGGATATTAGGGCCAGGGGTATTAGGGCCAGGGATATTAGGGCCAGGCATATTAGGGCCAGGGATATTAGGGCCAGGAATATTAGGGCCAGGGATATTAGGGCCAGGGATATTAGGGCCAGGGATATTAGGGCCAGGGATATTACGGCCAGGGATATTAGGGCCAGGGATATTAGGGCCAGGGATATTAGGGCCAGGGATATTAGGGCCAGGAATATAAGGGCCAGGGATATTAGGGCCAGGGATATTAGGGCCAGGGATATTAGGGCCAGGGATTTTAGGGCCAGGGATATTAGGGCCAGGGATTTTAGGGCCAGGGATTTTAGGGCCAGGGATATTAGGGCCAGTGATATTAGGGACAGGGATATTAGGGACAGGGATATTAGGGCCAGGGATATTAGAGCCAGGGATATTAGGGCCAGGGATATTAGGGCCAGGGATATTAGGGCCAGGGATATTAGGGCCAGGGATATTACAGCCAGGGATATTAGGACCAGGGATATTAGGGCCAGGGATATTAGGGCCAGGGATATTAGGGCCAGGGATATTAGGGCCAGGGATATTAGGGCAGGGATGTTAGGGCCAGGGATATTAGGGCCAGGAATTTTACGGCCAGGGATATTAGGGCCAGGGATATTAGGGCCAGGGATATTAGGGCCAGGGATATTAGGGCCAGGGATATTAGGGCCAGGGATATTAGGGCCAGCGATATTAGGGCCAGGGATATTAGGGCCATTGATATTAGGGCCAGGGATACTAGAGCCAGGGATATTACGGCCAGGGATATTAGGGCCAGGGATATTAGGGCCAAGGATATTAGGGCCTGGGATATTAGGGCCAGGGATATTAGGGCCAGTGATATTATGGCCAGGGATTTTAGGGCCAGGGATGTTAGGGCCAGGGATATTAGGGCCAAGGATTTTAGGGCCAGGGATATTAGGGCCAGGGATATTAGGGCCAGGGATTTTAGGGCCAGGGAAATTACAGCCAGGGATATTAGGGACAGGGATATTAGAGCCAGGGATATTAGGGCCAGGGATATTAGGGCCAGGGATATTAGGGCCAGGGATATTAGGGCCAGGGATATTAGGGCCAGGGATATTAGGGCCAGGGATATTAGGGCCAGGGGTATTAGGGCCAGGGGTAATAGGGCCAAGGGTATTATGGCCAGGGATATTAGGGCCAGGGATATTAGGGCCAGAGATATATTAGAGCAGGGATATTAAGGCCAGGGATTATTAGAGCCAGGGTATTAGGGCCAGGGATATTAGGGCCAGGGATATTAGGGCCAGGGATATTAGGGCCAGGGATATTAGGGCCAGGGATATTAGGGCCAGGGATATTAGGGCCAGGGATATTAGGGCCAGGGATATTAGGGCCAGGGAATATTAGGGCCAGGGATATTAGGGCCAGGGATATTAGGGCCAGGGATATTAGGGCCAGGGATATTAGGTTTGCCAGGGATATTAGGGCCAGGGATATTAGGGACCAGGGATATTAGGGCAGGGATATTAGGGCCAGGGATATTAGGGCCAGGGATATTAGGGCCAGGGATATTAGGGCCAGGGATATTAGGGCCAGGGATATTAGGGCCAGGGATATTAGGGCCAGGGATATTAGGGCCAGGGATATTAGGGCCAGGGATATTAGGGCCAGGGATTTTAGGGCCAGGGATATTAGGGCCAGGGATATTAGGGCCAGGGATATTAGGGCCAGGGATATTAGGGCCAGGGATATTAGGGCCAGGGATATTAGGGCCAGGGATATTAGTGCCAGGGATATTAGGGCCAGGGATATTAGGGCCAGGGATATTAGGGCCAGGGATATTAGGGCCAGGGATATTAGGGCCAGGGATATTAGGGCCAGGGATATTAGGGCCAGGGATATTAGGGCCAGGGATATTAGGGCCAGGGATATTAGGGCCAGTATTAGGTCAGGATATTAGGGCCAGGGATATTAGGGCCAGGGATATTAGGACCAGGGATATTAGGGCCAGGGATATTAGGGCCAGGGATATTAGGGCCAGGGATGTTAGGGCCAGGGATATTAGGGCCAGGGATTTTAGGGCCAGGGATATTAGGGCCAGGGATATTAGGGCCAAGGATGTTAGGGCCAGGGATATTAGGGCCAGGGTTATTAGGGCCAGGGATTTTAGGGCCAGGGATTTTAGGGCCAGGGATATTAGGGCCAGGGATATTAGGGCCAGGGATATTAGGGCCAGCGATATTAGGGCCAGGGGTATTAGGGCCAGGGATATTAGGGCCCGGGATATTAGGGCCAGGGATATTAGGGCCAGGAATATTAGGGCCATGGATATTAGTGCCAGGGATATTAGGGCCAGGGATATTAGGGCCAGGGATATTACGGCCAGGGATATTAGGGCCAGGGATATTAGGGCCAGGGATATTAGGGCCAGGGATATTAGGGCCAGGAATATTAGGGCCAGGGATATTAGGGCCAGGGATATTAGGGCCAGGGATATTAGGGCCAGGGATATTAGGGCCAGGGATTTTAGGGCCAGGGATATTAGGGCCAGGGATATTAGGGCCAGGGATTTTAGGGCCAGGGATATTAGGGCCAGTGATGTTATGGCCAGGGATTTTAGGGCCACGGATGTTAGGGCCAGGGATATTAGGGCCAGGGATTTTAGGGCCAGGGATATTAGGGCCAGGGATATTAGGGCCAGGGATTTTAGGGCCAGGGATATTACGGCCAGGGATTTTAGGGACAGGGATATTAGAGCCAGGGATATTAGGGCCAGGGATATTAGGGCCAGGGATATTAGGGCCAGGGATATTAGGGCCAGGGATATTAGGGCCAGGGATATTAGGGCCAGGGGTATTAGGGCCAGGGGTAATAGGGCCAAGGGTATTATGGCCAGGGATATTAGGGCCAGGGATATTAGGGCCAGAGATATTAGAGCCAGGGATATTTAGGGCCAGGGATATTAGGGCCAGGGGTAATAGGGCCAAGGGTATCATGGCCAGGGATATTAGGGCCAGGGATATTAGGGCCAGGGATATTAGGGCCAGGGATATTAGGGCCAGGGATATTAGGGCCAGGGATATTATGGCCAGGGATATTAGGGCCAGGGATATTAGGGCCAGGGATATTAGGGCCAGGGATATTAGGGCCAGGAATATTAGGGCCAGGGATATTAGGGCCAGGGATATTAGGGCCAGGGATATTAGGGCCAGGGATATTAGGGCCAGGGATATTAGGGCCAGGGATATTAGGACCAGGGATATTAGGGGCAGGGATATTAGGGCCAGGGATATTAGGGCCAGGGATATTAGGGCCAGGGATATTAGGGCCAGGGATATTAGGGCCAGGGATATTAGGGCCAGGGATATTAGGGCCAGGGATATTAGGGCCAGGGATGTTAGGGCCAGGGATATTAGGGCCAGGGATTTTAGGGCCAGGGATATTAGGGCCAGGGATATTAGGGCCAGGGATATTAGGGCCAGGGATATTAGGGCCAGGGATATTAGGGCCAGGGATATTAGGGCCAGGGATATTAGTGCCAGGGATATTAGGGCCAGGGATTTAAGGGCCAGGGATATTAGGGCCAGGGATATTAGGGCCAGGGATATTAGGGCCAGGGATATTAGGGCCAGTGATATTAGGGCCAGGGATATTAGGGCCTGGGATATTAGGGCCAGGGATATTAGGTCCAGGGATATTAGGGCCAGGGATATTAGGGCCAGGGATATTAGGACCAGGGATATTAGGGCCAGGGATATTAGGGCCAGGGATATTAGGGCCAGGGATGTTAGGGCCAGGGATATTAGGGCCAGGGATTTTAGGGCCAGGGATATTAGGGCCAGGGATATTAGGGCCAAGGATGTTAGGGCCAGGGATATTAGGGCCAGGGTTATTAGGGCCAGGGATTTTAGGGCCAGGGATTTTAGGGCCAGGGATATTAGGGCCAGGGATATTAGGGCCAGGGATATTAGGGCCAGCGATATTAGGGCCAGGGGTATTAGGGCCAGGGATATTAGGGCCCGGGATATTAGGGCCAGGGATATTAGGGCCAGGAATATTAGGGCCATGGATATTAGTGCCAGGGATATTAGGGCCAGGGATATTAGGGCCAGGGATATTAGGGCCAGGGATATTAGGGCCAGGGATATTAGGGCCAGGGATATTAGGGCCAGGGATATTAGGGCCAGGGATTTTAGGGCCAGGGATATTAGGGCCAGGGATATTAGGGCCAGGGATATTAGGGCCAGGAATATTAAGGCCAGGGTTATTAGGGCCAGGGATATTAGGGCCAGGGATATTAGGGCGAGGGATATTAGGGCCAGGGATATTAGGGCCAGGGATATTAGGGCCAGGGATATTAGGGCCAGGGATTTTAGGGCAAGGGATATTATGGCCAGGGATATTAGGTCCAGGGATATTAGGGCCAGGGATATTAGGGCCAGGGATATTAGGACCAGGGATATTAGGGCCAGGGATATTAGGGCCAGGGATATTAAGGCCAGGGATATTAGGGCCTGGGATATTAGGGCCAGGGATGTTAGGGCCAGGGATATTAGGGCCAGGGATATTAGGGCCAGGGATATTAGGGCCAAGGATATTAGGGCCAGGGATATTAGGGCCAGTGATATTAGGGCCAGGGATATTAGGGCCAGGGATATTAGGGCCAGGGATATTAGAGCCAGGGATATTAGGGCCAGGGATATTAGGGCCAGGGATATTAGGGCCAGGGATATTAGGGCCAGGGATATTACGGCCAGGGATATTAGGACCAGGGATATTAAGGCCAGAGATATTAGGGCCAGGGATATTAGGGCCAGGGATATTAGGGCCAGGGATATTAGGGCCAGGGATGTTAGGGCCAGGGATATTAGGGCCAGGAATTTTAGGGCCAGGGATATTAGGGCCAGGGATATTAGGGCCAGGGATATTAGGGCCATGGATATTAGGGCCAGGGATATTAGGGCCAGGGATATTAGGGCCAGCGATATTAGGGCCAGGGATATTAGGGCCAGGGATATTAGAGCCAGGGATATTAGGGCCAGGGATATTAGGGCCAGGGATATTAGGGCCAGGGATATTAGGGCCAGGGATATTAGGGCCAAGGATATTAGTGCCTGGGATATTAGGGCCAGGAATATTAGGGCCAGGGATATTAGGGCCAGGGATATTAGGGCCAGGGATATTAGGGCCAGGGATATTAGGGCAAGGGATATCAGGGCCAGGGATTTTAGGGCAAGGGATATCAGGGCCAGGGATATTAGGGCCAGGGATATTAGGACCAGGGATATTAAGGCCAGGGATATTAGGGCCAGGGATATTAGGGACAGGGATATTAGGGCCAGGGATATTAGGGCCAGGGATATTAGGGCCAGGGATATTAAGGCCAGGGATATTAGGGCCAGGGATATTAGGGCCAGGGATATTAGGGCCAAGGATATTAGGGCCAAGGATATTAGGGCCAGGGATATTAGAGCCAGGGATATTACGGCCAGGGATATTAGGGCCAGGGATTTTAGGGCCAGGAATATTAGGGCCAAGGATATTAGGGCCTGGGATATTAGGGCCAGGGATATTATGGCCAGTGATATTATGGCCAGGGATTTTAGGGCCAGGGATATTAGGGACAGGGATATTAGAGCCAGGGATATTAGGGCCAGGGATATTAGGGCCAGAAATATTAGGGTTAGGGAAATTAGGGCCAGGGATATTAGGGCCAGGGATATTAGGGCCAGGTGATATTAGGGCCAGGGGTATTAGGGCCAGGGGTAATAGGGCCAAGGGTATTATGGCCAGGGATATTAGGGCCAGGGATATTAGGGCCAGAGATATTAGAGCCAGGGATATTAGGGCCAGGGATATTAGGGCCAGGGGTATTAGGGCCAGGGATATTAGGGCCAGGCATATTAGGGCCAGGGATATTAGGGCCAGGAATATTAGGGCCAGGGATATTAGGGCCAGGGATATTAGGGCCAGGGATATTAGGGCCAGGGATATTACGGCCAGGGATATTAGGGCCAGGGATATTAGGGCCAGGGATATTAGGGCCAGGGATATTAGGGCCAGGAATATAAGGGCCAGGGATATTAGGGCCAGGGATATTAGGGCCAGGGATATTAGGGCCAGGGATTTTAGGGCCAGGGATATTAGGGCCAGGGATTTTAGGGCCAGGGATTTTAGGGCCAGGGATATTAGGGCCAGTGATATTAGGGACAGGGATATTAGGGACAGGGATATTAGGGCCAGGGATATTAGAGCCAGGGATATTAGGGCCAGGGATATTAGGGCCAGGGATATTAGGGCCAGGGATATTAGGGCCAGGGATATTACAGCCAGGGATATTAGGACCAGGGATATTAGGGCCAGGGATATTAGGGCCAGGGATATTAGGGCCAGGGATATTAGGGCCAGGGATATTAGGGCAGGGATGTTAGGGCCAGGGATATTAGGGCCAGGAATTTTACGGCCAGGGATATTAGGGCCAGGGATATTAGGGCCAGGGATATTAGGGCCAGGGATATTAGGGCCAGGGATATTAGGGCCAGGGATATTAGGGCCAGCGATATTAGGGCCAGGGATATTAGGGCCATTGATATTAGGGCCAGGGATACTAGAGCCAGGGATATTACGGCCAGGGATATTAGGGCCAGGGATATTAGGGCCAAGGATATTAGGGCCTGGGATATTAGGGCCAGGGATATTAGGGCCAGTGATATTATGGCCAGGGATTTTAGGGCCAGGGATGTTAGGGCCAGGGATATTAGGGCCAAGGATTTTAGGGCCAGGGATATTAGGGCCAGGGATATTAGGGCCAGGGATTTTAGGGCCAGGGAAATTACAGCCAGGGATATTAGGGACAGGGATATTAGAGCCAGGGATATTAGGGCCAGGGATATTAGGGCCAGGGATATTAGGGCCAGGGATATTAGGGCCAGGGATATTAGGGCCAGGGATATTAGGGCCAGGGATATTAGGGCCAGGGGTATTAGGGCCAGGGGTAATAGGGCCAAGGGTATTATGGCCAGGGATATTAGGGCCAGGGATATTAGGGCCAGAGATATTAGAGCCAGGGATATTAAGGCCAGGGATATTAGGGCCAGGGGTATTAGGGCCAGGGATATTAGGGCCAGGCATATTAGGGCCAGGGATATTAGGGCCAGGAATATTAGGGCCAGGGATATTAGGGCCAGGGATATTAGGGCCAGGGATATTAGGGCCAGGGATATTACGGCCAGGGATATTAGGGCCAGGGATATTAGGGCCAGGGATATTAGGGCCAGGGATATTAGGGCCAGGAATATTAGGGCCAGGGATATTAGGGCCAGGGATATTAGGGCCAGGGATATTAGGGCCAGGGATATTAGGGCCAGGGATTTTAGGGCCAGGGATATTAGGGCCAGGGATATTAGGGCCAGGGATTTTAGGGCCAGGGATATTAGGGCCAGTGATGTTATGGCCAGGGATTTTAGGGCCACGGATGTTAGGGCCAGGGATATTAGGGCCAGGGATTTTAGGGCCAGGGATATTAGGGCCAGGGATATTAGGGCCAGGGATTTTAGGGCCAGGGATATTACGGCCAGGGATTTTAGGGACAGGGATATTAGAGCCAGGGATATTAGGGCCAGGGATATTAGGGCCAGGGATATTAGGGCCAGGGATATTAGGGCCAGGGATATTAGGGCCAGGGATATTAGGGCCAGGGGTATTAGGGCCAGGGGTAATAGGGCCAAGGGTATTATGGCCAGGGATATTAGGGCCAGGGATATTAGGGCCAGAGATATTAGAGCCAGGGATATTTAGGGCCAGGGATATTAGGGCCAGGGGTATTAGGGCCAGGCATATTAGGGCCAGGCATATTAGGGCCAGGAATATTAGGGCCAGGGATATTAGGGCCAGGGATATTAGGGCCAGGGATATTAGGGCCACGGATATTACGGCCAGGGATATTAGGGCCAGGGATATTAGGGCCAGGGATATTAGGGCCAGGGATATTAAGGCCAGTGATGTTATGGCCAGGGATTTTAGGGCCATGGATGTTAGGGCCAGGGATATTAGGGCCAGGGATTTTAGGGCCAGGGATATTAGGGCCAGGGATATTAGGGCCAGGGATTTTAGGGCCAGGGATATTACGGCCAGGGATTTTAGGGACAGGGATATTAGAGCCAGGGATATTAGGGCCAGGGATATTAGGGCCAGGGATATTAGGGCCAGGGATATTAGGGCCAGGGATATTAGGGCCAGGGATATTAGGGCCAGGGGTATTAGGGCCAGGGGTAATAGGGCCAAGGGTATTATGGCCAGGGATATTAGGGCCAGGGATATTAGGGCCAGAGATATTAGAGCCAGGGATATTTAGGGCCAGGGATATTAGGGCCAGGGGTATTAGGGCCAGGCATATTAGGGCCAGGCATATTAGGGCCAGGAATATTAGGGCCAGGGATATTAGGGCCAGGGATATTAGGGCCAGGGATATTACGGCCAGGGATATTAGGGCCAGGGATATTAGGGCCAGGGATATTAGGGCCAGGGATATTAGAGCCAGGGATATTAGGGCCAGGGATATTAGGGCCAGGGATATTAGGGCCAGGGATATTAGGGCCAGGGATATTAGGGCCAAGGATATTAGGGCCTGGGATATTAGGGCTAGGAATATTAGGGCCAGGGATATTAGGGCCAGGGATATTAGGGCCAGGGATATTAGGGCCAGGGATATTAGGGCAAGGGATATTAGGGCCAGGGATTTTAGGGCAAGGGATATCAGGGCCAGGGATATTAGGGCCAGGAATATTAGGGCCAGGGATATTAGGGCCAGGGATATTAGGGCCAGGGATATTAGGGACAGGGATATTAGGGCCAGGGATATTAGGGCCAGGGATATTAGGGCCAGGGATATTAAGGCCAGGGATATTAGGGCCAGGGATATTAGGGCCAGGGATATTAGGGCCAAGGATATTAGGGCCAAGGATATTAGGGCCAGGGATATTAGAGCCAGGGATATTACGGCCAGGGATATTAGGGCCAAGGATTTTAGGGCCAGGAATATTAGGGCCAAGGATATTAGGGCCTGGGATATTAGGGCCAGGGATATTATGGCCAGTGATATTATGGCCAGGGATTTTAGGGCCAGGGATGTTATGGCCAGGGATATTAGGGCCAGGGATTTTAGGGCCAGGGATATTAGGGCCAGGGATATTAGGGCCAGGGATTTTAGGGCCAGGGATATTACGGCCAGGGATATTAGGGACAGGGATATTAGAGCCAGGGATATTAGGGCCAGGGATATTAGGGCCAGGGATATTAGGGCCAGGGATATTAGGGCCAGGGATATTAGGGCCTGGGATATTAGGGCCAGGGATGTTAGGGCCAGGGATATTAGGGCCAGGGATATTAGGGCCAGGGATATTAGGGCCAAGGATATTAGGGCCAGGGATATTAGGGCCAGTGATATTAGGGCCAGGGATATTAGGGCCAGGGATATTAGGGCCAGGGATATTAGAGCCAGGGATATTAGGGCCAGGGATATTAGGGCCAGGGATATTAGGGCCAGGGATATTAGGGCCAGGGATATTACGGCCAGGGATATTAGGACCAGGGATATTAAGGCCAGGGATATTAGGGCCAGGGATATTAGGGCCAGGGATATTAGGGCCAGGGATATTAGGGCCAGGGATGTTAGGGCCAGGGATATTAGGGCCAGGAATTTTAGGGCGTGGGATATTAGGGCCAGGGATATTAGGGCCAGGGATATTAGGGCCAGGGATATTAGGGCCAGGGATATTAGGGCCAGGGATATTAGGGCCAGCGATATTAGGGCCAGGGATATTAGGGCCAGAGATATTAGAGCCAGGGATATTAGGGCCAGGGATATTAGGGCCAGGGATATTAGGGCCAGGGATATTAGGGCCAGGGATATTAGGGCCAAGGATATTAGGGCCTGGGATATTAGGGCCAGGAATATTAGGGCCAGGGATATTAGGGCCAGGGATATCAGGGCCAGGGATTTTAGGGCAAGGGATATCAGGGCCAGGGATATTAGGGCCAGGGATATTAGGGCCAGGGATATTAAGGCCAGGGATATTAGGGCCAGGGATATTAGGGACAGGGATATTAGGGCCAGGGATATTAGGGCCAGGGATATTAGGGCCAGGGATATTAAGGCCAGGGATATTAGGGCCAGGGATATTAGGGCCAGGGATATTAGGGCCAAGGATATTAGGGCCAAGGATATTAGGTCCAGGGATATTAGAGCCAGGGATATTACGGCCAGGGATATTAGGGCCAGGGATTTTAGGGCCAGGAATATTAGGGCCAAGGATATTAGGGCCTGGGATATTAGGGGCAGGGATATTATGGCCAGTGATATTATGGCCAGGGATTTTAGGGCCAGGGATGTTAGGGCCAGGGATATTAGGGCCAGGGATTTTAGGGCCAGGGATATTAGGGCCAGGGATATTAGGGCCAGGGATTTTAGGGCCAGGGATATTACGGCCAGGGATATTAGGGACAGGGATATTAGAGCCAGGGATATTAGGGCCAGGGATATTAGGGCCAGGGATATTAGGGTTAGGGATATTAGGGCCAGGGATATTAGGGCCAGGGATATTAGGGCCAGGGATATTAGGGCCAGGGGTATTAGGGCCAGGGGTAATAGGGCCAAGGGTATTATGGCCAGGGATATTAGGGCCAGGGATATTAGGGCCAGAGATATTAGAGCCAGGGATATTAGGGCCAGGGATATTAGGGCCAGGGGTATTAGGGCCAGGGATATTAGGGCCAGGCATATTAGGGCCAGGGATATTAGGGCCAGGAATATTAGGGCCAGGGATATTAGGGCCAGGGATATTAGGGCCAAGGATATTAGGGCCAAGGATATTAGGGCCAGGGATATTAGAGCCAGGGATATTACGGCCAGGGATATTAGGGCCAAGGATTTTAGGGCCAGGAATATTAGGGCCAAGGATATTAGGGCCTGGGATATTAGGGCCAGGGATATTATGGCCAGTGATATTATGGCCAGGGATTTTAGGGCCAGGGATGTTAGGGCCAGGGATATTAGGGCCAGGGATTTTAGGGCCAGGGATATTAGGGCCAGGGATATTAGGGCCAGGGATTTTAGGGCCAGGGATATTACGGCCAGGGATATTAGGGACAGGGATATTAGAGCCAGGGATATTAGGGCCAGGGATATTAGGGCCAGGGATATTAGGGCCAGTGATATTAGGGCCAGGGATATTAGGGCCAGGGATATTAGGGCCAGGGATATTAGAGCCAGGGATATTAGGGCCAGGGATATTAGGGCCAGGGATATTAGGGCCAGGGATATTAGGGCCAGGGATATTACGGCCAGGGATATTAGGACCAGGGATATTAAGGCCAGGGATATTAGGGCCAGGGATATTAGGGCCAGGGATATTAGGGCCAGGGATATTAGGGCCAGGGATGTTAGGGCCAGGGATATTAGGGCCAGGAATTTTAGGGCCAGGGATATTAGGGCCAGGGATATTAGGGCCAGGGATATTAGGGCCAGGGATATTAGGGCCAGGGATATTAGGGCCAGGGATATTAGGGCCAGCGATATTAGGGCCAGGGATATTAGGGCCAGGGATATTAGAGCCAGGGATATTAGGGCCAGGGATATTAGGGCCAGGGATATTAGGGCCAGGGATATTAGGGCCAGGGATATTAGGGCCAAGGATATTAGGGCCTGGGATATTAGGGCCAGGAATATTAGGGCCAGGGATATTAGGGCCAGGGATATTAGGGCCAGGGATATTAGGGCCAGGGATATTAGGGCAAGGGATATCAGGGCCAGGGATTTTAGGGCAAGGGATATCAGGGCCAGGGATATTAGGGCCAGGGATATTAGGGCCAGGGATATTAAGGCCAGGGATATTAGGGCCAGGGATATTAGGGACAGGGATATTAGGGCCAGGGATATTAGGGCCAGGGATATTAGGGCCAGGGATATTAAGGCCAGGGATATTAGGGCCAGGGATATTAGGGCCAGGGATATTAGGGCCAAGGATATTAGGGCCAAGGATATTAGGGCCAGGGATATTAGAGCCAGGGATATTACGGCCAGGGATATTAGGGCCAGGGATTTTAGGGCCAGGAATATTAGGGCCAAGGATATTAGGGCCTGGGATATTAGGGCCAGGGATATTATGGCCAGTGATATTATGGCCAGGGATTTTAGGGCCAGGGATGTTAGGGCCAGGGATATTAGGGCCAGGGATTTTAGGGCCAGGGATATTAGGGCCAGGGATATTAGGCCAGGGATTTTAGGGCCAGGGATATTACGGCCAGGGATATTAGGGACAGGGATATTAGAGCCAGGGATATTAGGGCCAGGGATATTAGGGCCAGGGATATTAGGGTTAGGGATATTAGGGCCAGGGATATTAGGGCCAGGGATATTAGGGCCAGGGATATTAGGGCCAGGGGTATTAGGGCCAGGGGTAATAGGGCCAAGGGTATTATGGCCAGGGATATTCGGGCCAGGGATATTAGGGCCAGAGATATTAGAGCCAGGGATATTAGGGCCAGGGATATTAGGGCCAGGGGTATTAGGGCCAGGGATATTAGGGCCAGGCATATTAGGGCCAGGGATATTAGGGCCAGGAATATTAGGGCCAGGGATATTAGGGCCAGGGATATTAGGGCCAGGGATATTAGGGCCAGGGATATTACGGCCAGGGATATTAGGGCCAGGGATATTAGGGCCAGGGATATTAGGGCCAGGGATATTAGGGCCAGGAATATAAGGGCCAGGGATATTAGGGCCAGGGATATTAGGGCCAGGGATATTAGGGCCAGGGATTTTAGGGCCAGGGATATTAGGGCCAGGGATATTAGGGCCAGGGATTTTAGGGCCAGGGATATTAGGGCCAGGGATATTAGGGCCAGTGATATTAGGGCCAGGGATATTAGGGCCAGGGATATTAGGGCCAGGGATATTAGAGCCAGGGATATTAGGGCCAGGGATATTAGGGCCAGGGATATTAGGGCCAGGGATATTAGGGCCAGGGATATTACAGCCAGGGATATTAGGACCAGGGATATTAGGGCCAGGGATATTAGGGCCAGGGATATTAGGGCCAGGGATATTAGGGCCAGGGATATTAGGGCAGGGATGTTAGGGCCAGGGATATTAGGGCCAGGAATTTTAGGGCCAGGGATATTAGGGCCAGGGATATTAGGGCCAGGGATATTAGGGCCAGGGATATTAGGGCCAGGGATATTAGGGCCAGGGATATTAGGGCCAGCGATATTAGGGCCAGGGATATTAGGGCCAGGGATATTAGGGCCAGGGATACTAGAGCCAGGGATATTACGGCCAGGGATATTAGGGCCAGGGATATTAGGGCCAAGGATATTAGGGCCTGGGATATTAGGGCCAGGGATATTAGGGCCAGTGATATTATGGCCAGGGATTTTAGGGCCAGGGATGTTAGGGCCAGGGATATTAGGGCCAAGGATTTTAGGGCCAGGGATATTAGGGCCAGGAATATTAGGGCCAGGGATTTTAGGGCCAGGGAAATTACAGCCAGGGATATTAGGGACAGGGATATTAGAGCCAGGGATATTAGGGCCAGGGATATTAGGGCCAGGGATATTAGGGCCAGGGATATTAGGGCCAGGGATATTAGGGCCAGGGATATTAGGGCCAGGGATATTAGGGCCAGGGGTATTAGGGCCAGGGGTAATAGGGCCAAGGGTATTATGGCCAGGGATATTAGGGCCAGGGATATTAGGGCCAGAGATATTAGAGCCAGGGATATTAAGGCCAGGGGTATTAGGGCCAGGGGTATTAGGGCCAGGGATATTAGGGCCAGGCATATTAGGGCCAGGGATATTAGGGCCAGGAATATTAGGGCCAGGGATATTAGGGCCAGGGATATTAGGGCCAGGGATATTAGGGCCAGGGATATTACGGCCAGGGATATTAGGGCCAGGGATATTAGGGCCAGGGATATTAGGGCCAGGGATATTAGGGCCAGGAATATTAGGGCCAGGGATATTAGGGCCAGGGATATTAGGGCCAGGGATATTAGGGCCAGGGATATTAGGGCCAGGGATTTTAGGGCCAGGGATATTAGGGCCAGGGATATTAGGGCCAGGGATTTTAGGGCCAGGGATATTAGGGCCAGTGATGTTATGGCCAGGGATTTTAGGGCCACGGATGTTAGGGCCAGGGATATTAGGGCCAGGGATTTTAGGGCCAGGGATATTAGGGCCAGGGATATTAGGGCCAGGGATTTTAGGGCCAGGGATATTACGGCCAGGGATTTTAGGGACAGGGATATTAGAGCCAGGGATATTAGGGCCAGTGATATTAGGGCCAGGGATATTAGGGCCAGGGATATTAGGGCCAGGGATATTAGGGCCAGGGATATTAGGGCCAGGGGTATTAGGGCCAGGGGTAATAGGGCCAAGGGTATTATGGCCAGGGATATTAGGGCCAGGGATATTAGGGCCAGAGATATTAGAGCCAGGGATATTTAGGGCCAGGGATATTAGGGCCAGGGGTATTAGGGCCAGGCATATTAGGGCCAGGCATATTAGGGCCAGGAATATTAGGGCCAGGGATATTAGGGCCAGGGATATTAGGGCCAGGGATATTAGGGCCAGGGATATTAGGGCCAGGGATATTAGGGCCAGGGATATTAGGGCCAGGGATATTAGGGCCAGTGATGTTATGGCCAGGGATTTTAGGGCCACGGATGTTAGGGCCAGGGATATTAGGGCCAGGGATTTTAGGGCCAGGGATATTAGGGCCAGGGATATTAGGGCCAGGGATTTTAGGGCCAGGGATATTACGGCCAGGGATTTTAGGGACAGGGATATTAGAGCCAGGGATATTAGGGCCAGGGATATTAGGGCCAGGGATATTAGGGCCAGGGATATTAGGGCCAGGGATATTAGGGCCAGGGATATTAGGGCCAGGGGTATTAGGGCCAGGGGTAATAGGGCCAAGGGTATTATGGCCAGGGATATTAGGGCCAGGGATATTAGGGCCAGAGATATTAGAGCCAGGGATATTTAGGGCCAGGGATATTAGGGCCAGGGGTATTAGGGCCAGGCATATTAGGGCCAGGCATATTAGGGCCAGGAATAATAGGGCCAGGGATATTAGGGCCAGGGATATTAGGGCCAGGGATATTAGGGCCAGGGATATTACGGCCAGGGATATTAGGGCCAGGGATATTAGGGCCAGGGATATTAGGGCCAGGGATATTAGAGCCAGGGATATTAGGGCCAGGGATATTAGGGCCAGGGATATTAGGGCCAGGGATATTAGGGCCAGGGATATTAGGGCCAAGGATATTAGGGCCTGGGATATTAGGGCCAGGAATATTAGGGCCAGGGATATTAGAGCCAGGGATATTAGGGCCAGGGATATTAGGGCCAGGGATATTAGGGCAAGGGATATTAGGGCCAGGGATTTTAGGGCAAGGGATATCAGGGCCAGGGATATTAGGGCCAGGGATATTAGGGCCAGGGATATTAGGGCCAGGGATATTAGGGCCAGGGATATTAGGGACAGGGATATTAGGGCCAGGGATATTAGGGCCAGGGATATTAGGGCCAGGGATATTAAGGCCAGGGATATTAGGGCCAGGGATATTAGGGCCAGGGATATTAGGGCCAAGGATATTAGGGCCAAGGATATTAGGGCCAGGGATATTAGAGCCAGGGATATTACGGCCAGGGATATTAGGGCCAAGGATTTTAGGGCCAGGAATATTAGGGCCAAGGATATTAGGGCCTGGGATATTAGGGCCAGGGATATTATGGCCAGTGATATTATGGCCAGGGATTTTAGGGCCAGGGATGTTAGGGCCAGGGATATTAGGGCCAGGGATTTTAGGGCCAGGGATATTAGGGCCAGGGATATTAGGGCCAGGGATTTTAGGGCCAGGGATATTACGGCCAGGGATATTAGGGCCAGGGATATTAGGGCCAGGGATATTAGGGCCAGGGATTTTAGGGCCACGGATGTTAGGGCCAGGGATATTAGGGCCAGGGATTTTAGGGCCAGGGATATTAGGGCCAGGGATATTAGGGCCAGGGATATTAGGGCCAGGGATATTAGGGCCAGGGATATTAGGGCCAGGGATAATACGGCCAGGGATATTAGGGCCAGGGATATTAGGGCCAGGGATATTAGGGCCAGGGATATTAGGGCCAGGGATTTTAGGGCCAGGGATATTAGGGCCAGGGATATTAGGGCCAGGGATTTTAGGGCCAGGGATATTAGGGCCAGTGATGTTATGGCCAGGGATTTTAGGGCCACGGATGTTAGGGCCAGGGATATTAGGGCCAGGGATTTTAGGGCCAGGGATATTAGGGCCAGGGATATTAGGGCCAGGGATTTTAGGGCCAGGGATATTACGGCCAGGGATTTTAGGGACAGGGATATTAGAGCCAGGGATATTAGGGCCAGGGATATTAGGGCCAGGGATATTAGGGCCAAGGATATTAGGGCCAGGGATATTAGGGCCAGGGATATTAGGGCCAGGGGTATTAGGGCCAGGGGTAATAGGGCCAAGGGTATTATGGCCAGGGATATTAGGGCCAGGGATATTAGGGCCAGAGATATTAGAGCCAGGGATATTTAGGGCCAGGGATATTAGGGCCAGGGATATTAGGGCCAAGGATATTAGGGCCAAGGATATTAGGGCCAGGGATATTAGAGCCAGGGATATTACGGCCAGGGATATTAGGGCCAGGGATTTTAGGGCCAGGAATATTAGGGCCAAGGATATTAGGGCCTGGGATATTAGGGCCAGGGATATTATGGCCAGTGATATTATGGCCAGGGATTTTAGGGCCAGGGATGTTAGGGCCAGGGATATTAGGGCCAGGGATTTTAGGGCCAGGGATATTAGGGCCAGGGATATTAGGCCAGGGATTTTAGGGCCAGGGATATTACGGCCAGGGATATTAGGGACAGGGATATTAGAGCCAGGGATATTAGGGCCAGGGATATTAGGGCCAGGGATATTAGGGTTAGGGATATTAGGGCCAGGGATATTAGGGCCAGGGATATTAGGGCCAGGGATATTAGGGCCAGGGGTATTAGGGCCAGGGGTAATAGGGCCAAGGGTATTATGGCCAGGGATATTCGGGCCAGGGATATTAGGGCCAGAGATATTAGAGCCAGGGATATTAGGGCCAGGGATATTAGGGCCAGGGGTATTAGGGCCAGGGATATTAGGGCCAGGCATATTAGGGCCAGGGATATTAGGGCCAGGAATATTAGGGCCAGGGATATTAGGGCCAGGGATATTAGGGCCAGGGATATTAGGGCCAGGGATATTACGGCCAGGGATATTAGGGCCAGGGATATTAGGGCCAGGGATATTAGGGCCAGGGATATTAGGGCCAGGAATATAAGGGCCAGGGATATTAGGGCCAGGGATATTAGGGCCAGGGATATTAGGGCCAGGGATTTTAGGGCCAGGGATATTAGGGCCAGGGATATTAGGGCCAGGGATTTTAGGGCCAGGGATATTAGGGCCAGGGATATTAGGGCCAGTGATATTAGGGCCAGGGATATTAGGGCCAGGGATATTAGGGCCAGGGATATTAGAGCCAGGGATATTAGGGCCAGGGATATTAGGGCCAGGGATATTAGGGCCAGGGATATTAGGGCCAGGGATATTACAGCCAGGGATATTAGGACCAGGGATATTAGGGCCAGGGATATTAGGGCCAGGGATATTAGGGCCAGGGATATTAGGGCCAGGGATATTAGGGCAGGGATGTTAGGGCCAGGGATATTAGGGCCAGGAATTTTAGGGCCAGGGATATTAGGGCCAGGGATATTAGGGCCAGGGATATTAGGGCCAGGGATATTAGGGCCAGGGATATTAGGGCCAGGGATATTAGGGCCAGCGATATTAGGGCCAGGGATATTAGGACAGGGATATTAGGGCCAGGGATACTAGAGCCAGGGATATTACGGCCAGGGATTTTAGGGCCAGGGATATTAGGGCCAAGGATATTAGGGCCTGGGATATTAGGGCCAGGGATATTAGGGCCAGTGATATTATGGCCAGGGATTTTAGGGCCAGGGATGTTAGGGCCAGGGATATTAGGGCCAAGGATTTTAGGGCCAGGGATATTAGGGCCAGGGATATTAGGGCCAGGGATTTTAGGGCCAGGGAAATTACAGCCAGGGATATTAGGGACAGGGATATTAGAGCCAGGGATATTAGGGCCAGGGATATTAGGGCCAGGGATATTAGGGCCAGGGATATTAGGGCCAGGGATATTAGGGCCAGGGATATTAGGGCCAGGGATATTAGGGCCAGGGGTATTAGGGCCAGGGGTAATAGGGCCAAGGGTATTATGGCCAGGGATATTAGGGCCAGGGATATTAGGGCCAGAGATATTAGAGCCAGGGATATTAAGGCCAGGGGTATTAGGGCCAGGGGTATTAGGGCCAGGGATATTAGGGCCAGGCATATTAGGGCCAGGGATATTAGGGCCAGGAATATTAGGGCCAGGGATATTAGGGCCAGGGATATTAGGGCCAGGGATATTAGGGCCAGGGATATTACGGCCAGGGATATTAGGGCCAGGGATATTAGGGCCAGGGATATTAGGGCCAGGGATATTAGGGCCAGGAATATTAGGGCCAGGGATATTAGGGCCAGGGATATTAGGGCCAGGGATATTAGGGCCAGGGATATTAGGGCCAGGGATTTTAGGGCCAGGGATATTAGGGCCAGGGATATTAGGGCCAGGGATTTTAGGGCCAGGGATATTAGGGCCAGTGATGTTATGGCCAGGGATTTTAGGGCCACGGATGTTAGGGCCAGGGATATTAGGGCCAGGGATTTTAGGGCCAGGGATATTAGGGCCAGGGATATTAGGGCCAGGGATTTTAGGGCCAGGGATATTACGGCCAGGGATTTTAGGGACAGGGATATTAGAGCCAGGGATATTAGGGCCAGTGATATTAGGGCCAGGGATATTAGGGCCAGGGATATTAGGGCCAGGGATATTAGGGCCAGGGATATTAGGGCCAGGGGTATTAGGGCCAGGGGTAATAGGGCCAAGGGTATTATGGCCAGGGATATTAGGGCCAGGGATATTAGGGCCAGAGATATTAGAGCCAGGGATATTTAGGGCCAGGGATATTAGGGCCAGGGGTATTAGGGCCAGGCATATTAGGGCCAGGCATATTAGGGCCAGGAATATTAGGGCCAGGGATATTAGGGCCAGGGATATTAGGGCCAGGGATATTAGGGCCAGGGATATTAGGGCCAGGGATATTAGGGCCAGGGATATTAGGGCCAGGGATATTAGGGCCAGTGATGTTATGGCCAGGGATTTTAGGGCCACGGATGTTAGGGCCAGGGATATTAGGGCCAGGGATTTTAGGGCCAGGGATATTAGGGCCAGGGATATTAGGGCCAGGGATTTTAGGGCCAGGGATATTACGGCCAGGGATTTTAGGGACAGGGATATTAGAGCCAGGGATATTAGGGCCAGGGATATTAGGGCCAGGGATATTAGGGCCAGGGATATTAGGGCCAGGGATATTAGGGCCAGGGATATTAGGGCCAGGGGTATTAGGGCCAGGGGTAATAGGGCCAAGGGTATTATGGCCAGGGATATTAGGGCCAGGGATATTAGGGCCAGAGATATTAGAGCCAGGGATATTTAGGGCCAGGGATATTAGGGCCAGGGGTATTAGGGCCAGGCATATTAGGGCCAGGCATATTAGGGCCAGGAATAATAGGGCCAGGGATATTAGGGCCAGGGATATTAGGGCCAGGGATATTAGGGCCAGGGATATTACGGCCAGGGATATTAGGGCCAGGGATATTAGGGCCAGGGATATTAGGGCCAGGGATATTAGAGCCAGGGATATTAGGGCCAGGGATATTAGGGCCAGGGATATTAGGGCCAGGGATATTAGGGCCAGGGATATTAGGGCCAAGGATATTAGGGCCTGGGATATTAGGGCCAGGAATATTAGGGCCAGGGATATTAGAGCCAGGGATATTAGGGCCAGGGATATTAGGGCCAGGGATATTAGGGCAAGGGATATTAGGGCCAGGGATTTTAGGGCAAGGGATATCAGGGCCAGGGATATTAGGGCCAGGGATATTAGGGCCAGGTATATTAGGGCCAGGGATATTAGGGCCAGGGATATTAGGGACAGGGATATTAGGGCCAGGGATATTAGGGCCAGGGATATTAGGGCCAGGGATATTAAGGCCAGGGATATTAGGGCCAGGGATATTAGGGCCAGGGATATTAAGGCCAAGGATATTAGGGCCAAGGATATTAGGGCCAGGGATATTAGAGCCAGGGATATTACGGCCAGGGATATTAGGGCCAAGGATTTTAGGGCCAGGAATATTAGGGCCAAGGATATTAGGGCCTGGGATATTAGGGCCAGGGATATTATGGCCAGTGATATTATGGCCAGGGATTTTAGGGCCAGGGATGTTAGGGCCAGGGATATTAGGGCCAGGGATTTTAGGGCCAGGGATATTAGGGCCAGGGATATTAGGGCCAGGGATTTTAGGGCCAGGGATATTACGGCCAGGGATATTAGGGCCAGGGATATTAGGGCCAGGGATATTAGGGCCAGGGATTTTAGGGCCACGGATGTTAGGGCCAGGGATATTAGGGCCAGGGATTTTAGGGCCAGGGATATTAGGGCCAGGGATATTAGGGCCAGGGATATTAGGGCCAGGGATATTAGGGCCAGGGATATTAGGGCCAGGGATAATACGGCCAGGGATATTAGGGCCAGGGATATTAGGGCCAGGGATATTAGGGCCAGGGATATTAGGGCCAGGGATTTTAGGGCCAGGGATATTAGGGCCAGGGATATTAGGGCCAGGGATTTTAGGGCCAGGGATATTAGGGCCAGTGATGTTATGGCCAGGGATTTTAGGGCCACGGATGTTAGGGCCAGGGATATTAGGGCCAGGGATTTTAGGGCCAGGGATATTAGGGCCAGGGATATTAGGGCCAGGGATTTTAGGGCCAGGGATATTACGGCCAGGGATTTTAGGGACAGGGATATTAGAGCCAGGGATATTAGGGCCAGGGATATTAGGGCAAGGGATATTAGGGCCAAGGATATTAGGGCCAGGGATATTAGGGCCAGGGATATTAGGGCCAGGGGTATTAGGGCCAGGGGTAATAGGGCCAAGGGTATTATGGCCAGGGATATTAGGGCCAGGGATATTAGGGCCAGAGATATTAGAGCCAGGGATATTTAGGGCCAGGGATATTAGGGCCAGGGGTATTAGGGCCAGGCATATTAGGGCCAGGCATATTAGGGCCAGGAATATTAGGGCCAGGGATATTAGGGCCAGGGATATTAGGGCCAGGGATATTAGGGCCAGGGATATTAGAGCCAGGGATATTAGAGCCAGGGATATTAGGGCCAGGTATATTAGGGCCAGGGATATTAGGGCCAGGGATATTAGGGCCAAGGATATTAGGGCCTGGGATATTAGGGCCAGGAATATTAGGGCCAGGGATATTAGGGCCAGGGATATTAGGGCCAGGGATATTATGGCCAGGGATATTAGGGCAAGGGATATTAGGGCCAGGGATTTTAGGGCAAGGGATATCAGGGCCAGGGATATTAGGGCCAGGGATATTAGGGCCAGGGATATTAGGGCCAGGGATATTAAGGCCAGGGATATTAGGGACAGGGATATTAGGGCCAGGGATATTAGGGCCAGGGATATTAGGGCCAGGGATATTAAGGCCAGGGATATTAGGGCCAGGGATATTAGGGCCAGGGATATTAGGGCCAAGGATATTAGGGCCAAGTATATTAGGTCCAGGGATATTACAGCCAGGGATATTACGGCCAGGGATATTAGGGCCAAGGATTTTAGGGCCAGGAATATTAGGGCCAAGGATATTAGGGCCTGGGATATTAGGGCCAGGGATATTATGGCCAGTGATATTATGGCCAGGGATTTTAGGGCCAGGGATGTTAGGGCCAGGGATATTAGGGCCAGGGATTTTAGGGCCAGGGATATTAGGGCCAGGGATATTAGGGCCAGGGATTTTAGGGCCAGGGATATTACGGCCAGGGATATTAGGGACAGGGATATTAGAGCCAGGGATATTAGGGCCAGGGATATTAGGGCCAGGGATGTTAGGGCCAGGGATATTAGGGCCAGGAATTTTAGGGCCAGGGATATTAGGGCCAGGGATATTAGGGCCAGGGATATTAGGGCCAGGGATATTAGGGCCAGGGATATTAGGGCCAGGGATATTAGGGCCAGGGATATTAGGGCCAGGGATATTAGGGCCAGGGATATTAGGGCCAGGGGTATTAGGGCCAGGGGTAATAGGGCCAAGGGAATTATGGCCAGGGATATTAGGGCCAGGGATATTAGGGCCAGAGATATTAGAACCAGGGATATTAGGGCCAGGGATATTAGGGCCAGGGGTATTAGGGCCAGGGATATTAGGGCCAGGCATATTAGGGCCAGGGATATTAGGGCCAGGAATATTAGGGCCAGGGATATTAGGGCCAGGGATATTAGGGCCAGGGATATTACGGCCAGGGATATTAGGGCCAGGGATATTAGGGCCAGGGATATTAGGGCCAGGGATATTAGGGCCAGGAATATTAGGGCCAGGGATATTAGGGCCAGGGATATTAGGGCCAGGGATATTAGGGCCAGGGATTTTAGGGCCAGGAATATTAGGGCCAGGGATATTAGGGCCAGGGATTTTAGGGCCAGGGATATTAGGGCCAGGGATATTAGGGCCAGTGATATTAGGGCCAGGGATATTAGGGCCAGGGATATTAGGGCCAGGGATATTAGAGCCAGGGATATTAGGGCCAGGGATATTAGGGCCAGGGATATTAGGGCCAGGGATATTAGGGCCAGGGATATTACGGCCAGGGATATTAGGACCAGGGATATTAGGGCCAGGGATATTAGGGCCAGGGATATTAGGGCCAGGGATATTAGGGCCAGGGATGTTAGGGCCAGGGATATTAGGGCCAGGAATTTTAGGGCCAGGGATATTAGGGCCAGGGATATTAGGGCCAGGGATATTAGGGCCAGGGATATTAGGGCCAGGGATATTAGGGCCAGGGATATTAGGGCCAGCGATATTAGGGCCAGGGATATTAGGGCCAGGGATATTAGGGCCAGGGATATTAGATCCAGGGATATTAGGGCCAGGGATATTAGGGCCAGGGATATTAGGGCCAGGGATATTAGGGCCAGGGATATTAGGGCCAGGGATATTAGGGCCAAGGATATTAGGGCCTGGGATATTAGGGCCAGGAATATTAGGGCCAGGGATATTGGGGCCAGGGATATTAGGGCCAGGGATATTAGGGCCAGGGATATTAGGGCAAGGGATATTAGGGCCAGGGATTTTAGGGCAAGGGATATCAGGGCCAGGGATATTAGGGCCAGGGATATTAGGGCCAGGGATATTAGGGCCAAGGATATTAGGGCCAGAGATATTAGGGCCAGGGATATTAGAGCCAGGGATATTACGGCCAGGGATATTAGGGCCAGGGATATTAGGGCCAAGGATATTAGGGCCTGGGATATTAGGGCCAGGGATATTAGGGCCAGTGATATTATGGCCAGGGATTTTAGGGCCAGGGATGTTAGGGCCAGGGATATTAGGGCCAGGGATTTTAGGGCCAGGGATATTAGGGCCAGGGATATTAGGGCCAGGGATTTTAGGGTCAGAGAAATTACAGCCAGGGATATTAGGGACAGGGATATTAGAGCCAGGGATATTAGGGCCAGGGATATTAGGGCCAGGGATATTAGGGCCAGCGATATTAGGGCCAGGGATATTAGGGCCAGGGATATTAGGGCCAGGGATATTAGGGCCAGGGGTATTAGGGCCAGGGGTAATAGGGCCAAGGGTATTATGGCCAGGGATATTAGGGCCAGGGATATTAGGGCCAGAGATATTAGAGCCAGGGATATTAAGGCCAGGGATATTAGGGCCAGGGGTATTAGGGCCAGGGATATTAGGGCCAGGCATATTAGGGCCAGGGATATTAGGGCCAGGAATATTAGGGCCAGGGATATTAGGGCCAGGGATATTAGGGCCAGGGATATTAGGGCCAGGGATATTACGGCCAGGGATATTAGGGCCAGGGATATTAGCGCCAGGGATATTAGGGCCAGGGATATTAGGGCCAGGAATATTAGGGCCAGGGATATTAGGGCCAGGGATATTAGGGCCAGGGAGATTAGGGCCAGGGATTTTAGGGCCAGGGATATTAGGGCCAGGGATATTAGGGCCAGGGATTTTAGGGCCAGGGATATTAGGGCCAGTGATATTATGGCAAGGGATTTTAGGGCCACGGATGTTAGGGCCAGGGATATTAGGGCCAGGGATTTTAGGGCCAGGGATATTAGGGCCAGGGATATTAGGGCCAGGGATTTAAGGGCCAGGGATATTACGGCCAGGGATATTAGGGACAGGGATATTAGAGCCAGGGATATTAGGGCCAGGGATATTAGGGCCAGGGATATTAGGGCCAGGGATATTAGGGCCAGGGATATTAGGGCCAGGGATATTAGGGCCAGGGGTATTAGGGCCAGGGGTAATAGGGCCAAGGGTATTATGGCCAGGGATATTAGGGCCAGGGATATTAGGGCCAGAGATATTAGAGCCAGGGATATTTAGGGCCAGGGATATTAGGGCCAGGGGTATTAGGGCCAGGCATATTAGGGCCAGGCATATTAGGGCCAGGAATATTAGGGCCAGGGATATTAGGGCCAGGGATATTAGGGCCAGGGATATTAGGGCCAGGGATATTACGGCCAGGGATATTAGGGCCAGGGATATTAGGGCCAGGGATATTAGGGCCAGGAATATTAGGGCCAGGGATATTAGGGCCAGGGATATTAGGGCCAGGGATATTAGGGCCAGGAATATTACGGCCAGGGATATTAGGGCCAGGGATATTAGGGCCAGGGATATTAGTGCCAGGGATATTAGGGCCAGGAATATTAGGGCCAGGGATATTAGGGCCAGGGATATTAGGGTCAAGGATATTAGGGCCTGGGATATTAGGGCCAGGAATATTAGGGCCAGAGATATTAGGGCCAGGGATATTAGGGCCAGGGATATTAGGGCCAGGGATATTAGGGCCAGGGATATTAGGGCCAGGGATATTAGGGCCAGGGATATGAGGGCCAGGGATAATAGGGCCAGGGATATTAGGGCCAGGGATATTAGGGCCAGGGATATTAAGGCCAGGGATATTAGGGCCAGGGATATTAGGGCCAGGGATATTAGGGCCAAGGATATTAGGGCCAGGGATATTAGGGCCAGGGATATTAGAGCCAGGGATATTACGGCCAGGGATATGAGGGCCAGGGATATTAGGGCCAGGGATATTACGGCCAAGGATATTAGGGCCTGGGATATTAGGGCCAGGGATATTAGGGCCAGTGATATTATGGCCAGGGATTTTAGGGCCAGGGATGTTAGGGCCAGGGATATTAGGGCCAGGGATTTTAGTGCCAGGGATATTAGGGCCAGGGATATTAGGGCCAGGGATTTTAGGGCCAGGGATATTACGGCCAGGGATATTAGGGAAAGGGATATTAGGGCCAGGGGTATTAGGGCCAGGGGTAATAGGGCCAAGGGTATTATGGCCAGGGATATTAGGGCCAGGGATATTAGGGCCAGGGGTATTAGGGCCAGGGATATTAGGGCCAGGCATATTAGTGCCAGGGATATTAGGGCCAGGAATATTAGGGCCAGGGATATTAGGGCCAGGGTTATTAGGGCCAGGGATATTAGGGCCAGGGATATTACGGCCAGGGATATTAGGGCCAGGGATATTAGGGCCAGGGATATTAGGGCCAGGGATATTAGGGCCAGGGATATTAGGGCCAGGGATATTAGGGCCAGGGATATTAGGGCCAGGGATATTAGGGCCAGGGATTATTAGGGCCAGGGATATTAGGGCCAGGGATATTGGGGCCAGGGATATTAGGGCCCTGGATATTAGGGCCAGGGATATTAGGTCCAGAGATATTAGGGCCAGGGATATTAGGGCCAGGGATATTAGGACCAGGGATATTAGGGGCAGGGATATTAGGGCCAGGGATATTAGGGCCAGGGAACTTAGGGCCATGGATATTAGGGCCTGGGATATTAGGGCCAGGGATATTAGATCCAGGGATATTAGGGCCAGGGATTTTAGGGCCAGGGATATTAGGACCAGGTATATTAGGACCAGGGATATTAGGGCCAGGGATATTAGGGCCAGGGATATTAGGGCCAGGGATGTTAGGGCCAGGGATATTAGGGCCAGGGATTTTAGGGCCAGGGATATTAGGGCCAGGGATATTAGTGCCAGGGATATTAAGGCCAGGGATATTAGGGCCAGGGAAATTAGGGCCAGGGATTTTAGGGCCAGGGATATTAGGGCCAGGGATACTAGGGCCAGGGATATTAAGGCCAGGGATATTAAGGCCAAGGATAATAGGGCCAGGGATATTAGGGCCAGGGATATTAGGACAGGGATATTAGGGCCAGGTATATTAGGGCCAGGGATATTAGGGCCAGGTGTATTAGGGCCAGGGATATTAGGGCCAGGGATATTAGGGGCAGGGATATTAGGGCCAGGGATATTAGGGCCAGGGATATTAGGGCCAGGGATATTAGGGCAAGGGATATTAGTGTCAGGGTTATTAGGGCCAGGTATATTAGGGCCAGGGATGATAGGGCCAGGGATATTAGGGCCAGGGATATTAGGGCCAGGGATATTAGGGCCAGGGATATTAGGGCGAGGGATATTAGGGCGAGGGATATTAGGGCCAGGGATATTAGGGCCAGGGATATTAGGGCCAGGGATATTAGTGCCAGGGATATTAGGGCCAGGGATATTAGGGCCAGGGATATTAGGGCCAGGGATATTAGGGCCAGGGATTTTAGGGCAAGGGATATTAGGACCAGAGATATTAGGGCCAGGGCTTTAGGGCCAGGGATATTAGGGCCAGGGATATTAGGGCCAGGGATATTAGGGCCAGGGATATTAGGGCCAGGGATATTCGGGCCAGGGATATTAGGGCCAGGGATATTAGGGCCAGGGATATTATGGCCAGGGATATTAGGGCCAGCAATATTAGGGCCAAGGATATTAGGGCCAGGTATATTAGGGCCAGGGATATTAGAGCCAGGGATATTAGGGCCAGGGATATTAGGGCCAGGGATATTAGGGCCAGGGATATTAGGGCCAGGGATATTAGGGCCAGGGATATTAGGGCCTGGGATATTAGGGCCAGGGATATTAGGGCCAGTGATATTATGGCCAGGGATTTTAGGGCCAGGGATATTAGGGCCAGGGATATTAGGGCCAGGGATTTTAGGGCCAGGGATATTAGGGCCAGTGATATTAGGGCCAGGAATATTAGGGACAGGGATATTAGGACCACGGATATTAGGGCAAGGGATATTAGGGCCAGGGATATTAGGGCCAGGGATATTAGGGCCAGGGATATTAGGGCCAGGGATATTAAGGCCAGGGATATTAGTGCCAGGGATATTAGGGCCAGGGATATTAGGGCCAGGGATATTAGGGCCAGGGATATTAGGGCCAGTGATATTAGGGCCAGGGATTTTAGGGCAAGAGATATTAGGGCCAGGGATATTAGGGCCAGGGATATTAAGGCCAGGGATATTAAGGCCAGGGATATTAGGGCCAGGGATATTAGGGCCAGGGATATTAGGGCCAGGGATATTAGGGCCAGGTATATTAGGGCCAGGGATATTAGGGCCAGGGATATTAGGGCCAGGGATATTAGGGCCAGGGATATTAGGGCCAGGGATATTACAGCCAGGGATATTAGGGCCAGGGATATTAGGGCCAGGGATATTAGGGCCAGGGATATTAGGGCCAGGGATATTAGGGCCCAGGATATTAGGGCCAGGGATATTAGGGCCAGGAATATTAGGGCCAGGGATATTAGTGCCAGGGATATTAGGGCCAGGGATATTAGGGCCAGGGATATTAGGACCAGGGAAATTAGGGCCAGCGATATTAGGGCCAGGGATTTTAGGGCAAGAGATATTAGGGCCAGGGATATTAGAGCCAGGGATATTAAGGCCAGGGATATTAGGGTCAGGGATATTAGGGCCAGGGATATTAGGGCCAGGGATATTAGGGCCAGGTATATTAGGGCCAGGGATATTAGGGCCAGGGATATTAGTGCCAGGGATATTAGGGCCAGGGATATTAGGGCCAGGGATATTACGGCCAGGGATATTAGGGCCAGGGATATTAGGGCCAGGGATATTAAGGCCAGGCATATTAGGGCCAGGGATATTAGGGCCAGGGATATTAGGGCCAGGGATATTAGGGCCAGGGATATTAGGGCCAGGGATATTGGGGACAGGGATATTACGGCCATGGATATTAGGTCCAGGGATATCATGGCCAGGGATGTTAGGGCCAGGGATATTAGAGGCCAGGAATATTAGTGCCAGGGATATTAGGGCCAGGGATATTACGGCCAGGGATATTAGGGCCAGGGATATCATGGCCAAGGATGTTAGGGCCAGGGATATTAGAGGCCAGGAATATTAGGGCCAGGGATATTAGGGCCAGGGATATTAGGGCCAGGGATATTAGGGCCAGGGATATTAAGGCCAGGGATATTAAGGCCAAGGATAATAGGGCCAGGGATAATAGGGCCAGGGATATTAGGGCCAGGGATATTAGGGCCAGGTATATTAGGGCCAGGGATATTAGGGCCAGGTGTATTAGGGCCAGGGATATTAGAGCCAGGGATATTAGGGGCAGGGATATTAGTGCCAGGGATATTAGGGCCAGGTATATTAGGGCCAGGGATAATAGGGCCAGGGATATTCGGGCCAGGGATATTAGGGCTAGGGATATTAGGGGCAGGAATATTAGGGCCAAGGATATTAGGGCCAGGGATTTTAGGGCCAGGGATATTAGAGCCAGGGATATTAGGGCCAGGGATATTAGGGCCAGGGATATTAGGGCCAGGGATATTAGGGCCAGAGATATTAGGGCCAGGAATACTAGGGCCAGGGATATTAGGGCCAGGGATTTTAGTGCCAGGGATATTAGGGCCAGGGATATTAGGGTCAGGGATATTAGGGCCAGGGATATCAGGGCCAGGGATATCAGGGCCAGGGATATTAGGGCCAGGGATATTAGCACCAGGGATATTAGGGCCAGGGATATTAGGGCCAGGGATTTTAGGGCCAGGGATTTTAGGGCCAGGGAGATTAGGGCCAGCGTTATTAGGGCCAGGGCTATTAGGGCCAGGGATATTATGGCCAGGGATATTATGGCTAGGGATATGAGGGCCAGGGATATTAGGGCCAGGGATATTAGGGCCAGGGATTTTAGGGCCAGGGATACTAGGGCCAGGGATATTAGGGCCAGGGATATTATGGCCAGGGATATTAGGGCCAGGGATATTAGGGCCAGGGATATTAGGGCCAGGGATATTAGGGCCAGGGATATTAGGGCCAGGGATATTAGGGCCAGGGAGATTAGGGCCAGCATTATTAGGGACAGGGATATTAGTGCCAGGGATATTATGGCCAGGGATATTAGGGCCAGGGATATTAGGGCAAGGGATATTAGGGCCAGGGATATTAGGGTCAGGGATATTAGTGTCAGGGATATTAGGGCCAGGGATATTAGGGCCAGGGATATTTGGGCCAGGGATATTAGGGCCACGGATATTAGGGCCAGGGATAATAGGGCCAGGGATATTAGGGCCAGAGATATTAGGGCCAGGGATATTAGGGCCAGGGATATTACGGTCAGGGATATTAGGGCCAGGGATATAATGGCTAGGGATATTAGCGCCAGGCATATTATGGCCAGGGATATTAGGGCCAGGGATATTAGGGCCAGGGATATTAGGGCCAGGGATATTAGGGCAAGGGGTATTAATGCCAGGGATAAGAGGGCCAGGGATATTAGGGCCAGGGATATTAGGGCCAGGGATATTAGGGCCAGGGATTTTAGGGCCAGGGATATTAGGACCAGGGATATTAGGGCCAGGGATATTAGAGCCAGGGATATTAGGGCCAGGGATATTAGGGCCAGGGATATTAGGGCCAGGGATATTAGGGCCAGGGATATAAGGACCAGGGATATTAGGGCCAGGGATATTATGGCCAGGGATATTAGGGCAAGGGATATTAGGGCCAGGGATATTAGGGCCAGGGATATTAGGGCCAGGGATATTAGGGCCAGAGATATTAGGTCCAGTGATATTAGGGCCAGGGATATTAGGGCCAGGGATATTAGGGCCGGGGATATTAGGGCCGGGGATATTAGGGCCAGGGATATTAGGGCCAGGGATATTAGGTCCAGGGATATTAGGGCCAGGGATATTAGGGCCAGGGATATTAGGGCCAGGGATATTAGGGCCAGGGTTATTAGGGCCAGGGATATTAGGGCCAGGGATATTAGGGCCAGGGATATTAGGGCCAGGGATATTAGGGCCAGGGATATTAGGGCCAGGGATATTAGGCCCAGTGATATTAGGGCCAGGGATTTTAGGGCAAGGGATATTAGGGACAGGGATATTAGGGCCAGGGATATTAGGGCCAGGGATGTTAGGTCCAGGGATATTAGGGCCAGGGATATTAGGGCCAGGGATATTAGGTCCAGGGATATTAGGGCCAGGGATATTAGGGCCAGGGTTATTAGGGCCAGGGATATTAGGGCCAGGGATATTAGGGCCAGGGATATTAGGTCCAGGGATATTAGGGCCAGGGATATTAGGGCCAGGGATATTAGGGCCAGGGATATTAGGGCCAAGGATATTAGGGCCAGGGATTTTAGGGCAAGGGATATTAGGGCCAGGGATATTAGGGCCATGGATATTAGGGCCAGGGATATTAGGGCCAGGGATATCAGGGCCAGGAATATTAGGGCCAGGGATATTAGGGCCAGGGATATTAGGGCCAGGGATATTAGGGCCAGGGATATTAGGGCCAGGGATATTAGGGCCAGGGATATTAGGGCCAGGGATATTAGGGCCAGGGAGATTAGGGCCAGCATTATTAGGGATAGGGATATTAGTGCCAGGGATATTATGGCCAGGGAAATTAGGGCCAGGGATATTAGGGCAAGGGATATTAGGGCCAAGGATATTAAGGCCAGGGATATTAGTGTCAGGGATATTAGGGCCAGGGATATTAGGGCCAGGGATATTTGGGCCAGGGATATTAGGGCCATGGATATTAGGGCCAGGGATATTAGGGCCAGGGATATTAGGGCCAGAGATATTAGGGCCAGGGATATTAGGGCCAGGGATATTATGGTCAGGGATATTAGGGCCAGGGATATAATGGCTAGGGATATTAGGGCCAGGCATATTATGGCCAGGGATATTAGGGCCAGGGATATTAGGGCCAGGGATATTAGGGCCAGGGATATTAGGGCAAGGGATATTAATGCCAGGGATATTAGGGCCAGGGATATTAGGGCCAGGGATATTATGGCCAGCGATATTAGGGCCAGGGATATTAGGGCCAGGGATATTAGGGCCAGGGATATTAGGTCCAGGGATATTAGGGCCAGGGATATTAGGGCCAGGGATATTAGGGCCAGGGATATTAGGGCCAGGGATATTAGGTCCACGGATATTACGGCCAGAGATATTAGGGCCAGGGATATTAGGGCCAGGGATATTAGGGCCAGGGATATTAGGGCCAGGGATATTAGGGCCAGGGATATTAGGGCCAGGGATGTTAGGGCCAGGGATGTTAGGGCCAGGGATATTAGGGCCAGGGATATTAGGGCCAGGGATATTATGGCCAGGGATATTAGGGCAAGGGATATTAGGGCCAGGGATATTAGGGCCAGGTATATTAGGGCCAGGGATATTAGGGGCAGAGATATTAGGGCCAGCGATATTAGGGCCAGGGATATTAGGGCCAGGGATATTAGGGCCAGGGATATTAGGGCCAGGGATATTAGGGCCAGGGATATTAGGGCCAGGGATATTAGGTCCAGGGATATTAGCGCCAGGGATATTAGGGCCAGGGATATTAGGGCCAGGGACATTAGGGCCAGGGATATTAGGGCCAGGGATATTAGGGCCAGGGTTATTAGGGCCAGGGATATTAGGGCCAGGAATTTTAGGGCCAGGGATATTAGGGCCAGGGATATTAGGGCCAGGGATATTAGGCCCAGTGATATTAGGCCAGGGATTTTAGGGCAAGGGATTTTAGGGCCAGGGATATTAGGGCCAGGGATATTAGGGCCAGGGATGTTAGGTCCAGGGATATTAGGGCCAGGGATATTAGGGCCAGGGATATTAGGGCCAGGGATATTAGGGCCAGGGATATTAGGGCCAGGGTTATTAGGGCCAGGGATATTAGGGCCAGGGATATTAGGGCCAGGGATATTAGGGCCAGGGATATTAGGGTCAGGGATATTAGGGCCAGGGATATTAGGGCCAGGGATATTTGGGCCAGGGATATTAGGGCTACGGATATTAGGGCCAGGGATATTAGGGCCAGGGATATTAGGGCCAGAGATATTAGGGCCAGGGATATTAGGGCCAGGGATATTACGGTCAGGGATATTAGGGCCAGGGATATAATGGCCAGGGATATTAGGGCCAGGCATATTATGGCCAGGGATATTAGGGCCAGGGTTATTAGGGCCAGGGATGTTATGGCCAGCGATATTAGGGCCAGGGATATTAGGGCCAGGGATATTAGGGCCAGGGATATTAGTGCCAGGGATATTAGGGCCAGGGATATTAGGGCCAGGGATATTAGGGCCAGGGATATTAGGGCCAGGGATATTAGGTCCACGGATATTACGGCCAGGGTTATTAGGGCCAGGGATATTAGGGCCAGGGATATTAGGGCCAGGGATATTAGGGCCAGGGTTATTAGGGCCAGGGTTATTAAGGCCAGGGATATAATAGGGCCAGGGATATTAGGGCCAGGGATATTAGGGCCAGGGATATTAGGGCCAGGGATATTAGGGCCAGGGATATTATGGCCAGGGATATTAGGGCTAGGGACATTAGGGCCAGGGATATTAGGGCCAGGGATTTTAGGGCAAGGGATATTAGGGCCAGGGATATTAGGGCCAGGGATATTAGTGCCAGGGTTATTAGGGCCAGGGATATTAGGTCCAGGGATATTAGGGCCAGGGATATTAGGTCCAGGGATATTAGGGCCAGGGATATTAGGGCCATGGATATTAGGGCCAGGGAAATTAGGGCCAGGGATATTAGGGCCAGGGATATTAGGGCCAGGGATATTAGGGCCAGCGATATTAGGGCCAGGGATATTAGGGCCAGGGATATTAGGGCCAGGGATATTAGAGCCAGGCATATTAGGGCCAGGGATATTAGGACCAGGTATATTAGGGCCAGGGATATTAGGGCCAGGGATATTATGGCCAGGGATATTAGGGCAAGGGATATTAGGGCCAGGGATATTAGGGCCAGGGATATTAGGGCCAGGGATATTAGGGCCAGAGATATTAGGTCCAGTGATATTAGGGCCAGGGATATTAGGGCCAGGGATATTAGGGCCGGGGATATTAGGGCCGGGGATATTAGGGCCAGGGATATTAGGGCCAGGGATATTAGGTCCAGGGATATTAGGGCCAGGGATATTAGGGCCAGGGATATTAGGGCCAGGGATATTAGGGCCAGGGATATTAGGGCCAGGGTTATTAGGGCCAGGGATATTAGGGCCAGGGATATTAGGGCCAGGGATATTAGGGCCAGGGATATTAGGGCCAGGGATATTAGGGCCAGGGATATTAGGCCCAGTGATATTAGGGCCAGGGATTTTAGGGCAAGGGATATTAGGGACAGGGATATTAGGGCCAGGGATATTAGGGCCAGGGATGTTAGGTCCAGGGATATTAGGGCCAGGGATATTAGGGCCAGGGATATTAGGTCCAGGGATATTAGGGCCAGGGATATTAGGGCCAGGGTTATTAGGGCCAGGGATATTAGGGCCAGGGATATTAGGGCCAGGGATATTAGGTCCAGGGATATTAGGGCCAGGGATATTAGGGCCAGGGATATTAGGGCCAGGGATATTAGGGCCAAGGATATTAGGGCCAGGGATTTTAGGGCAAGGGATATTAGGGCCAGGGATATTAGGGCCATGGATATTAGGGCCAGGGATATTAGTGCCAGGGATATCAGGGCCAGGAATATTAGGGCCAGGGATATTAGGGCCAGGGATATTAGGGCCAGGGATATTAGGGCCAGGGATATTAGGGCCAGGGATATTAGGGCCAGGGATATTAGGGCCAGGGATATTAGGGCCAGGGAGATTAGGGCCAGCATTATTAGGGATAGGGATATTAGTGCCAGGGATATTATGGCCAGGGATATTAGGGCCAGGGATATTAGGGCAAGGGATATTAGGGCCAAGGATATTAAGGCCAGGGATATTAGTGTCAGGGATATTAGGGCCAGGGATATTAGGGCCAGGGATATTAGGGCCAGGGATATTAGGGCCAGGGATATTTGGGCCAGGGATATTAGGGCCAGGGATATTAGGGCCAGAGATATTAGGGCCAGGGATATTAGGGCCAGGGATATTATGGTCAGGGATATTAGGGCCAGGGATATAATGGCTAGGGATATTAGGGCCAGGCATATTATGGCCAGGGATATTAGGGCCAGGGATATTAGGGCCAGGGATATTAGGGCCAGGGATATTAGGGCAAGGGATATTAATGCCAGGGATATTAGGGCCAGGGATATTAGGGCCAGCGATATTATGGCCAGCGATATTAGGGCCAGGGATATTAGGGCCAGGGATATTAGGGCCAGGGATATTAGGTCCAGGGATATTAGGGCCAGGGATATTAGGGCCAGGGATATTAGGGCCAGGGATATTAGGGCCAGGGATATTAGGTCCACGGATATTACGGCCAGAGATATTACGGCCAGGGATATTAGGGCCAGGGATATTAGGGCCAGGGATATTAGGGCCAGGGATATTAGGGCCAGGGATATTAGGGCCAGGGATGTTAGGGCCAGGGATGTTAGGGCCAGGGATATTAGGGCCAGGGATATTAGGGCCAGGGATATTATGGCCAGGGATATTAGGGCAAGGGATATTAGGGCCAGGGATATTAGGGCCAGGGATATTAGGGCCAGGGATATTAGGGGCAGAGATATTAGGGCCAGCGATATTAGGGCCAGGGATATTAGGGCCAGGGATATTAGGGCCAGGGATATTAGGGCCAGGGATATTAGGGCCAGGGATATTAGGGCCAGGGATATTAGGTCCAGGGATATTAGCGCCAGGGATATTAGGGCCAGGGATATTAGGGCCAGGGACATTAGGGCCAGGGATATTAGGGCCAGGGATATTAGGGCCAGGGTTATTAGGGCCAGGGATATTAGGGCCAGGAATTTTAGGGCCAGGGATATTAGGGCCAGGGATATTAGGGCCAGGGATATTAGGCCCAGTGATATTAGGCCAGGGATTTTAGGGCAAGGGATTTTAGGGCCAGGGATATTAGGGCCAGGGATATTAGGGCCAGGGATGTTAGGTCCAGGGATATTAGGGCCAGGGATATTAGGGCCAGGGATATTAGGGCCAGGGATATTAGGGCCAGGGATATTAGGGCCAGGGTTATTAGGGCCAGGGATATTAGGGCCAGGGATATTAGGGCCAGGGATATTAGGGCCAGGGATATTAGGGTCAGGGATATTAGGGCCAGGGATATTAGGGCCAGGGATATTTGGGCCAGGGATATTAGGGCTACGGATATTAGGGCCAGGGATATTAGGGCCAGGGATATTAGGGCCAGAGATATTAGGGCCAGGGATATTAGGGCCAGGGATATTACGGTCAGGGATATTAGGGCCAGGGATATAATGGCCAGGGATATTAGGGCCAGGCATATTATGGCCAGGGATATTAGGGCCAGGGTTATTAGGGCCAGGGATGTTATGGCCAGCGATATTAGGGCCAGGGATATTAGGGCCAGGGATATTAGGGCCAGGGATATTAGGGCCAGGGATATTAGGGCCAGGGATATTAGGGCCAGGGATATTAGGGCCAGGGATATTAGGGCCCGGGATATTAGGGCCAGGGATATTAGGTCCACGGATATTACGGCCAGGGTTATTAGGGCCAGGGATATTAGGGCCAGGGATATTAGGGCCAGGGATATTAGGGCCAGGGTTATTAGGGCCAGGGTTATTAAGGCCAGGGATATAATAGGGCCAGGGATATTAGGGCCAGGGATATTAGGGCCAGGGATATTAGGGCCAGGGATATTAGGGCCAGGGATATTATGGCCAGGGATATTAGGGCTAGGGATATTAGGGCCAGGGATATTAGGGCCAGGGATTTTAGGGCAAGGGATATTAGGGCCAGGGATATTAGGGCCAGGGATATTAGTGCCAGGGTTATTAGGGCCAGGGATATTAGGTCCAGGGATATTAGGGCCAGGGATATTAGGTCCAGGGATATTAGGGCCAGGGATATTAGGGCCATGGATATTAGGGCCAGGGAAATTAGGGCCAGGGATATTAGGGCCAGGGATATTAGGGCCAGGGATATTAGGGCCAGCGATATTAGGGCCAGGGATATTAGGGCCAGGGATATTAGGGCCAGGGATATTAGAGCCAGGCATATTAGGGCCAGGGATATTAGGACCAGGTATATTAGGGCCAGGGATATTAGGGCCAGGGATATTAGGGCCTGGGATATTAGGGCCAGTGATATTAGGGCCAGGGATATTAGGGCCAGGGATATTAGGGCCAGGGATATTAGGGCCAGGGATATTTGGGCCAGGGATATTAGGGCCACGGATATTAGGGCCAGGGATATTAGGGCCAGGGATATTAGGGCCAGAGATATTAGGGCCAGGGATATTAGGGCCAGGGATATTACGGTCAGGGATATTAGGGCCAGGGATATAATGGCCAGGGATATTAGGGCCAGGCATATTATGGCCAGGGATATTAGGGCCAGGGATATTAGGGCCAGGGATATTAGGGCCAGGGATATTAGGGCCAGGGATATTAAGGCCAGGGATATTAGGGCCAGGGATATTAGGGCCAGGGATACTATGGCCAGGGATATTCGGGCCAGGGATATTAGGGCCAGGGATATTAGGGCCAGGGATATTAGTGCCAGGGTTATTAGGGCCAGGGATCTTAGGTCCAGGGATATTAGGGCCAGGGATATTAGGTCCAGGGATATTAGGGCCAGGGATATTAGGGCCATGGATATTAGGGCCAGGGAAATTAGGGCCAGGGATATTAGGGCCAGGGATGTTAGGGCCAGGGATTTTAGGGCCAGCGATATTAGGGCCAGGGATATTAAGGCCAGGGATATTAGGGCCAGGGATATTAGAGCCAGGCATATTAGGGCCAGGGATATTAGGACCAGGTATATTAGGGCCAGGGATATTAGGGCCAGGGATATTAGGGCCTGGGATATTAGGGCCAGTGATATTAGGGCCAGGGATATTAGGGCCAGGGATATTAGGGCCAGGGATATTAGGGCCAGGGATATTAGGGCCAGGGATATTTGGGCCAGGGATATTAGGGCCACGGATATTAGGGCCAGGGATATTAGGGCCAGGGATATTAGGGCCAGAGATATTAGGGCCAGGGATATTAGGGCCAGGGATATTACGGTCAGGGATATTAGGGCCAGGGATATAATGGCCAGGGATATTAGGGCCAGGCATATTATGGCCAGGGATATTAGGGCCAGGGATATTAGGGCCAGGGATATTAGGGCCAGGGATATTAGGGCCAGGGATATTAAGGCCAGGGATATTAGGGCCAGGGATATTAGGGCCAGGGATATTATGGCCAGGGATATTCGGGCCAGGGATATTAGGGCCAGGGATATTAGGGCCAGGGATATTAGGGCCAGGGATTTTAGGGCCAGGGATATTAGGGCCAGGGATATTAGGGCCAGGGATATTAGGGCCAGGGATATTAGGGCCAGGGATATTAGGGCCAGGGATATTATGGAAGGGATATTAAGCCTGGGATATTAGGGCCAGGTATATTAGGGCCAGGGATATTAGGGCCAGGGATATAAGGGCCAGGGATATTAGGGCCAGGGATATTATGGCCAGGGATATTAGGGCCAGGGATATTAGGGCCAGAGATATTAGGGCCAGGGATATTAGGGCCAGGGATATTAGGGCCAGGGATATTAGGGCCAGGGATATTAGGGCCCGGGATATTAGGGCCAGGGATATTAGGTCCACGGATATTACGGCCAGGGTTATTAGGGCCAGGGATATTAGGGCCAGGGATATTAGGGCCAGGGATATTAGGGCCAGGGATATTAGGGCTAGGGATATTAGGGCCCGGGATATTAGGGCCAGGGATATTAGGTCCACGGATATTACGGCCAGGGTTATTAGGGCCAGGGATATTAGGGCCAGGGATATTAGGGCCAGGGATATTAGGGCCAGGGTTATTAGGGCCAGGGTTATTAAGGCCAGGGATATAATAGGGCCAGGGATATTAGGGCCAGGGATATTAGGGCCAGGGATATTAGGGCCAGGGATATTAGGGCCAGGGATATTATGGCCAGGGATATTAGGGCTAGGGATATTAGGGCCAGGGATATTAGGGCCAGGGATTTTAGGGCAAGGGATATTAGGGCCAGGGATATTAGGGCCAGGGATATTAGTGCCAGGGTTATTAGGGCCAGGGATATTAGGTCCAGGGATATTAGGGCCAGGGATATTAGGTCCAGGGATATTAGGGCCAGGGATATTAGGGCCATGGATATTAGGGCCAGGGAAATTAGGGCCAGGGATATTAGGGCCAGGGATATTAGGGCCAGGGATATTAGGGCCAGCGATATTAGGGCCAGGGATATTAGGGCCAGGGATATTAGGGCCAGGGATATTAGAGCCAGGCATATTAGGGCCAGGGATATTAGGACCAGGTATATTAGGGCCAGGGATATTAGGGCCAGGGATATTAGGGCCTGGGATATTAGGGCCAGTGATATTAGGGCCAGGGATATTAGGGCCAGGGATATTAGGGCCAGGGATATTAGGGCCAGGGATATTAGGGCCAGGGATATTTGGGCCAGGGATATTAGGGCCACGGATATTAGGGCCAGGGATATTAGGGCCAGGGATATTAGGGCCAGAGATATTAGGGCCAGGGATATTAGGGCCAGGGATATTACGGTCAGGGATATTAGGGACAGGGATATAATGGCCAGGGATATTAGGGCCAGGCATATTATGGCCAGGGATATTAGGGCCAGGGATATTAGGGCCAGGGATATTAGGGCCAGGGATATTAGGGCCAGGGATATTAAGGCCAGGGATATTAGGGCCAGGGATATTAGGGCCAGGGATACTATGGCCAGGGATATTCGGGCCAGGGATGTTAGGGCCATGGATATTAGGGCCAGGGAAATTAGGGCCAGGGATATTAGGGCCAGGGATGTTAGGGCCAGGGATATTAGGGCCAGCGATATTAGGGCCAGGGATATTAGGGCCAGGGATATTAGGGCCAGGGATATTAGAGCCAGGCATATTAGGGCCAGGGATATTAGGACCAGGTATATTAGGGCCAGGGATATTAGGGCCAGGGATATTAGGGCCTGGGATATTAGGGCCAGTGATATTAGGGCCAGGGATATTAGGGCCAGGGATATTAGGGCCAGGGATATTAGGGCCAGGGATATTAGGGCCAGGGATATTTGGGCCAGGGATATTAGGGCCACGGATATTAGGGCCAGGGATATTAGGGCCAGGGATATTAGGGCCAGAGATATTAGGGCCAGGGATATTAGGGCCAGGGATATTACGGTCAGGGATATTAGGGCCAGGGATATAATGGCCAGGGATATTAGGGCCAGGCATATTATGGCCAGGGATATTAGGGCCAGGGATATTAGGGCCAGGGATATTAGGGCCAGGGATATTAGGGCCAGGGATATTAAGGCCAGGGATATTAGGGCCAGGGATATTAGGGCCAGGGATATTATGGCCAGGGATATTCAGGCCAGGGATATTAGGGCCAGGGATATTAGGGCCAGGGATATTAGGGCCAGGGATTTTAGGGCCAGGGATATTAGGGCCAGGGATATTAGGGCCAGGGATATTAGGGCCAGGGATATTAGGGCCAGGGATATTAGGGCCAGGGATATTATGGAAGGGATATTAAGCCTGGGATATTAGGGCCAGGTATATTAGGGCCAGGGATATTAGGGCCAGGGATATAAGGGCCAGGGATATTAGGACCAGGGATATTATGGCCAGGGATATTAGGGCCAGGGATATTAGGGCCAGAGATATTAGGGCCAGGGATATTAGGGCCAGGGATATTAGGGCCAGGGATATTAGGGCCAGGAATATTAGGGCCAGGGATATTAGGGCCAGGGATTTTAGGGCCAGGGATATTAGGGCCAGGGATATTAGGGCCAGGGATATTAGGGCCAGGGATATCAGGGCCAGGGATATCAGGGCCAGGGATATTAGGGCCAGGGATATTAGCACCAGGGATATTAGGGCCAGGGATTTTAGGGCCAGGGATATTAGGGCCAGGGAGATTAGGGCCAGGGATATTAGGGCCAGGGATATTAGGGCCAGGGATATTAGGGCCAGGGATATTAGGGCCAGGGATATTAGGGCCAGGGATATTAGGGCCAGGGATATTAGGGCCAGGGATATTAGGCCCAGTGATATTAGGGCCAGGGATTTTAGGGCAAGGGATATTAGGGCCAGGGATATTAGGGCCAGGGTTATTAGGGCCAGGGATATTAGGGCCAGAGATATTAGGGCCAGGGATATTAGGGCCAGGGATATTAGGGCCAGGGATATTAGGTCCAGGGATATTAGGGCCAGGGATATTAGGGCCAGGGATATTAGGGCAAGGGATATTAGGGCCAGGGATATTAGGGCCAGGGATATTAGGGCCAGGGATATTAGGTCCAGGGATATTAGGGCCAGGGATATTAGGGCCAGGGATATTAGGACCAGGGATATCAGGGCCAGGAATATTAGGGCCAGGGATATTAGGGCCAGGGATATTAGGGCCAGGGATATTAGAGCCAGGCATATTAGGGCCAGGGATATTAGGACCAGGTATATTAGGGCCAGGGATATTAGGGCCAGGGATATTAGGGCCTGGGATATTAGGGCCAGTGATATTAGGGCCAGGGATATTAGGGCCAGGGATATTAGGGCCAGGGATATTAGGGCCAGGGATATTAGGGCCAGGGATATTTGGGCCAGGGATATTAGGGCCACGGATATTAGGGCCAGGGATATTAGGGCCAGGGATATTAGGGCCAGAGATATTAGGGCCAGGGATATTAGGGCCAGGGATATTACGGTCAGGGATATTAGGGCCAGGGATATAATGGCCAGGGATATTAGGGCCAGGCATATTATGGCCAGGGATATTAGGGCCAGGGATATTAGGGCCAGGGATATTAGGGCCAGGGATATTAGGGCCAGGGATATTAAGGCCAGGGATATTAGGGCCAGGGATATTAGGGCCAGGGATATTATGGCCAGGGATATTCGGGCCAGGGATATTAGGGCCAGGGATATTAGGGCCAGGGATATTAGGGCCAGGGATTTTAGGGCCAGGGATATTAGGGCCAGGGATATTAGGGCCAGGGATATTAGGGCCAGGGATATTAGGGCCAGGGATATTAGGGCCAGGGATATTATGGAAGGGATATTAAGCCTGGGATATTAGGGCCAGGTATATTAGGGCCAGGGATATTAGGGCCAGGGATATAAGGGCCAGGGATATTAGGGCCAGGGATATTATGGCCAGGGATATTAGGGCCAGGGATATTAGGGCCAGAGATATTAGGGCCAGGGATATTAGGGCCAGGGATATTAGGGCCAGGGATATTAGGGCCAGGAATATTAGGGCCAGGGATATTAGGGCCAGGGATTTTAGGGCCAGGGATATTAGGGCCAGGGATATTAGGGCCAGGGATATTAGGGCCAGGGATATCAGGGCCAGGGATATCAGTGCCAGGGATATTAGGGCCAGGGATATTAGCACCAGGGATATTAGGGCCAGGGATTTTAGGGCCAGGGATATTAGGGCCAGGGAGATTAGGGCCAGGGATATTAGGGCCAGGGATATTAGGGCCAGGGATATTAGGGCCAGGGATATTAGGGCCAGGGATATTAGGGCCAGGGATATTAGGGCCAGGGATATTAGGGCCAGGGATATTAGGCCCAGTGATATTAGGGCCAGGGATTTTAGGGCAAGGGATATTAGGGCCAGGGATATTAGGGCCAGGGTTATTAGGGCCAGGGATATTAGGGCCAGGGATATTAGGGCCAGGGATATTAGGGCCAGGGATATTAGGGCCAGGGATATTAGGTCCAGGGATATTAGGGCCAGGGATATTAGGGCCAGGGATATTAGGGCAAGGGATATTAGGGCCAGGGATATTAGGGCCAGGGATATTAGGGCCAGGGATATTAGGTCCAGGGATATTAGGGCCAGGGATATTAGGGCCAGGGATATTAGGACCAGGGATATCAGGGCCAGGAATATTAGGGCCAGGGATATTAGGGCCAGGGATATTAGGGCCAGGGATATTAGGGCCAGGGATATTAGGGCCAGGGATATTAGGGCCAGGGATATTAGGGCCAGGGATATTAGGGCCAGGGATATTAGGGCCAGGGATATTAGGGCCAGGGATTTTAGGGCAAGGGATATTAGGGCCAGGGATATTAGGGCCAGGGATATTAGGGCCAGGGATATTACGTCCAGGGATATTAGGGCCAGGGATATTAGGGCCAGGGATATTAGGACCAGGGATATCAGGGCCAGGAATATTAGGGCCAGGGATATTAGGGCCAGGGATATTAGGGCCAGGGATATTAGGGCCAGGGATATTAGGGCCAGGGATATTAGGGCCAGGGATATTAGGGCCAGGGAGATTAGGGCCAGCATTATTAGGGACAGGGATATTAGTGCCAGGGATATTATGGCCAGGGATATTAGGCGCCAGGGATATTAGGGCAAGGGATATTACGGCCAGGGATATTAGGGCCAGGGATATTAGGGTCAGGGATATTAGGGCCAGGGATATTAGGGCCAGGGATATTTGGGCCAGGGATATTAGGGCCACGGATATTAGGGCCAGGGATATTAGGGCCAGGGATATTAGGGCCAGAGATATTAGGGCCAGGGATATTAGGGCCACGGATATTACGGTCAGGGATATTAGGGCCAGGGATATAATGGCTAGAGATATTAGGGAAAGGCATATTATGGCCAGGGATATTAGGGCCGGGGATATTAGGGCCAGGGATATTAGGGCCAGGGATATTAGGGCCAGGGATATTAATGCCAGGGATATTAGGGCCAGGGATATTAGGGCCAGGGATATTATGGCCAGTGATATTAGGGCCAGGAATATTAGGGCCAGGGATATTAGGGCCAGGGATATTAGGGCCAGGGATATTAGGTCCAGGGATATTAGGGCCAGGGATATTAGGGCCAGGGATATTAGGGCCAGGGATATTAGGGCCAGGGATATTAGGTCCACGGATATTACGGCCAGAGATATTTGGGCGAGGGATATTAGGGCCAGGGATATTAGGGCCAGGGATATTAGGGTCAGGGATATTAGGGCCATGGATATTAGGGCCAGGGATATTTGGGCCAGGGATATTAGGGCCACGGATATTAGGGCCAGGGATATTAGGGCCAGGGATATTAGGGCCAGAGATATTAGGGCCAGGGATATTAGGGCCAGGGATATTACAGTCAGGGATATTAGGGCCAGCGATATAATGGCCAGGGATATTAGGGCCAGGCATATTATGGCCAGGGATATTAGGGCCAGGGATATTAGGGCCAGGGATATTAGGGCCAGGGATATTAGGGCCAGGGATATTAAGGCCAGGGATATTAGGGCCAGGGATATTAGGGCCAGGGATATTAGGGCCAGGGATATTAGGGCCAGGGATATTAGGGCCAGGGATATTAGGGCCAGGGATATTAGGTCCAGGGATATTAGGGCCAGGGATATTAGGGCCAGGGATATTAGGGCCAGGGATATTAGGGCCAGGGATATTAGGGCCAGGGATATTAGGGCCAGGGATATTAGGGCCAGGGATATTACGGCCAGGGATATTAGGGCCAGGGATATTAGGGCCAGGGATATTAGGGCCAGGGATATTAGGCCCAGTGATATTAGGGCCAGGGATTTTAGGGCCAGGGATATTAGGGCCAGGGATATTAGGGCCAGGGATATTAGGTCCAGGGATATTAGGGCCAGGGATATTAGGGCCAGGGATATTAGGGCCAGGGATATTAGGGCCAGGGATATTAGGTCCACGGATATTACGGCCAGAGATATTAGGGCGAGGGATATTAGGGCCAGGGATATTAAGGCCAGGGATATTAGGGTCAGGGATATTAGGGCCATGGATATTAGGGCCAGGGATATTTGGGCCAGGGATATTAGGGCCACGGATATTAGGGCCAGGGATATTAGGGCCAGGGATATTAGGGCCAGAGATATTAGGGCCAGGGATATTAGGGCCAGGGATATTACGGTCAGGGATATTAGGGCCAGGGATATAATGGCCAGGGATATTAGGGCCAGGCATATTATGGCCAGGGATATTAGGGCCAGGGATATTAGGGCCAGGGATATTAGGGCCAGGGATATTAGGGCCAGGGATATTAGGGCCAGGGATATTAGGTCCAGGGATATTAGGGCCAGGGATATTAGGGCCAGGGATATTAGGGCCAGGGATATTAGGGCCAGGGATATTAGGTCCACGGATATTACGGCCAGAGATATTAGGGCGAGGGATATTAGGGCCAGGGATATTAGGGCCAGGGATATTAGGGTCAGGGATATTAGGGCCATGGATATTAGGGCCAGGGATATTTGGGCCAGGGATATTAGGGCCACGGATATTAGGGCCAGGGATATTAGGGCCAGGGATATTAGGGCCAGAGATATTAGGGCCAGGGATATTAGGGCCAGGGATATTACGGTCAGGGATATTAGGGCCAGGGATATAATGGCCAGGGATATTAGGGCCAGGCATATTATGGCCAGGGATATTAGGGCCAGGGATATTAGGGCCAGGGATATTAGGGCCAGGGATATTAGGGCCAGGGATATTAAGGCCAGGGATATTAGGGCCAGGGATATTAGGGCCAGGGATATTAGGGCCAGGGATATTAGGGCCAGGGATATTAGGGCCAGGGATATTAGGGCCAGGGATATTAGGTCCAGGGATATTAGGGCCAGGGATATTAGGGCCAGGGATATTAGGGCCAGGGATATTAGGGCCAGGGATATTAGGGCCAGGGATATTAGGGCCAGGGATATTAGGGCCAGGGATATTAGGGCCAGGGATATTAGGGCCAGGGATATTAGGGCCAGGGATATTAGGGCCAGGGATATTAGGCCCAGTGATATTAGGGCCAGGGATTTTAGGGCAAGGGATATTAGGGACAGGGATATTAGGGCCAGGGATATTAGGGCCAGGGATGTTAGGTCCACGGATATTAGGGCCAGCGATATTAGGGCCAGGGATATTAGGGCCAGGGATATTAGGGCCAGGGATATTAGGGCCAGGGTTATTAGGGCCAGGGATATTAGGGCCAGGGATATTAGGGCCAGGGATATTAGGGCCAGGGATATTAGGGCCAGGGATATTAGGGCCAGGGATATTAGGGCCAGGGATATTAGGGCCAGGGATTTTAGGGCAAGGGATATTAGGGCCAGGGATATTAGGGCCAGGGATATTAGGGCCAGGGATATTAGGTCCAGGGATATTAGGGCCAGGGATATTAGGGCCAGGGATATTAGGACCAGGGATATCAGGGCCAGGAATATTAGGGCCAGGGATATTAGGGCCAGGGATATTAGGGCCAGGGATATTAGGGCCAGGGATATTAGGGCCAGGGATACTAGGGCCAGGGATATTAGGGCCAGGGATATTAGGGCCAGGGATATTAGGGCCAGGGATATTAGGGCCAGGGATTTTAGGGCAAGGGATATTAGGGCCAGGGATATTAGGGCCAGGGATATTAGGGCCAGGGATATTAGGTCCAGGGATATTAGGGCCAGGGATATTAGGGCCAGGGATATTAGGACCAGGGATATCAGGGCCAGGAATATTAGGGCCAGGGATATTAGGGCCAGGGATATTAGGGCCAGGGATATTAGGGCCAGGGATATTAGGGCCAGGGATATTAGGGCCAGGGATATTAGGGCCAGGGAGATTAGGGCCAGCATTATTAGGGACAGGGATATTAGTGCCAGGGATATTATGGCCAGGGATATTAGGCGCCAGGGATATTAGGGCAAGGGATATTAGGGCCAGGGATATTAGGGCCAGGGATATTAGGGTCAGGGATATTAGGGCCAGGGATATTAGGGCCAGGGATATTTGGGCCAGGGATATTAGGGCCACGGATATTAGGGCCAGGGATATTAGGGCCAGGGATATTAGGGCCAGAGATATTAGGGCCAGGGATATTAGGGCCACGGATATTACGGTCAGGGATATTAGGGCCAGGGATATAATGGCTAGAGATATTAGGGAAAGGCATATTATGGCCAGGGATATTAGAGCCGGGGATATTAGGGCCAGGGATATTAGGGCCAGGGATATTAGGGCCAGGGATATTAATGCCAGGGATATTAGGGCCAGGGATATTAGGGCCAGGGATATTATGGCCAGTGATATTAGGGCCAGGGATATTAGGGCCAGGGATATTAGGGCCAGGGATATTAGGGCCAGGGATATTAGGTCCAGGGATATTAGGGCCAGGGATATTAGGGCCAGGGATATTAGGGCCAGGGATATTAGGGCCAGGGATATTAGGTCCACGGATATTACGGCCAGAGATATTAGGGCGAGGGATATTAGGGCCAGGGATATTAGGGCCAGGGATATTAGGGTCAGGGATATTAGGGCCATGAATATTAGGGCCAGGGATATTTGGGCCAGGGATATTAGGGCCACGGATATTAGGGCCAGGGATACTAGGGCCAGGGATATTAGGGCCAGAGATATTAGGGCCAGGGATATTAGGGCCAGGGATATTACGGTCAGGGATATTAGGGCCAGGGATATTAGGGCCAGGGATATTAGGGCCAGAGATATTAGGGCCAGGGATATTAGGGCCAGGGATATTAGGGCCAGGGTTATTAGGGCCAGGGTTATTAAGGCCAGGGATATTAGGGCCAGGGATATTAGGGCCAGGGATATTAGGGCCAGGGATATTAGGGCCAGGGATATTAGGGCCAGGGATATTAGGGCCAGGGATATTAGGGCCAGGGATATTAGGGCCAGGGATTTTAGGGCAAGGGATATTAGGGCCAGGGATATTAGGGCCAGGGATATTAGTGCCAGGGATATTAGGGCCAGGGATATTAGGTCCAGGGATGTTAGGGCCAGGGATATTAGGTCCAGGGATATTAGGGCCAGGGATATTAGGGCCAGGGATATTAGGGCCAGGGATATTAGGTCCAGGGATATTAGGGCCAGGGATATTAGGGCCAGGGATATTAGGGCCAGGGATATTAGGGCCAGGGATATTAGGTCCACAGATATTACGGCCAGAGATATTAGGGCGAGGGATATTAGGGCCAGGGATATTAGGGCCAGGGATATTAGGGTCAGGGATATTAGGGCCAGGGATATTAGGGCCAGGGATATTTGGGCCAGGGATATTAGGGCCACGGATATTAGGGCCAGGGATATTAGGGCCAGGGATATTAGGGCCAGAGATATTAGGGCCAGGGATATTAGGGCCACGGATATTACGGTCAGGGATATTAGGGCCAGGGATATAATGGCTAGAGATATTAGGGAAAGGCATATTATGGCCAGGGATATTAGGGCCGGGGATATTAGGGCCAGGGATATTAGGGCCAGGGATATTAGGGCCAGGGATATTAATGCCAGGGATATTAGGGCCAGGGATATTAGGGCCAGGGATATTATGGCCAGTGATATTAGGGCCAGGGATATTAGGGCCAGGGATATTAGGGCCAGGGATATTAGGTCCACGGATATTACGGCCAGAGATATTAGGGCGAGGGATATTAGGGCCAGGGATATTAGGGCCAGGGATATTAGGGTCAGGGATATTAGGGCCATGGATATTAGGGCCAGGGATATTTGGGCCAGGGATATTAGGGCCACGGATATTAGGGCCAGGGATATTAGGGCCAGGGATATTAGGGCAAGAGATATTAGGGCCAGGGATATTAGGGACAGGGATATTACGGTCAGGGATATTAGGGCCAGGGATATAATGGCCAGGGATATTAGGGCCAGGCATATTATGGCCAGGGATATTAGGGCCAGGGATATTAGGGCCAGGGATATTAGGGCCAGGGATATTAGGGCCAGGGATATTAAGGCCAGGGATATTAGGGCCAGGGATATTAGGGCCAGGGATATTAGGGCCAGGGATATTAGGGCCAGGGATATTAGGGCCAGGGATATTAGGGCCAGGGATATTAGGTCCAGGGATATTAGGGCCAGGGATATTAGGGCCAGGGATATTAGGGCCAGGGATATTTGGGCCAGGGATATTAGGGCCACGGATATTAGGGCCAGGGATATTAGGGCCAGGGATATTAGGGCAAGAGATATTAGGGCCAGGGATATTAGGGACAGGGATATTACGGTCAGGGATATTAGGGCCAGGGATATAATGGCCAGGGATATTAGGGCCAGGCATATTATGGCCAGGGATATTAGGGCCAGGGATATTAGGGCCAGGGATATTAGGGCCAGGGATATTAGGGCCAGGGATATTAAGGCCAGGGATATTAGGGCCAGGGATATTAGGGCCAGGGATATTAGGGCCAGGGATATTAGGGCCAGGGATATTAGGGCCAGGGATATTAGGGCCAGGGATATTAGGTCCAGGGATATTAGGGCCAGGGATATTAGGGCCAGGGATATTAGGGCCAGGGATATTAGGGCCAGGGATATTAGGGCCAGGGATATTAGGGCCAGGGATATTAGGGCCAGGGATATTAGGGCCAGGGATATTAGGGCCAGGGATATTAGGGCCAGGGATATTAGGGCCAGGGATATTAGGCCCAGTGATATTAGGGCCAGGGATTTTAGGGCAAGGGATATTAGGGACAGGGATATTAGGGCCAGGGATATTAGGGCCAGGGATGTTAGGTCCACGGATATTAGGGCCAGGGATATTAGGGCCAGGGATATTAGGGCCAGGGATATTAGGGCCAGGGATATTAGGGCCAGGCTTATTAGGGCCAGGGATATTAGGGCCAGGGATATTAGGGCCAGGGATATTAGGGCCAGGGATATTAGGGCCAGGGATATTAGGGCCAGGGATATTAGGGCCAGGGATATTAGGGCCAGGGATATTAGGGCCAGGGATATTAGGGCCAGGGATTTTAGGGCAAGGGATATTAGGGCCAGGGATATTAGGGCCAGGGATATTAGGGCCAGGGATATTAGGTCCAGGGATATTAGGGCCAGGGATATTAGGGCCAGGGATATTAGGACCAGGGATATCAGGGCCAGGAATATTAGGGCCAGGGATATTAGGGCCAGGGATATTAGGGCCAGGGATATTAGGGCCAGGGATATTAGGGCCAGGGATATTAGGGCCAGGGATATTAGGGCCAGGGATATTAGGGCCAGGGATATTAGGGCCAGGGATATTAGGGCCAGGGATTTTAGGGCAAGGGATATTAGGGCCAGGGATATTAGGGCCAGGGATATTAGGGCCAGGGATATTAGGTCCAGGGATATTAGGGCCAGGGATATTAGGGCCAGGGATATTAGGACCAGGGATATCAGGGCCAGGAATATTAGGGCCAGGGATATTAGGGCCAGGGATATTAGGGCCAGGGATATTAGGGCCAGGGATATTAGGGCCAGGGATATTAGGGCCAGGGATATTAGGGCCAGGGAGATTAGGGCCAGCATTATTAGGGACAGGGATATTAGTGCCAGGGATATTATGGCCAGGGATATTAGGCGCCAGGGATATTAGGGCAAGGGATATTAGGGCCAGGGATATTAGGGCCAGGGATATTAGGGTCAGGGATATTAGGGCCAGGGATATTAGGGCCAGGGATATTTGGGCCAGGGATATTAGGGCCACGGATATTAGGGCCAGGGATATTAGGGCCAGGGATATTAGGGCCAGAGATATTAGGGCCAGGGATATTAGGGCCACGGATATTACGGTCAGGGATATTAGGGCCAGGGATATAATGGCTAGAGATATTAGGGAAAGGCATATTATGGCCAGGGATATTAGGGCCGGGGATATTAGGGCCAGGGATATTAGGGCCAGGGATATTAGGGCCAGGGATATTAATGCCAGGGATATTAGGGCCAGGGATATTAGGGCCAGGGATATTATGGCCAGTGATATTAGGGCCAGGGATATTAGGGCCAGGGATATTAGGGCCAGGGATATTAGGGCCAGGGATATTAGGTCCAGGGATATTAGGGCCAGGGATATTAGGGCCAGGGATATTAGGGCCAGGGATATTAGGGCCAGGGATATTAGGTCCACGGATATTACGGCCAGAGATATTAGGGCGAGGGATATTAGGGCCAGGGATATTAGGGCCAGGGATATTAGGGTCAGGGATATTAGGGCTATGGATATTAGGGCCAGGGATATTTGGGCCAGGGATATTAGGGCCACGGATATTAGGGCCAGGGATATTAGGGCCAGGGATATTAGGGCCAGAGATAATAGGGCCAGGGATATTAGGGCCAGGGATATTACGGTCAGGGATATTAGGGCCAGGGATATAATGGCCAGGGATATTAGGGCCAGGCATATTATGGCCAGGGATATTAGGGCCAGGGATATTAGGGCCAGGGATATTAGGGCCAGGGATATTAGGGCCAGGGATATTAAGGCCAGGGATATTAGGGCCAGGGATATTAGGGCCAGGGATATTATGGCCAGCGATATTAGGGCCAGGGATATTAGGGCCAAGGATATTAGGGCCAGGGATATTAGGGCCAGAAATATTAGGGCCAGGGATATTAGGGCCAGGGATATTAGGGCCAGGGATATTAGGGCCAGGGATATTAGGGCCAGGGATATCAGGTCCACGGATATTACAGCCAGGGATATTAGGGCCAGGGATATTAGGGCCAGAGATATTAGGGCCAGGGATATTAGGGCCAGGGATATTAGGGCCAGGGTTATTAGGGCCAGGGTTATTAAGGCCAGGGATATTAGGGCCAGGGATATTAGGGCCAGGGATATTAGGGCCAGGGATATTAGGGCCAGGGATATTAGGGCCAGGGATATTAGGGCCAGGGATATTAGGGCCATGGATATTAGGGCCAGGGATATTAGGGCCAGGGATATTAGGTCCAGGGATATTAGGGCCAGGGATATTAGGGCCAGGGATATTAGGGCCAGGGATATTAGGGCCAGGGATATTAGGTCCACAGATATTACGGCCAGAGATATTAGGGCGAGGGATATTAGGGCCAGGGATATTAGGGCCAGGGAGATTAGGGTCATGGATATTAGGGCCAGGAATATTAGGGCCAGGGATATTTGGGCCAGGGATATTAGGGCCACGGATATTAGGGCCAGGGATATTAGGGCCAGGGATATTAGGGCCAGAGATATTAGGGCCAGGGATATAATGGCCAGGGATATTAGGGCCAGGCATATTATGGCCAGGGATATTAGGGCCAGGGATATTAGGGCCAGGGATATTAGGGCCAGGGATATTAGGGCCAAGGATATTAAGGCCAGGGATATTAGGGCCAGGGATATTAGGGCCAGGGATATTATGGCCAGCGATATTAGGGCCAGGGATATTAGGGCCAGGGTTATTAGGGCCAGGGATATTAGGGCCAGAAATATTAGGGCCAGGGATATTAGGGCCAGGGATATTAGGGCCAGGGATATTAGGGCCAGGGATATTAGGTCCACAGATATTACGGCCAGGGATATTAGGGCCAGGGATATTAGGGCCAGAGATATTAGGGCCAGGGATATTAGGGCCAGGGATATTAGGGCCAGGGTTATTAGGGCCAGGGTTATTAAGGCCAGGGATATTAGGGCCAGGGATATTAGGGCCAGGGATATTAGGGCCAGGGATATTAGGGCCAGGGATATTAGGGCCAGGGGTATTGGGGCCAGGGATATTAGGGCCAGGGATTTTAGGGCAAGGGATATTAGGGCCAGGGATATTAGGGCCAGGGATATTAGTGCCAGGGATATTAGGGCCAGGGATATTAGGTCCTGGGATATTAGGGCCAGGGATATTAGGTCCAGGGATATTAGTGCCAGGGATATTAGGGCCATGGATATTAGGGCCAGGGATATTAGGGCCAGGGATATTAGGTCCAGGGATATTAGGGCCAGGGATATTAGGGCCAGGGATATTAGGGCCAGGGATATTAGGGCCAGGGATATTAGGTCCACGGATATTATGGCCAGAGATATTAGGGCGAGGGATATTAGGGCCAGGGATATTAGGGCCAGGGATATTAGGGTCAGGGATATTAGGGCCAGGGATATTAGGGCCAGGGATATTTGGGCCAGGGATATTAGGGCCACGGATATTAGGGCCAGGGATATTAGGGCCAGGGAAATTAGGGCCAGAGATATTAGGGCCAGGGATATTAGGGCCAGGGATATTACGGTCAGGGATATTAGGGCCAGGGATATAATATCCAGGGATATTAGGGCCAGGCATATTATGGCCAGGGATATTAGGGCCAGGGATATTAGGGCCAGGGATATTAGGGCCAGGGATATTAGGGCCAGGGATATTAAGGCCAGGGATATTAGGGCCAGGGATATTAGGGCCAGAGATATTATGGCCAGCAATATTAGGGCCAGGGATATTAGGGCCAGGGATATTAGGGCCAGGGATATTAGGGCCAGAAATATTAGGGCCAGGGATATTAGGGCCAGGGATATTAGGGCCAGGGATATTAGGGCCAGGGATATTAGGTCCACGGATATTACGGCCAGGGATATTACGGCCAGGGATATTAGGGCCAGAGATATTAGGGCCAGGGATATAAGGGCCAGGGATATTAGGGCCAGGGTTATTAGGGCCAGGGTTATTAAGGCCAGGGATATTAGGGCCAGGGATATTAGGTCCAGGGATATTAGGGCCAGGGATATTAGGGCCAGGGATATTAGGGCCAGGGATATTAGGTCCACGGATATTACGGCCAGAGATATTAGGGCGAGGGATATTAGGGCCAGGGATATTAGGGCCAGGGATATTAGGGTCAGGGATATTAGGGCCAGGGATATTAGGGCCAGGGATATTTGGGCCAGGGATATTAGGGCCACGGATATTAGGGCCAGGGATATTAGGGCCAGGAAAATTAGGGCCAGAGATATTAGGGCCAGGGATATTAGGGCCAGGGATATTACGGTCAGGGATATTAGGGCCAGGGATATAATGGCCAGGGATATTAGGGCCAGGCATATTATGGCCAGGGATATTAGGGCCAGGGATATTAGGGCCAGGGATATTAGGGCCAGGGATATTAGGGCCAGGGATATTAAGGCCAGGGATATTAGGGCCAGGGATATTAGGGCCAGGGATATTATGGCCAGCAATATTAGGGCCAGGGATATTAGGGCCAGGGATATTAGGGCCAGGGATATTAGGGCCAGAAATATTAGGGCCAGGGATATTAGGGCCAGGGATATTAGGGCCAGGGATATTAGGGCCAGGGATATTAGGTCCACGGATATTACGGCCAGGGATATTAGGGCCAGGGATATTAGGGCCAGAGATAATAGGGCCAGGGATATTAGGGCCAGGGATATTAGGGCCAGGGTTATTAGGGCCAGGGTTATTAAGGCCAGGGATATTAGGGCCAGGGATATTAGGGCCAGGGATATTAGGGCCAGGGATATTAGGGCCAGGGACATTAGGGCCAGGGATATTAGGGCCAGGGATATTTGGGCCAGGGATATTAGGGCCAGGGATATTAGGGCCAGGGATTTTAGGGTAAGGAATATTAGGGCCAGGGATATTAGGGCCAGGGATATTAGTGCCAGGGATATTAGGGCCAGGGATATTAGGTCCAGGGATATTAGGGCCAGGGATATTAGGTCCACTGATATTAGGGCCAGGGATATTAGGGCCATGGATATTAGGGCCAGGGATATTAGGGCCAGGGATATTAGGGCCAGGGATATTAGGGCCAGGGATATTAGGTCCAGGGATATTAGGGCCAGGGATATTAGGGCCAGGGATATTAGGGCCAGGGATATTAGGGCCAGGGATATTAGGGCCAGAGATATTAGGGCCAGGGATATTAGGGCCAGGGATATTATGGTCAGGGATATTAGGGCCAGGGATATAATGGCCAGGGATAATAGGGCCAGGCATATTATGGCCAGAGATATTAGGGCCAGGGATATTAGGGCCAGGGATATTAGGGCCAGGGATATTAGGGCCAAGGATATTAAGGCCAGGGATATTAGGGCCAGGGATATTAGGGCCAGGGATATTATGGCCAGCGATATTAGGGCCAGGGATATTAGGGCCAGGGATATTAGGGCCAGGGATATTAGGGCCAGAAATATTAGGGCCAGGGATATTAGGGCCAGGGATATTAGGGCCAGGGATATTAGGTCCACAGATATTACGGCCAGGGATATTAGGGCCAGGGATATTAGGGCCAGAGATATTAGGACCAGGGATATTAGGGCCAGGGATATTAGGGCCAGGGTTATTAGGGCCAGGGTTATTAAGGCCAAGGATATTAGGGCCAGGGATATTAGGGCCAGGGATATTAGGGCCAGGGATATTAGGGCCAGGGATATTAGGGCCAGGGATATTGGGGCCAGGGATATTAGGGCCAGGGATTTTAGGGCAAGGGATATTAGGGCCAGGGATATTAGGGCCAGGGATATTAGTGCCAGGGATATTAGGGCCAGGGATATTAGGTCCTGGGATATTAGGGCCAGGGATATTAGGTCCAGGGATATTAGTGCCAGGGATATTAGGGCCATGGATATTAGGGCCAGGGATATTAGGGCCAGGGATATTAGGTCCAGGGATATTAGGGCCAGGGATATTAGGGCCAGGGATATTAGGGCCAGGGATATTAGGGCCAGGGATATTAGGTCCACGGATATTACGGCCAGAGATATTAGGGCGAGGGATATTAGGGCCAGGGATATTAGGGCCAGGGATATTAGGGTCAGGGATATTAGGGCCAGGGATATTAGGGCCAGGGATATTTGGGCCAGGGATATTAGGGCCACGGATATTAGGGCCAGGGATATTAGGGCCAGGGAAATTAGGGCCAGAGATATTAGGGCCAGGGATATTAGGGCCAGGGATATTACGGTCAGGGATATTAGGGCCAGGGATATAATATCCAGGGATATTAGGGCCAGGCATATTATGGCCAGGGATATTAGGGCCAGGGATATTAGGGCCAGGGATATTAGGGCCAGAGATATTAGGGCCAGGGATATTAAGGCCAGGGATATTAGGGCCAGGGATATGAGGGCCAGAGATATTATGGCCAGCAATATTAGGGCCAGGGATATTAGGGCCAGGGATATTAGGGCCAGGGATATTAGGGCCAGAAATATTAGGGCCAGGGATATTAGGGCCAGGGATATTAGGGCCAGGGATATTAGGGCCAGGGATATTAGGTCCACGGATATTACGGCCAGGGATATTAGGGCCAGGGATATTAGGGCCAGAGATATTAGGGCCAGGGATATTAGGGCCAGGGATATTAGGGCCAGGGTTATTAGGGCCAGGGTTATTAAGGCCAGGGATATTAGGGCCAGGGATATTAGGTCCAGGGATATTAGGGCCAGGGATATTAGGGCCAGGGATATTAAGGCCAGGGATATTAGGGCCAGGGATATTAGGTCCACGGATATTACGGCCAGAGATATTAGGGCGAGGGATATTAGGTCCAGGGATATTAGGGCCAGGGATATTAGGGTCAGGGATATTAGGGCCAGGGATATTAGGGCCAGGGATATTTGGGCCAGGGATATTAGGGCCACGGATATTAGGGCCAGGGATATTAGGGCCAGGAAAATTAGGGCCAGAGATATTAGGGCCAGGGATATTAGGGCCAGGGATATTACGGTCAGGGATATTAGGGCCAGGGATATAATGGCCAGGGATATTAGGGCCAGGCATATTATGGCCAGGGATATTAGGGCCAGGGATATTAGGGCCAGGGATATTAGGGCCAGGGATATTAGGGCCAGGGATATTAAGGCCAGGGATATTAGGGCCAGGGATATTAGGGCCAGGAATATTATGGCCAGCAATATTAGGGCCAGGGATATTAGGGCCAGGGATATTAGGGCCAGGGATATTAGGGCCAGAAATATTAGGGCCAGGGATATTAGGGCCAGGGCTATTAGGGCCAGGGATATTAGGGCCAGGGATTTTAGGTCCACGGATATTACGGCCAGGGATATTAGGGCCAGGGATATTAGGGCCAGAGATAATAGGGCCAGGGATATTAGGGCCAGGGATATTAGGGCCAGGGTTATTAGGGCCAGGGTTATTAAGGCCAGGGATATTAGGGCCAGGGATATTAGGGCCAGGGATATTAGGGCCAGGGATATTAGGGCCAGGGACATTAGGGCCAGGGATATTAGGGCCAGGGATATTTGGGCCAGGGATATTAGGGCCAGGGATATTAGGGCCAGGGATTTTAGGGTAAGGGATATTAGGGCCAGGGATATTAGGGCCAGGGATATTAGTGCCAGGGATATTAGGGCCAGGGATATTAGGTCCAGGGATATTAGGGCCAGGGATATTAGGTCCACTGATATTAGGGCCAGGGATATTAGGGCCATGGATATTAGGGCCAGGGATATTAGGGCCAGGGATATTAGGGCCAGGGATATTAGGTCCAGGGATATTAGGGCCAGGGATATTAGGGCCAGGGATATTAGGGCCAGGGATATTAGGGCCAGGGATATTAGGTCCACGGATATTACGGCCAGAGATATTAGGGCGAGGGATATTAGGGCCAGGGATATTAGGGCCAGGGATATTAGGGTCAGGGATATTAGGGCCATGGATATTAGGGCCAGGGATATTTGGGCCAGGGATATTAGGGCCACGGATATTAGGGCCAGGGATATTAGGGCCAGGGATATTAGGGCCAGAGATATTAGGGCCAGGGATATTAGGGCCAGGGATATTACGGTCAGGGATATTAGGGCCAGGGATATAATGGCCAGGGATATTAGGGCCAGGCATATTATGGCCAGGGATATTAGCGCCAGGGATATTAGGGCCAGGGATATTAGGGCCAGGGATATTAGGGCCAGGGATATTAAGGCCAGGGATATTAGGGCCAGGGATATTAGGGCCAGGGATATTAGGGCCAGGGATATTAGGGCCAGGGATATTAGGGCCAGGGATATTAGGGCCAGGGATATTAGGTCCAGGGATATTAGGGCCAGGGATATTAGGGCCAGGGATATTAGGGCCAGGGATATTAGGGCCAGGGATATTAGGGCCAGGGATATTAGGGCCAGGGATATTAGGGCCAGGGATATTAGGGCCAGGGATATTAGGGCCAGGGATATTAGGGCCAGGGATATTAGGCCCAGTGATATTAGGGCCAGGGATTTTAGGGCAAGGGATATTAGGGACAGGGATATTAGGGCCAGGGATATTAGGGCCAGGGATGTTAGGTCCACGGATATTAGGGCCAGGGATATTAGGGCCAGGGATATTAGGGCCAGGGATATTAGGGCCAGGGATATTAGGGCCAGGGTTATTAGGGCCAGGGATATTAGGGCCAGGGATATTAGGGCCAGGGATATTAGGGCCAGGGATATTAGGGCCAGGGATATTAGGGCCAGGGATATTAGGGCCAGGGATATTAGGGCCAGGGATATTAGGGCCAGGGATATTAGGGCCAGGGATTTTAGGGCAAGGGATATTAGGGCCAGGGATATTAGGGCCAGGGATATTAGGGCCAGGGATATTAGGTCCAGGGATATTAGGGCCAGGGATATTAGGGCCAGGGATATTAGGACCAGGGATATCAGGGCCAGGAATATTAGGGCCAGGGATATTAGGGCCAGGGATATTAGGGCCAGGGATATTAGGGCCAGGGATATTAGGGCCAGGGATATTAGGGCCAGGGATATTAGGACCAGGGATATTAGGGCCAGGGATATTAGGGCCAGGGATATTAGGGCCAGGGATATTAGGGCCAGGGATTTTAGGGCAAGGGATATTAGGGCCAGGGATATTAGGGCCAGGGATATTAGGGCCAGGGATATTAGGTCCAGGGATATTAGGGCCAGGGATATTAGGGCCAGGGATATTAGGACCAGGGATATCAGGGCCAGGAATATTAGGGCCAGGAATATTAGGGCCTGGGATATTAGGGCCAGGGATATTAGGGCCAGGGATATTAGGGCCAGGGATATTAGGGCCAGGGATATTAGGGCCAGGGAGATTAGGGCCAGCATTATTAGGGACAGGGATATTAGTGCCAGGGATATTATGGCCAGGGATATTAGGCGCCAGGGATATTAGGGCAAGGGATATTAGGGCCAGGGATATTAGGGCCAGGGATATTAAGGTCAGGGATATTAGGGCCTGGGATATTAGGGCCAAGGATATTTGGGCCAGGGATATTAGGGCCACGGATATTAGGGCCAGGGATATTAGGGCCAGGGATATTAGGGCCAGAGATATTAGGGCCAGGGATATTAGGGCCACGGATATTACGGTCAGGGATATTAGGGCCAGGGATATAATGGCTAGAGATATTAGGGAAAGGCATATTATGGCCAGGGATATTAGGGCCAGGGATATTAGGGCCAGGGATATTAGGGTCAGGGATATTAGGGCCAGGGATATTAATGCCAGGGATATTAGGGCCAGGGATATTAGGGCCAGGGATATTATGGCCAGTGATATTAGGGCCAGGGATATTAGGGCCAGGGATATTAGGGCCAGGGATATTAGGGCCAGGGATATTAGGTCCAGGGATATTAGGGCCAGGGATATTAGGGCCAGGGATATTAGGGCCAGGGATATTTGGTCCAGGGATATTAGGTCCACGGATATTACGGCCAGAGATATTAGGGCGAGGGATATTAGGGCCAGGGATATTAGGGCCAGGGATATTAGGGTCAGGGATATTAGGGCCATGGATATTAGGTCCAGGGATATTAGGGCCAGGGATATTAGGGCCAGGGATATTAGGGCCAGGGATATTAGGGCCAGGGATATTAGGGCCAGGGATATTAGGGCCAGGGATATTAGGGCCAGGGATATTAGGGCCAGGGATATTAGGGGCAGGGATATTAGGGCCAGGGATATTAGGCCCAGTGATATTAGTGCCAGGGATTTTAGGGCAAGGGATATTAGGGCCAGGGATATTAGGGCCAGGGATATTAGGGCCAGGGATGTTAGGTCCACGGATATTAGGGCCAGGGATATTAGGGCCAGGGATATTAGGGCCAGGGATATTAGGGCCAGGGATATTAGGGCCAGGGTTATTAGGGCCAGGGATATTAGGGCCAGGGATATTAGGGCCAGGGATATTAGGGCCAGGGATATTAGGGCCAGGGATATTAGGGCCAGGGATATTAGGGCCAGGGATATTAGGGCCAGGGATATTAGGGCCAGGGATATTAGGGCCAGGGATTTTAGGGCAAGGGATATTAGGGCCAGGGATATTAGGGCCAGGGATATTAGGGCCAGGGATATTAGGTCCAGGGATATTAGGGCCAGGGATATTAGGGCCAGGGATATTAGGACCTGGGATATCAGGGCCAGGAATATTAGGGCCAGGGATATTAGGGCCAGGGATATTAGGGCCAGGGATATTAGGGCCAGGGATATTAGGGCCAGGGATATTAGGGCCAGGGATATTAGGGCCAGGGATATTAGGGCCAGGGATATTAGGGCCAGGGATATTAGGGCCAGGGATATTAGGGCCAGGGATTTTAGGGCAAGGGATATTAGGGCCAGGGATATTAGGGCCAGGGATATTAGGTCCAGGGATATTAGGGCCAGGGATATTAGGGCCAGGGATATTAGGACCAGGGATATCAGGGCCAGGAATATTAGGGCCAGGGATATTAGGGCCAGGGATATTAGGGCCAGGGATATTAGGGCCAGGGATATTAGGGCCAGGGATATTAGGGCCAGGGATATTAGGGCCAGGGAGATTAGGGCCAGCATTATTAGGGACAGGGATATTAGTGCCAGGGATATTATGGCCAGGGATATTAGGCGCCAGGGATATTAGGGCAAGGGATATTATGGCCAGGGATATTAGGGCCAGGGATATTAAGGTCAGGGATATTAGGGCCAGGGATATTAGGGCCAGGGATATTTGGGCCATGGATATTAGGGCCACGGATATTAGGGCCAGGGATATTAGGGCCAGGGATATTAGGGCCAGAGATATTAGGGCCAGGGATATTAGGGCCACGGATATTACGGTCAGGGATATTAGGGCCAGGGATATAATGGCTAGAGATATTAGGGAAAGGCATATTATGGCCAGGGATATTAGGGCCAGGGATATTAGGGCCAGGGATATTAGGGCCAGGGATATTAGGGCCAGGGATATTAATGCCAGGGATATTAGGGCCAGGGATATTAGGGCCAGGGATATTATGGCCAGTGATATTAGGGCCAGGGATATTAGGGCCAGGGATATTAGGGCCAGGGATATTAGGGCCAGGGATATTAGGTCCAGGGATATTAGGGCCAGGGATATTAGGGCCAGGGATATTAGGGCCAAGGATATTAGGGCCAGGGATATTAGGTCCACGGATATTACGGCCAGAGATATTAGGGCGAGGGATATTAGGGCCAGGGATATTAGGGCCAGGAATATTAGGGTCAGGGATATTAGGGCCATGGATATTAGGGCCAGGGATATTTGGGCCAGGGATATTAGGGCCAGGGATATTAGGGCCAAGGATATTAGGGCCAGGGATATTAGGGCCAGGGATATTAGGGCCAGGGATATTAGGGCCAGGGATTTTAGGGCAAGGGATATTAGGGCCAGGGATATTAGGGCCAGGGATATTAGGGCCAGGGATATTAGGACCAGGGATATAAGGGCCAGGGATATTAGGGCCAGGGATATTAGGACCAGGGATATCAGGGCCAGGAATATTAGGGCCAGGGATATTAGGGCCAGGGATATTAGGGCCAGGGATATTAGGGCCAGGGATATTAGGGCCAGGGATATTAGGGCCAGGGATATTAGGGCCAGGGATATTAGGGCCAGGGATATTAGGGCCAGGGATATTAGGGCCAGGGATTTTAGGGCAAGGGATATTAGGGCCAGGGATATTAGGGCCAGGGATATTAGGGCCAGGGATATTAGGTCCAGGGATATTAGGGCCAGGGATATTAGGGCCAGGGATATTAGGACCAGGGATATCAGGGCCAGGAATATTAGGGCCAGGGATATTAGGTCCAGGGATATTAGGGCCAGGGATATTATGGCCAGGGATATTAGGGCCAGGGATATTAGGGCCAGGGATATTAGGGCCAGCATTATTAGGGACAGGGATATTAGTGCCAGGGATATTATGGCCAGGGATATTAGGCGCCAGGGATATTAGGGCAAGGGATATTAGGGCCAGGGATATTAGGGCCAGGGATATTAAGGTCAGGGATATTAGGGCCAGGGATATTAGGGCCAGGGATATTTGGGCCAGGGATATTAGGGCCACGGATATTAGGGCCAGGGATATTAGGGCCAGGGATATTAGGGCCAGAGATATTAGGGCCAGGGATATTAGGGCCACGGATATTACGGTCAGGGATATTAGGGCCAGGGATATAATGGCTAGAGATATTAGGGAAAGGCATATTATGGCCAGGGATATTAGGGCCAGGGATATTAGGGCCAGGGATATTAGGGCCAGGGATATTAGGGCCAGGGATATTAATGCCAGGGATATTAGGGCCAGGGATATTAGGGCCAGGGATATTATGGCCAGTGATATTAGGGCCAGGGATATTAGGGCCAGGGATATTAGGGCCAGGGATATTAGGGCCAGGGATATTAGGGCCAGGGATATTAGGGCCAGGGATATTAGGGCCAGGGATATTAGGGCCAGGGATATTAGGGCCAGGGATATTAGGTCCACGGATATTACGGCCAGAGATATTAGGGCGAGGGATATTAGGGCCAGGGATATTAGGGCCAGGGATATTAGGGTCAGGGATATTAGGGCCATGGATATTAGGTCCAGGGATATTAGGGCCAGGGATATTAGGGCCAGGGATATTAGGGCCAGGGATATTAGGGCCAGGGATATTAGGGCCAGGGATATTAGGGCCAGGGATATTAGGGCCAGGGATATTAGGGCCAGGGATATTAGGGCCAGGGATATTAGGGCCAGGGATATTAGGGCCAGGGATATTAGGCCCAGTGATATTAGGGCCAGGGATTTTAGGGCAAGGGATATTAGGGCCAGGGATATTAGGGCCAGGGATATTAGGGCCAGGGATGTTAGGTCCACGGATATTAGGGCCAGGGATATTAGGGCCAGGGATATTAGGGCCAGGGATATTAGGGCCAGGGATATTAGGGCTAGGGATATTAGGGCCAGGGATATTAGGGCCAGGGATATTAGGGCCAGGGATATTAGGGCCAGGGATATTAGGGCCAGGGATATTAGGGTCAGGGATATTAGGGCCATGGATATTAGGGCCAGGGATATTTGGGCCAGGGATATTAGGGCCAGGGATATTAGGGCCAGGGATATTAGGGCCAGGGATATTAGGGCCAGGGATATTAGGGCCAGGGATATTAGGGCCAGGGATATTAGGGCCAGGGATTTTAGGGCAAGGGATATTAGGGCCAGGGATATTAGGGCCAGGGATATTAGGGCCACGGATATTAGGTCCAGGGATATTAGGGCCAGGGATATTAGGGCCAGGGATATTAGGACCAGGGATATCAGGGCCAGGAATATTAGGGCCAGGGATATTAGGGCCAGGGATATTAGGGCCAGGGATATTAGGGCCAGGGATATTAGGGCCAGGGATATTAGGGCCAGGGATATTAGGGCCAGGGATATTAGGGCCAGGGATATTAGGGCCAGGGATATTAGGGCCAGGGATTTTAGGGCAAGGGATATTAGGGCCAGGGATATTAGGGCCAGGGATATTAGGGCCAGGGATATTAGGTCCAGGGATATTAGGGCCAGGGATATTAGGGCCAGGGATATTAGGACCAGGGATATCAGGGCCAGGGATATTAGGGCCAGGGATATTAGGGCCAGGGATATTAGGGCCAGGGATATTAGGGCCAGGGATATTAGGGCCAGGGATATTAGGGCCAGGGATATTAGGGCCAGGGAGATTAGGGCCAGCATTATTAGGGACAGGGATATTAGTGCCAGGGATATTATGGCCAGGGATATTAGGCGCCAGGGATATTAGGGCAAGGGATATTAGGGCCAGGGATATTAGGGCCAGGGATATTAAGGTCAGGGATATTAGGGCCAGGGATATTAGGGCCAGGGATATTTGGGCCAGGGATATTAGGGCCACGGATATTAGGGCCAGGGATATTAGGGCCAGGGATATTAGGGCCAGAGATATTAGGGCCAGGGATATTAGGGCCACGGATATTACGGTCAGGGATATTAGGGCCAGGGATATAATGGCTAGAGATATTAGGGAAAGGCATATTATGGCCAGGGATATTAGGGCCAGGGATATTAGGGCCAGGGATATTAGGGCCAGGGATATTAGGGCCAGGGATATTAGGACCAGGGATATCAGGGCCAGGAATATTAGGGCCAGGGATATTAGGGCCAGGGATATTAGGGCCAGGGATATTAGGGCCAGGGATATTAGGGCCAGGGATATTAGGGCCAGGGATATTAGGGCCAGGGAGATTAGGGCCAGCATTATTAGGGACAGGGATATTAGTGCCAGGGATATTATGGCCAGGGATATTAGGCGCCAGGGATATTAGGGCAAGGGATATTAGGGCCAGGGATATTAGGGCCAGGGATATTAAGGTCAGGGATATTAGGGCCAGGGATATTAGGGCCAGGGATATTTGGGCCAGGGATATTGGGCCACGGATATTAGGGCCAGGGATATTAGGGCCAGGGATATTAGGGCCAGAGATATTAGGGCCAGGGATATTAGGGCCACGGATATTACGGTCAGGGATATTAGGGCCAGGGATATAATGGCTAGAGATATTAGGGAAAGGCATATTATGGCCAGGGATATTAGGGCCAGGGATATTAGGGCCAGGGATATTAGGGCCAGGGATATTAGGGCCAGGGATATTAATGCCAGGGATATTAGGGCCAGGGATATTAGGGCCAGGGATATTATGGCCAGTGATATTAGGGCCAGGGATATTAGGGCCAGGGATATTAGGGCCAGGGATATTAGGGCCAGGGATATTAGGGCCAGGGATATTAGGGCCAGGGATATTAGGGCCAGGGATATTAGGGCCAGGGATATTAGGTCCACGGATATTACGGCCAGAGATATTAGGGCGAGGGATATTAGGGCCAGGGATATTAGGGCCAGGGATATTAGGGTCAGGGATATTAGGGCCATGGATATTAGGTCCAGGGATATTAGGGCCAGGGATATTAGGGCCAGGGATATTAGGGCCAGGGATATTAGGGCCAGGGATATTAGGGCCAGGGATATTAGGGCGAGGGATATTAGGGCCAGGGATATTAGGGCCAGGGATATTAGGGCCAGGGATATTAGGGCCAGGGATATTAGGGCCAGGGATATTAGGCCCAGTGATATTAGGGCCAGGGATTTTAGGGCAAGGGATATTAGGGACAGGGATATTAGGGCCAGGGATATTAGGGCCAGGGATGTTAGGTCCATGGATATTAGGGCCAGGGATATTAGTGCCAGGGATATTAGGGCCAGGGATATTAGGGCCAGGGATATTAGGGCCAGGGTTATTAGGGCCAGGGATATTAGGGCCAGGGATATTAGGGCCAGGGATATTAGGGCCAGGGATATTAGGGCCAGGGATATTAGGGCCAGGGATATTAGGGCCAGGGATATTAGGGCCAGGGATATTAGGGCCAGGGATATTAGGGCCAGGGATTTTAGGGCAAGGGATATTAGGGCCAGGGATATTAGGGCCAGGGATATTAGGGCCAGGGATATTAGGTCCAGGGATATTAGGGCCAGGGATATTAGGGCCAGGGATATTAGGACCAGGGATATCAGGGCCAGGAATATTAGGGCCAGGGATATTAGGGCCAGGGATATTAGGGCCAGGGATATTAGGGCCAGGGATATTAGGGCCAGGGATATTAGGGCCAGGGATATTAGGGCCAGGGATATTAGGGCCAGGGATATTAGGGCCAGGGATATTAGGGCCAGGGATTTTAGGGCAAGGGATATTAGGGCCAGGGATATTAGGGCCAGGGATATTAGGGCCAGGGATATTAGGTCCAGGGATATTAGGGCCAGGGATATTAGGGCCAGGGATATTAGGACCAGGGATATCAGGGCCAGGAATATTAGGGCCAGGGATATTAGGGCCAGGGATATTAGGGCCAGGGATATTAGGGCCACGGATATTACGGTCAGGGATATTAGGGCCAGGGATATAATGGCTAGAGATATTAGGGAAAGGCATATTATGGCCAGGGATATTAGGGCCAGGGATATTAGGGCCAGGGATATTAGGGCCAGGGATATTAATGCCGGGGATATTAGGGCCAGGGATATTAGGGCCAGGGATATTATGGCCAGTGATATTAGGGCCAGGGATATTAGGGCCAGGGATATTAGGGCCAGGGATATTAGGGCCAGGGATATTATGGCCAGGGATATTAGGGCCAGGGATATTAGGGCCAGGGATATTAGGGCCAGGGATATTAGGTCCACGGATATTACGGCCAGAGATATTAGGGCGAGGGATATTAGGGCCAGGGATATTAGGGCCAGGGATATTAGGGTCAGGGATATTAGGGCCATGGATATTAGGGCCAGGGATATTTGGGCCAGGGATATTAGGGCCAGGGATATTAGGGCCAGGGATATTAGGGCCAGGGATATTAGGGCCAGGGATATTAGGGCCAGGGATATTAGGGCCAGGGATATTAGGGCCAGGGATATTAGGGCCAGGGATTTTAGGGCAAGGGATATTAGGGCCAGGGATATTAGGGCCAGGGATATTAGGGCCAGGGATATTAGGTCCAGGGATATTAGGGCCAGGGATATTAGGGCCAGGGATATTAGGACCAGGGATATCAGGGCCAGGAATATTAGGGCCAGGGATATTAGGGCCAGGGATATTAGGGCCAGGGATATTAGGGCCAGGGATATTAGGGCCAGGGATATTAGGGCCAGCGATATTAGGGCCAGGGATATTAGGGCCAGGGATATTAGGGCCAGGGATATTAGGTCCAGGGATATTAGGGCCAGGGATATTAGGGCCAGGGATATTAGGGCCAGGGATATTAGGACCAGGGATATCAGGGCCAGGAATATTAGGGCCAGGGATATTAGGGCCAGGGATATTAGGGCCAGGGATATTAAGGCCAGGGATATTAGGGCCAGGGATATTAGGGTCAGGGATATTAGGGCCATGGATATTAGGGCCAGGGATATTTGGGCCAGGGATATTAGGGCCAGGGATATTAGGGCCAGGGATATTAGGGCCAGGGATATTAGGGCCAGGGATATTAGGGCCAGGGATATTAGGGCCAGGGATATTAGGGCCAGGGATTTTAGGGCAAGGGATATTAGGGCCAGGGATATTAGGGCCAGGGATATTAGGTCCAGGGATATTAGGGCCAGGGATATTAGGGCCAGGGATATTAGGACCAGGGATATCAGGGCCAGGAATATTAGGGCCAGGGATATTAGGGCCAGGGATATTAGGGCCAGGGATATTAGGGCCAGGGATATTAGGGCCAGGGATATTAGGGCCAGGGATATTAGGGCCAGGGATATTAGGGCCAGGGATATTAGGGCCAGGGATATTAGGGCCAGGGATTTTAGGGCAAGGGATATTAGGGCCAGGGATATTAGGGCCAGGGATATTAGGGCCAGGGATATTAGGTCCAGGGATATTAGGGCCAGGGATATTAGGGCCAGGGATATTAGGACCAGGGATATCAGCGCCAGGAATATTAGGGCCAGGGATATTAGGGCCAGGGATATTAGGGCCAGGGATATTAGGGCCAGGGATATTAGGGCCAGGGATATTAGGGCCAGGGAGATTAGGGCCAGCATTATTAGGGACAGGGATATTAGTGCCAGGGATATTATGGCCAGGGATATTAGGCGCCAGGGATATTAGGGCAAGGGATATTAGGGCCAGGGATATTAGGGCCAGGGATATTAAGGTCAGGGATATTAGGGCCAGGGATATTAGGGCCAGGGATATTTGGGCCAGGGATATTAGGGCCACGGATATTAGGGCCAGGGATATTAGGGCCAGGGATATTAGGGCCAGAGATATTAGGGCCAGGGATATTAGGGCCACGGATATTACGGTCAGGGATATTAGGGCCAGGGATATAATGGCTAGAGATATTAGGGAAAGGCATATTATGGCCAGGGATATTAGGGCCAGGGATATTAGGGCCAGGGATATTAGGGCCAGGGATATTAGGGCCAGTGATATTAATGCCAGGGATATTAGGGCCAGGGATATTAGGGCCAGGGATATTATGGCCAGTGATATTAGGGCCAGGGATATTAGGGCCAGGGATATTAGGGCCAGCCATATTAGGGCCAGGGATATTAGGGCCAGGGATATTAGGGCCAGGGATATTAGGGCCAGGGATATTAGGGCCAGGGATATTAGGTCCACGGATATTACGGCCAGAGATATTAGGGCGAGGGATATTAGGGCCAGGGATATTAGGGCCAGGGATATTAGGGTCAGGGATATTAGGGCCATGGATATTAGGTCCAGGGATATTAGGGCCAGGGATATTAGGGCCAGGGATATTAGGGCCAGGGATATTAGGGCCAGGGATATTAGGGCCAGGGATATTAGGGCCAGGGATATTAGGGCCAGGGATATTAGGGCCAGGGATATTAGGGCCAGGGATATTAGGGCCAGGGATATTAGGGCCAGGGATATTAGGCCCAGTGATATTAGGGCCAGGGATTTTAGGGCAAGGGATATTAGGGACTGGGATATTAGGGCCAGGGATATTAGGGCCAGGGATGTTAGGTCCACGGATATTAGGGCCAGGGATATTAGGGCCAGGGATATTAGGGCCAGGGATATTAGGGCCAGGGATATTAGGGCCAGGGTTATTAGGGCCAGGGATATTATGGCCAGGGATATTAGGGCCAGGGATATTAGGGCCAGGGATATTAGGGCCAGGGATATTAGGGCCAGGGATATTAGGGCCAGGGATATTAGGGCCAGGGATATTAGGGCCAGGGATATTAGGGCCAGGGATTTTAGGGCAAGGGATATTAGGGCCAGGGATATTAGGGCCAGGGATATTAGGGCCAGGGATATTAGGTCCAGGGATATTAGGGCCAGGGATATTAGGGCCAGGGATATTAGGACCAGGGATATCAGGGCCAGGAATATTAGGGCCAGGGATATTAGGGCCAGGGATATTAGGGCCAGGGATATTAGGGCCAGGGATATTAGGGCCAGGGATATTAGGGCCAGGGATATTAGGGCCAGGGATATTAGGGCCAGGGATATTAGGGCCAGGGATATTAGGACCAGGGATATCAGCGCCAGGAATATTAGGGCCAGGGATATTAGGGCCAGGGATATTAGGGCCAGGGATATTAGGGCCAGGGATATTAGGGCCAGGGATATTAGGGCCAGGGAGATTAGGGCCAGCATTATTAGGGACAGGGATATTAGTGCCAGGGATATTATGGCCAGGGATATTAGGCGCCAGGGATATTAGGGCAAGGGATATTAGGGCCAGGGATATTAGGGCCAGGGATATTAAGGTCAGGGATATTAGGGCCAGGGATATTAGGGCCAGGGATATTTGGGCCAGGGATATTAGGGCCACGGATATTAGGGCCAGGGATATTAGGGCCAGGGATATTAGGGCCAGAGATATTAGGGCCAGGGATATTAGGGCCACGGATATTACGGTCAGGGATATTAGGGCCAGGGATATAATGGCTAGAGATATTAGGGAAAGGCATATTATGGCCAGGGATATTAGGGCCAGGGATATTAGGGCCAGGGATATTAGGGCCAGGGATATTAGGGCCAGTGATATTAATGCCAGGGATATTAGGGCCAGGGATATTAGGGCCAGGGATATTATGGCCAGTGATATTAGGGCCAGGGATATTAGGGCCAGGGATATTAGGGCCAGCCATATTAGGGCCAGGGATATTAGGGCCTGGGATATTAGGGCCAGGGATATTAGGGCCAGGGATATTAGGGCCAGGGATATTAGGTCCACGGATATTACGGCCAGAGATATTAGGGCGAGGGATATTAGGGCCAGGGATATTAGGGCCAGGGATATTAGGGTCAGGGATATTAGGGCCATGGATATTAGGTCCAGGGATATTAGGGCCAGGGATATTAGGGCCAGGGATATTAGGGCCAGGGATATTAGGGCCAGGGATATTAGGGCCAGGGATATTAGGGCCAGGGATATTAGGGCCAGGGATATTAGGGCCAGGGATATTAGGGCCAGGGATATTAGGGCCAGGGATATTAGGGCCAGGGATATTAGGGCCAGGGATATTAGGCCCAGTGATATTAGGGCCAGGGATTTTAGGGCAAGGGATATTAGGGACTGGGATATTAGGGCCAGGGATATTAGGGCCAGGGATGTTAGGTCCACGGATATTAGGGCCAGGGATATTAGGGCCAGGGATATTAGGGCCAGGGATATTAGGGCCAGGGATATTAGGGCCAGGGTTATTAGGGCCAGGGATATTAGGGCCAGGGATATTAGGGCCAGGGATATTAGGGCCAGGGATATTAGGGCCAGGGATATTAGGGCCAGGGATATTAGGGCCAGGGATATTAGGGCCAGGGATATTAGGGCCAGGGATATTAGGGCCAGGGATTTTAGGGCAAGGGATATTAGGGCCAGGGATATTAGGGCCAGGGATATTAGGGCCAGGGATATTAGGTCCAGGGATATTAGGGCCAGGGATATTAGGGCCAGGGATATTAGGACCAGGGATATCAGGGCCAGGAATATTAGGGCCAGGGATATTAGGGCCAGGGATATTAGGGCCAGGGATATTAGGGCCAGGGATATTAGGGCCAGGGATATTAGGGCCAGGGATATTAGGGCCAGGGATATTAGGGCCAGGGATATTAGGGCCAGGGATATTAGGGCAAGGGATATTAGGGCCAGGGATATTAGGGCCAGGGATATTAGGGCCAGGGATATTAGGTCCAGGGATATTAGGGCCAGGGATATTAGGGCCAGGGATATTAGGACCAGGGATATCAGGGCCAGGAATATTAGGGCCAGGGATATTAGGGCCAGGGATATTAGGGCCAGGGATATTAGGGCCAGGGATATTAGGGCCAGGGATATTAGGGCCAGGGATATTAGGGCCAGGGATATTAATGCCGGGGATATTAGGGCCAGGGATATTAGGGCCAGGGATATTATGGCCAGTGATATTAGGGCCAGGGATATTAGGGCCAGGGATATTAGGGCCAGGGATATTAGGGCCAGGGATATTAGGTCCAGGGATATTAGGGCCAGGGATATTAGGGCCAGGGATATTAGGGCCAGGGATATTAGGGCCAGGGATATTAGGTCCACGGATATTACGGCCAGAGATATTAGGGCGAGGGATATTAGGGCCAGGGATATTAGGGCCAGGGATATTAGGGTCAGGGATATTAGGGCCATGGATATTAGGGCCAGGGATATTTGGGCCAGGGATATTAGGGCCAGGGATATTAGGGCCAGGGATATTAGGGCCAGGGATATTAGGGCCAGGGATATTAGGGCCAGGGATATTAGGTCCAGGGATATTAGGGCCAGGGATATTAGGGCCAGGGATATTAGGGCCAGGGATATTAGGGCCAGGGATATTAGGTCCACGGATATTACGGCCAGAGATATTAGGGCGAGGGATATTAGGGCCAGGGATATTAGGGCCAGGGACATTAGGGTCAGGGATATTAGGGCCATGGATATTAGGGCCAGGGATATTTGGGCCAGGGATATTAGGGCCAGGGATATTAGGGCCAGGGATATTAGGGCCAGGGATATTAGGGCCAGGGATATTAGGGCCAGGGATATTAGGGCCAGGGATATTAGGGCCAGGGATATTAGGGCCAGGGATTTTAGGGCAAGGGATATTAGGGCCAGGGATATTAGGGCCAGGGATATTAGGGCCAGGGATATTAGGTCCAGGGATATTAGGGCCAGGGATATTAGGGCCAGGGATATTAGGACCAGGGATATCAGGGCCAGGAATATTAGGGCCAGGGATATTAGGGTCAGGGATATTAGGGCCAGGGATATTAGGGCCAGGGATATTAGGGCCAGGGATATTAGGGCCAGCGATATTAGGGCCAGGGATATTAGGGCCAGGGATATTAGGGCCAGGGATATTAGGTCCAGGGATATTAGGGCCAGGGATATTAGGGCCAGGGATATTAGGGCCAGGGATATTAGGACCAGGGATATCAGGGCCAGGAATATTAGGGCCAGGGATATTAGGGCCAGGGATATTAGGGCCAGGGATATTAGGGCCAGGGATATTAGGGCCAGGGATATTAGGGTCAGGGATATTAGGGCCATGGATATTAGGGCCAGGGATATTTGGGCCAGGGATATTAGGGCCAGGGATATTAGGGCCAGGGATATTAGGGCCAGGGATATTAGGGCCAGGGATATTAGGGCCAGGGATATTAGGGCCAGGGATATTAGGGCCAGGGATTTTAGGGCAAGGGAAATTAGGGCCAGGGATATTAGGGCCAGGGATATTAGGGCCAGGGATATTAGGTCCAGGGATATTAGGGCCAGGGATATTAGGGCCAGGGATATTAGGACCAGGGATATCAGGGCCAGGAATATTAGGGCCAGGGATATTAGGGCCAGGGATATTAGGGCCAGGGATATTAGGGCCAGGGATATTAGGGCCAGGGATATTAGGGCCAGGGATATTAGGGCCAGGGATATTAGGGCCAGGGATATTAGGGCCAGGGATATTAGGGCCAGGGATTTTAGGGCAAGGGATATTAGGGCCAGGGATATTAGGGCCAGGGATATTAGGGCCAGGGATATTAGGTCCAGGGATATTAGGGCCAGGGATATTAGGGCCAGGGATATTAGGACCAGGGATATCAGGGCCAGGAATATTAGGGCCAGGGATATTAAGGCCAGGGATATTAGGGCCAGGGATATTAGGGCCAGGGATATTAGGGCCAGGGATATTAGGGCCAGGGATATTAGGGCCAGGGAGATTAGGGCCAGCATTATTAGGGACAGGGATATTAGTGCCAGGGATATTATGGCCAGGGATATTAGGTGCCAGGGATATTAGGGCAAGGGATATTAGGGCCAGGGATATTAGGGCCAGGGATATTAAGGTCAGGGATATTAGGGCCAGGGATATTAGGGCCAGGGATATTTGGGCCAGGGATATTAGGGCCACGGATATTAGGGCCAGGGATATTAGGGCCAGGGATATTAGGGCCAGAGATATTAGGGCCAGGGATATTAGGGCCACGGATATTACGGTCAGGGATATTAGGGCCAGGGATATAATGGCTAGAGATATTAGGGAAAGGCATATTATGGCCAGGGATATTAGGGCCAGGGATATTAGGGCCAGGGATATTAGGGCCAGGGATATTAGGGCCAGGGATATTAATGCCAGGGATATTAGGGCCAGGGATATTAGGGCCAGGGATATTATGGCCAGTGATATTAGGGCCAGGGATATTAGGGCCAGGGATATTAGGGCCAGCCATATTAGGGCCAGGGATATTAGGGACAGGGATATTAGGGCCAGGGATATTAGGGCCAGGGATATTAGGGCCAGGGATATTAGGTCCACGGATATTACGGCCAGAGATATTAGGGCGAGGGATATTAGGGCCAGGGATATTAGGGCCAGGGATATTAGGGTCAGGGATATTAGGGCCATGGATATTAGGTCCAGGGATATTAGGGCCAGGGATATTAGGGCCAGGGATATTAGGGCCAGGGATATTAGGGCCAGGGATATTAGGGCCAGGGATATTAGGGCCAGGGATATTAGGGCCAGAGATATTAGGGCCAGGGATATTAGGGCCAGGGATATTAGGGCCAGGGATATTAGGGCCAGGGATATTAGGCCCAGTGATATTAGGGCCAGGGATTTTAGGGCAAGGGATATCAGGGCCAGGAATATTAGGGCCAGGGATATTAGGGCCAGGGATATTAGGGCCAGGGATATTAGGGCCAGGGATATTAGGGCCAGGGATATTAGGGCCAGGGATATTAGGGCCAGGGAGATTAGGGCCAGCATTATTAGGGACAGGGATATTAGTGCCAGGGATATTATGGCCAGGGATATTAGGCACCAGGGATATTAGGGCAAGGGATATTAGGGCCAGGGATATTAGGGCCAGGGATATTAAGGTCAGGGATATTAGGGCCAGGGATATTAGGGCCAGGGATATTTGGGCCAGGGATATTAGGGCCACGGATATTAGGGCCAGGGATATTAGGGCCAGGGATATTAGGGCCAGAGATATTAGGGCCAGGGATATTAGGGCCACGGATATTACGGTCAGGGATATTAGGGCCAGGGATATAATGGCTAGAGATATTAGGGAAAGGCATATTATGGCCAGGGATATTAGGGCCAGGGATATTAGGGCCAGGGATATTAGGGCCAGGGATATTAGGGCCAGGGATATTAGGGCCAGGGATATTAGGGCCAGGGATATTAATGCCAGGGATATTAGGGCCAGGGATATTAGGGCCAGGGATATTATGGCCAGTGATATTAGGGCCAGGGATATTAGGGCCAGGGATATTAGGGCCAGCCATATTAGGGCCAGGGATATTAGGGCCAGGGATATTAGGGCCAGGGATATTAGGGCCAGGGATATTAGGGCCAGGGATATTAGGTCCACGGATATTACGGCCAGAGATATTAGGGCGAGGGATATTAGGGCCAGGGATATTAGGGCCAGGGATATTAGGGTCAGGGATATTAGGGCCATGGATGTTAGGTCCAGGGATATTAGGGCCAGGGATATTAGGGCCAGGGATATTAGGGCCAGGGATATTAGGGCCAGGGATATTAGGGCCAGGGATATTAGGGCCAGGGATATTAGGGCCAGGGATATTAGGGCCAGGGATATTAGGGCCAGGGATATTAGGGCCAGGGATATTAGGGCCAGGGATATTAGGCCCAGTGATATTAGGGCCAGGGATTTTAGGGCAAGGGATATCAGGGCCAGGAATATTAGGGCCAGGGATATTAGGGCCAGGGATATTAGGGCCAGGGATATTAGGGCCAGGGATATTAGGGCCAGGGATATTAGGGCCAGGGATATTAGGGCCAGGGAGATTAGGGCCAGCATTATTAGGGACAGGGATATTAGTGCCAGGGATATTATGGCCAGGGATATTAGGCGCCAGGGATATTAGGGCAAGGGATATTAGGGCCAGGGATATTAGGGCCAGGGATATTAAGGTCAGGGATATTAGGGCCAGGGATATTAGGGCCAGGGATATTTGGGCCAGGGATATTAGGGCCACGGATATTAGGGCCAGGGATATTAGGGCCAGGGATATTAGGGCCAGAGATATTAGGGCCAGGGATATTAGGGCCACGGATATTACGGTCAGGGATATTAGGGCCAGGGATATAATGGCTAGAGATATTAGGGAAAGGCATATTATGGCCAGGGATATTAGGGCCAGGGATATTAGGGCCAGGGATATTAGGGCCAGGGATATTAGGGCCAGGGATATTAATGCCAGGGATATTAGGGCCAGGGATATTAGGGCCAGGGATATTATGGCCAGTGATATTAGGGCCAGGGATATTAGGGCCAGGGATATTAGGGCCAGCCATATTAGGGCCAGGGATATTAGGGCCAGGGATATTAGGGCCAGGGATATTAGGGCCAGGGATATTAGGGCCAGGGATATTAGGTCCACGGATATTACGGCCAGAGATATTAGGGCGAGGGATATTAGGGCCAGGGATATTAGGGCCAGGGATATTAGGGTCAGGGATATTAGGGCCATGGATATTAGGTCCAGGGATATTAGGGCCAGGGATATTAGGGCCAGGGATATTAGGGCCAGGGATATTAGGGCCAGGGATATTAGGGCCAGGGATATTAGGGCCAGGGATATTAGGGCCAGGGATATTAGGGCCAGGGATATTAGGGCCAGGGATATTAGGGCCAGGGATATTAGGGCCAGGGATATTAGGCCCAGTGATATTAGGGCCAGGGATTTTAGGGCAAGGGATATTAGGGACAGGGATATTAGGGCCAGGGATATTAGGGCCAGGGATGTTAGGTCCACGGATATTAGGGCCAGGGATATTAGGGCCAGGGATATTAGGGCCAGGGATATTAGGGCCAGGGATATTAGGGCCAGGGTTATTAGGGCCAGGGATATTAGGGCCAGGGATATTAGGGCCAGGGATATTAGGGCCAGGGATATTAGGGCCAGGGATATTAGGGCCAGGGATTTTAGGGCAAGGGATATTAGGGCCAGGGATATTAGGGCCAGGGATATTAGGGCCAGGGATATTAGGTCCAGGGATATTAGGGCCAGGGATATTAGGGCCAGGGATATTAGGACCAGGGATATCAGGGCCAGGAATATTAGGGCCAGGGATATTAGGGCCAGGGATATTAGGGCAAGGGATATTAGGGCCAGGGATATTAGGGCCAGGGATATTAGGGCCAGGGATATTAGGGCCAGGGATATTAGGGCCAGGGATATTAGGGCCAGGGATATTAGGGCAAGGGATATTAGGGCCAGGGATATTAGGGCCAGGGATATTAGGGCCAGGGATATTAGGTCCAGGGATATTAGGGCCAGGGATATTAGGGCCAGGGATATTAGGACCAGGAATATCAGGGCCAGGAATATTAGGGCCGGGGATATTAGGGCCAGGGATATTAGGGCCAGGGATATTAGGGCCAGGGATATTAGGGCCAGGGATATTAGGGCCAGGGATATTAGGGCCAGGGAGATTAGGGCCAGCATTATTAGGGACAGGGATATTAGTGCCAGGGATATTATGGCCAGGGATATTAGGCGCCAGGGATATTAGGGCAAGGGATATTAGGGCCAGGGATATTAGGGCCAGGGATATTAAGGTCAGGGATATTAGGGCCAGGGATATTAGGGCCAGGGATATTTGGGCCAGGGATATTAGGGCCACGGATATTAGGGCCAGGGATATTAGGGCCAGGGATATTAGGGCCAGAGATATTAGGGCCAGGGATATTAGGGCCACGGATATTACGGTCAGGGATATTAGGGCCAGGGATATAATGGCTAGAGATATTAGGGAAAGGCATATTATGGCCAGGGATATTAGGGCCAGGGATATTAGGGCCAGGGATATTAGGGCCAGGGATATTAGGGCCAGGGATATTAATGCCGGGGATATTAGGGCCAGGGATATTAGGGCCAGGGATATTATGGCCAGTGATATTAGGGCCAGGGATATTAGGGCCAGGGATATTAGGGCCAGGGATATTAGGGCCAGGGATATTAGGTCCAGGGATATTAGGGCCAGGGATATTAGGGCCAGGGATATTAGGGCCAGGGATATTAGGGCCAGGGATATTAGGTCCACGGATATTACGGCCAGAGATATTAGGGCGAGGGATATTAGGGCCAGGGATATTAGGGCCAGGGATATTAGGGTCAGGGATATTAGGGCCATGGATATTAGGGCCAGGGATATTTGGGCCAGGGATATTAGGGCCAGGGATATTAGGGCCAGGGATATTAGGGCCAGGGATATTAGGGCCAGGGATATTAGGGCCAGGGATATTAGGGCCAGGGATTTTAGGGCAAGGGATATTAGGGCCAGGGATATTAGGGCCAGGGATATTAGGGCCAGGGATATTAGGTCCAGGGATATTAGGGCCAGGGATATTAGGGCCAGGGATATTAGGACCAGGGATATCAGGGCCAGGAATATTAGGGCCAGGGATATTAGGGCCAGGGATATTAGGGCCAGGGATATTAGGGCCAGGGATATTAGGGCCAGGGATATTAGGGCCAGGGATATTAGGGCCAGGGATATTAGGGCCAGGGATATTAGGGCCAGGGATATTAGGGCCAGGGATTTTAGGGCAAGGGATATTAGGGCCAGGGATATTAGGGCCAGGGATATTAGGGCCAGGGATATTAGGTCCAGGGATATTAGGGCCAGGGATATTAGGGCCAGGGATATTAGGGCCAGGGATATTAGGGCCAGGAATATTAGGGCCAGGGATATTAGGGCCAGGGATATTAGGGCCAGGGATATTAGGGCCAGGGATATTAGGGCCAGGGATATTAGGGCCAGGGAGATTAGGGCCAGCATTATTAGTGACAGGGATATTAGTGCAGGGATATTAGGGCCAGGGATATTAGGGCCAGGGATATTAGGGCAAGGGATATTAGGGCCAGGGATATTAGGGCCAGGGATATTAGGGCCAGGGATATTAGGGCCAGGGATATTAGGGCCAGGGATATTTGCGCCAGGGATATTAGGGCCACGGATATTAGGGCCAGGGATATTAAGGCCAGGGATATTAGGGCAAGGGATATTAGGGACAGGGATATTAGGGCCAGGGATATTAGGGCCAGGGATATTAGGGCCAGGGATATTAGGGCCAGGGATATTAGGGCCAGGGATATTAGGGCCAGGGATATTAGGGCCAGGGATATTAGGGCCAGGGATATTAGGGCCAGGGATATTAGGGCCAGGGATATTAGGGCCAGGGATATTAGGGCCAGGGATATTAGGGCCAGGGATATTAGGGCCAGGGATATTAGGGCCAGGGATATTAGGGCCAGGGATATTAGGGCCAGGGATATTAGGGCAAGGGATATTAGGGCCAGGGATATTAGGTCCACGGATATTACGGCCAGAGATATTAGGGCGAGGGATATTAGGGCCAGGGATATTAGGGCCAGGGATATTAGGGTCAGGAATATTAGGGCCATGGATATTAGGGCCAGGGATATTTGGGCCAGGGATATTAGGGCCACGGATATTAGGGCCAGGGATATTAGGGCCAGGGATATTAGGGCCAGAGATATTAGGGCCAGGGATATTAGGGCCAGGGATATTACGGTCAGGGATATTAGGGCCAGGGATATAATGGCCAGGGATATTAGGGCCAGGCATATTATGGCCAGGGATATTAGGGCCAGGGATATTAGGGCCAGGGATATTAGGGCCAGGGATATTAGGGCCAGGGATATTAAGGCCAGGGATATTAGGGCCAGGGATATTAGGGCCAGGGATATTATGGCCAGCGATATTAGGGCCAGGGATATTAGGGCCAAGGATATTAGGGCCAGGGATATTAGGGCCAGAAATATTAGGGCCAGGGATATTAGGGCAGGGATATTAGGGCCAGGGATATTAGGGCCAGGGATATTAGGGCCAGGGATATCAGTTCCACGGATATTACGGCCAGGGATATTAGGGCCAGGGATATTAGGGCCAGAGATATTAGGGCCAGGGATATTAGGGCCAGGGATATTAGGGCCAGGGTTATTAGGGCCAGGGTTATTAAGGCCAGGGATATTAGGGCCAGGGATATTAGGGCCAGGGATATTAGGGCCAGGGATATTAGGGCCAGGGATATTAGGGCAAGGGATATTATGGGCCAGGGATATTAGGGCCAAGGATATTAGGGCCAGGGATTTTAGGGCAAGGGATATTAGGGCCAGGGATATTAGGGCCAGGGATATTAGTGCCAGGGATATTAGGGCCATGGATATTAGGTCCAGGGATGTTAGGGCCAGGGATATTAGGGCCAGGGATATTAGGTCCACGGATATTACGGCCAGAGATATTAGGGCGAGGGATATTAGGGCCAGGGATATTAGGGCCAGGGATATTAGGGTCAGGAATATTAGGGCCATGGATATTAGGGCCAGGGATATTTGGGCCAGGGATATTAGGGCCACGGATATTAGGGCCAGGGATATTAGGGCCAGGGATATTAGGGCCAGAGATATTAGGGCCAGGGATATTAGGGCCAGGGATATTACGGTCAGGGATATTAGGGCCAGGGATATAATGGCCAGGGATATTAGGGCCAGGCATATTATGGCCAGGGATATTAGGGCCAGGGATATTAGGGCCAGGGATATTAGGGCCAGGGATATTAGGGCCAGGGATATTAAGGCCAGGGATATTAGGGCCAGGGATATTAGGGCCAGGGATATTATGGCCAGCGATATTAGGGCCAGGGATATTAGGGCCAAGGATATTAGGGCCAGGGATATTAGGGCCAGAAATATTAGGGCCAGGGATATTAGGGCCAGGGATATTAGGGCCAGGGATATTAGGGCCAGGGATATCAGTTCCACGGATATTACGGCCAGGGATATTAGGGCCAGGGATATTAGGGCCAGAGATATTAGGGCCAGGGATATTAGGGCCAGGGATATTAGGGCCAGGGTTATTAGGGCCAGGGTTATTAAGGCCAGGGATATTAGGGCCAGGGATATTAGGGCCAGGGATATTAGGGCCAGGGATATTAGGGCCAGGGATATTAGGGCAAGGGATATTATGGGCCAGGGATATTAGGGCCAAGGATATTAGGGCCAGGGATTTTAGGGCAAGGGATATTAGGGCCAGGGATATTAGGGCCAGGGATATTAGTGCCAGGGATATTAGGGCCATGGATATTAGGTCCAGGGATGTTAGGGCCAGGGATATTAGGTCCAGGGATATTAGGGCCAGGGATATTAGGTCCACGGATATTACGGCCAGAGATATTAGGGCGAGGGATATTAGGGCCAGGGATATTAGGGCCAGGGATATTAGGGTCATGGATATTAGGGCCAGGGATATTAGGGCCAGGGATATTTGGGCCAGGGATATTAGGGCCACGGATATTAGGGCCAGGGATATTAGGGCCAGGGATATTAGGGCCAGAGATATTAGGGCCAGGGATATTAGGGCCAGGGATATTACGGTCAGGGATATTAGGGCCAGGGATATAATGGCCAGGGATATTAGGGCCAGGCATATTATGGCCAGGGATATTAGGGCCAGGGATATTAGGGCCAGGGATATTAGGGCCAGGGATATTAGGGCCAGGGATATTAAGGCCAGGGATATTAGGGCCAGGGATATTAGGGCCAGGGATATTATGGCCAGCGATATTAGGGCCAGGGATATTAGGGCCTGGGATATTAGGGCCAGGGATATTAGGGCCAGAAATATTAGGGCCAGGGATATTAGGGCCAGGGATATTAGGGCCAGGGATATTAGGGCCAGGGATATTAGGGCCAGGGATATTAGGGCCAGGGATATTAGGGCCAGGGATATTAGGGCCAGGGATATTAAGGCCAGGGATATTAGGGCCAGGGATATTAGGGCCAGGGATATTATGGCCAGCGATATTAGGGCCAGGGATATTAGGGCCAGGGATATTAGGGCCAGGGATATTAGGGCCAGAAATATTAGGGCCAGGGATATTAGGGCCAGGGATATTAGGGCCAGGGATATTAGGGCCACGGATATTAGGGCCAGGGATATTAGGGCCAGGGATATTAGGGCCAGAGATATTAGGGCCAGGGATATTAGGGCCAGGGATATTACGGTCAGGGATATTAGGGCCAGGGATATAATGGCCAGGGATATTAGGGCCAGGCATATTTTGGCCAAGGATATTAGGGCCAGGGATATTAGGGCCAGGGATATTAGGGCCAGGGATATTAGGGCCAGGGATATTAAGGCCAGGGATATTAGGGCCAGGGATATTAGGGCCAGGGATATTATGGCCAGCGATATTAGGGCCAGGGATATTAGGGCCAAGGATATTAGGGCCAGGGATATTAGGGCCAGAAATATTAGGGCCAGGGATATTAGGGCCAGGGATATTAGGGCCAGGGATATTAGGGCCAGGGATATTAGGGCCAGGGATATCAGTTCCACGGATATTACGGCCAGGGATATTAGGGCCAGGGATATTAGGGCCAGAGATATTAGGGCCAGGGATATTAGGGCCAGGGATATTAGGGCCAGGGTTATTAGGGCCAGGGTTATTAAGGCCAGGGATATTAGGGCCAGGGATATTAGGGCCAGGGATATTAGGGCCAGGGATATTAGGGCCAGGGATATTAGGGCAAGGGATATTATGGGCCAGGGATATTAGGGCCAGGGATATTAGTGCCAGGGATATTAGGGCCATGGATATTAGGTCCAGGGATGTTAGGGCCAGGGATATTAGGTCCAGGGATATTAGGGCCAGGGATATTAGGGCCATGGATATTAGGGCCAGGGATATTAGGGCCAGGGATATTAGGTCCAGGGATATTAGGGCCAGGGATATTAGGGCCAGGGATATTAGGGCCAGGGATATTAGGGCCAGGGATATTAGGTCCACGGATATTACGGCCAGAGATATTAGGGCGAGGGATATTAGGGCCAGGGATATTAGGGCCAGGGATATTAGGGTCATGGATATTAGGGCCAGGGATATTAGGGCCAGGGATATTTGGGCCAGGGATATTAGGGCCACGGATATTAGGGCCAGGGATATTAGGGCCAGGGATATTAGGGCCAGAGATATTAGGGCCAGGGATATTAGGGCCAGGGATATTACGGTCAGGGATATTAGGGCCAGGGATATAATGGCCAGGGATATTAGGGCCAGGCATATTATGGCCAGGGATATTAGGGCCAGGGATATTAGGGCCAGGGATATTAGGGCCAGGGATATTAGGGCCAGGGATATTAAGGCCAGGGATATTAGGGCCAGGGATATTAGGGCCAGGGATATTATGGCCAGCGATATTAGGGCCAGGGATATTAGGGCCAGGGATATTAGGGCCAGGGATATTAGGGCCAGAAATATTAGGGCCAGAGATATTAGGGCCAGGGATATTAGGGCCAGGGATATTAGGGCCAGGGATATTACGTCCACGGATATTACGGCCAGGGATATTAGGGCCAGGGATATTAGGGCCAGAGATATTAGGGCCAGGGATATTAGGGCCAGGGATATTAGGGCCAGGGTTATTAGGGCCAGGGTTATTAAGGCCAGGGATATTAGGGCCAGGGATATTAGGGCCAGGGATATTAGGGCCAGGGATATTAGGGCCAGGGATATTAGGGCCAGGGATATTAGGGCCAGGGATATTGGGGCCAGGGATATTAGGGCCAGGGATTTTAGGGCAAGGGATATTAGGGCCAGGGATTTTAGGGCCAGGGATATTAGTGCCAGGGATATTAGGGCCAGGGATATTAGGTCCTGGGATATTAGGGCCAGGGATATTAGGTCCAGGGATATTAGTGCCAGGGATATTAGGGCCCTGGATATTAGGGCCAGGGATATTAGGGCCAGGGATATTAGGTCCAGGGATATTAGGGCCAGGGATATTAGGGCCAGGGATATTAGGGCCAGGGATATTAGGGCCAGGGATATTAGGTCCACGGATATTACGGCCAGAGATATTAGGGTGAGGGATATTAGGCCCAGTGATATTAGGGCCAGGGATTTTAGGGCAAGGGATATTAGGGACAGGGATATTAGGGCCAGGGATATTAGGGCCAGGGATGTTAGGTCCACGGATATTAGGGCCAGGGATATTAGGGCCAGGGATATTAGGGCCAGGGATATTAGGGCCAGGGATATTAGGGCCAGGGTTATAAGGGCCAGGGATATTAGGGCCAGGGATATTAGGGCCAGGGATATTAGGGCCAGGGATATTAGGGCCAGGGATATTAGGGCCAGGGATATTAGGGCAAGGGATATTAGGGCCAGGGATATTAGGGCCAGGGATATTAGGGCCAGGGATATTAGGTCCAGGGATATTAGGGCCAGGGATATTAGGGCCAGGGATATTAGGACCAGGGATATCAGGGCCAGGAATATTAGGGCCAGGGATATTAGGGCCAGGGATATTAGGGCCAGGGATATTAGGGCCAGGGATATTAGGGCCAGGGATATTAGGGCCAGGGATATTAGGGCCAGGGATATTAGGGCCAGGGATATTAGGGCCAGGGATATTAGGGCAAGGGATATTAGGGCCAGGGATATTAGGGCCAGGGATATTAGGGCCAGGGATATTAGGTCCAGGGATATTAGGGCCAGGGATATTAGGGCCAGGGATATTAGGACCAGGAATATCAGGGCCAGGAATATTAGGGCCGGGGATATTAGGGCCAGGGATATTAGGGCCAGGGATATTAGGGCCAGGGATATTAGGGCCAGGGATATTAGGGCCAGGGATATTAGGGCCAGGGAGATTAGGGCCAGCATTATTAGGGACAGGGATATTAGTGCCAGGGATATTATGGCCAGGGATATTAGGCGCCAGGGATATTAGGGCAAGGGATATTAGGGCCAGGGATATTAGGGACCAGGGATATTAAGGTCAGGGATATTAGGGCCAGGGATATTAGGGCCAGGGATATTTGGGCCAGGGATATTAGGGCCACGGATATTAGGGCCAGGGATATTAGGGCCAGGGATATTAGGGCCAGAGATATTAGGGCCAGGGATATTAGGGCCACGGATATTACGGTCAGGGATATTAGGGCCAGGGATATAATGGCTAGAGATATTAGGGAAAGGCATATTATGGCCAGGGATATTAGGGCCAGGGATATTAGGGCCAGGGATATTAGGGCCAGGGATATTAGGGCCAGGGATATTAATGCCGGGGATATTAGGGCCAGGGATATTAGGGCCAGGGATATTATGGCCAGTGATATTAGGGCCAGGGATATTAGGGCCAGGGATATTAGGGCCAGGGATATTAGGGCCAGGGATATTAGGTCCAGGGATATTAGGGCCAGGGATATTAGGGCCAGGGATATTAGGGCCAGGGATATTAGGGCCAGGGATATTAGGTCCACGGATATTACGGCCAGAGATATTAGGGCGAGGGATATTAGGGCCAGGGATATTAGGGCCAGGGATATTAGGGTCAGGGATATTAGGGCCATGGATATTAGGGCCAGGGATATTTGGGCCAGGGATATTAGGGCCAGGGATATTAGGGCCAGGGATATTAGGGCCAGGGATATTAGGGCCAGGGATATTAGGGCCAGGGATATTAGGGCCAGGGATTTTAGGGCAAGGGATATTAGGGCCAGGGATATTAGGGCCAGGGATATTAGGGCCAGGGATATTAGGTCCAGGGATATTAGGGCCAGGGATATTAGGGCCAGGGATATTAGGACCAGGGATATCAGGGCCAGGAATATTAGGGCCAGGGATATTAGGGCCAGGGATATTAGGGCCAGGGATATTAGGGCCAGGGATATTAGGGCCAGGGATATTAGGGCCAGGGATATTAGGGCCAGGGATATTAGGGCCAGGGATATTAGGGCCAGGGATATTAGGGCCAGGGATTTTAGGGCAAGGGATATTAGGGCCAGGGATATTAGGGCCAGGGATATTAGGGCCAGGGATATTAGGTCCAGGGATATTAGGGCCAGGGATATTAGGGCCAGGGATATTAGGGCCAGGGATATTAGGGCCAGGAATATTAGGGCCAGGGATATTAGGGCCAGGGATATTAGGGCCAGGGATATTAGGGCCAGGGATATTAGGGCCAGGGATATTAGGGCCAGGGAGATTAGGGCCAGCATTATTAGTGACAGGGATATTAGTGCAGGGATATTAGGGCCAGGGATATTAGGGCCAGGGATATTAGGGCAAGGGATATTAGGGCCAGGGATATTAGGGCCAGGGATATTAGGGCCAGGGATATTAGGGCCAGGGATATTAGGGCCAGGGATATTTGCGCCAGGGATATTAGGGCCACGGATATTAGGGCCAGGGATATTAAGGCCAGGGATATTAGGGCAAGGGATATTAGGGACAGGGATATTAGGGCCAGGGATATTAGGGCCAGGGATGTTAGGTCCACGGATATTAGGGCCAGGGATATTAGGGCCAGGGATATTAGGGCCAGGGATATTAGGGCCAGGGATATTAGGGCCAGGGATATTAGGGCCAGGGATATTAGGGCCAGGGATATTAGGGCCAGGGATATTAGGGCCAGGGATATTAGGGCCAGGGATATTAGGGCCAGGGATATTAGGGCCAGGGATATTAGGGCCAGGGATATTAGGGCCAGGGATATTAGGGCCAGGGATATTAGGGCAAGGGATATTAGGGCCAGGGATATTAGGTCCACGGATATTACGGCCAGAGATATTAGGGCGAGGGATATTAGGGCCAGGGATATTAGGGCCAGGGATATTAGGGTCAGGAATATTAGGGCCATGGATATTAGGGCCAGGGATATTTGGGCCAGGGATATTAGGGCCACGGATATTAGGGCCAGGGATATTAGGGCCAGGGATATTAGGGCCAGAGATATTAGGGCCAGGGATATTAGGGCCAGGGATATTACGGTCAGGGATATTAGGGCCAGGGATATAATGGCCAGGGATATTAGGGCCAGGCATATTATGGCCAGGGATATTAGGGCCAGGGATATTAGGGCCAGGGATATTAGGGCCAGGGATATTAGGGCCAGGGATATTAAGGCCAGGGATATTAGGGCCAGGGATATTAGGGCCAGGGATATTATGGCCAGCGATATTAGGGCCAGGGATATTAGGGCCAAGGATATTAGGGCCAGGGATATTAGGGCCAGAAATATTAGGGCCAGGGATATTAGGGCAGGGATATTAGGGCCAGGGATATTAGGGCCAGGGATATTAGGGCCAGGGATATCAGTTCCACGGATATTACGGCCAGGGATATTAGGGCCAGGGATATTAGGGCCAGAGATATTAGGGCCAGGGATATTAGGGCCAGGGATATTAGGGCCAGGGTTATTAGGGCCAGGGTTATTAAGGCCAGGGATATTAGGGCCAGGGATATTAGGGCCAGGGATATTAGGGCCAGGGATATTAGGGCCAGGGATATTAGGGCAAGGGATATTATGGGCCAGGGATATTAGGGCCAAGGATATTAGGGCCAGGGATTTTAGGGCAAGGGATATTAGGGCCAGGGATATTAGGGCCAGGGATATTAGTGCCAGGGATATTAGGGCCATGGATATTAGGTCCAGGGATGTTAGGGCCAGGGATATTAGGGCCAGGGATATTAGGTCCACGGATATTACGGCCAGAGATATTAGGGCGAGGGATATTAGGGCCAGGGATATTAGGGCCAGGGATATTAGGGTCAGGAATATTAGGGCCATGGATATTAGGGCCAGGGATATTTGGGCCAGGGATATTAGGGCCACGGATATTAGGGCCAGGGATATTAGGGCCAGGGATATTAGGGCCAGAGATATTAGGGCCAGGGATATTAGGGCCAGGGATATTAGGGCCAGGGATATTAGGGCCAGGGATATTAGGGCCAGGGATATTAGGGCCAGGGATTTTAGGGCAAGGGATATTAGGGCCAGGGATATTAGGGCCAGGGATATTAGGGCCAGGGATATTAGGTCCAGGGATATTAGGGCCAGGGATATTAGGGCCAGGGATATTAGGACCAGGGATATCAGGGCCAGGAATATTAGGGCCAGGGATATTAGGGCCAGGGATATTAGGGCCAGGGATATTAGGGCCAGGGATATTAGGGCCAGGGATATTAGGGCCAGGGATATTAGGGCCAGGGATATTAGGGCCAGGGATATTAGGGCCAGGGATATTAGGGCAAGGGATATTAGGGCCAGGGATATTAGGGCCAGGGATATTAGGGCCAGGGATATTAGGTCCAGGGATATTAGGGCCAGGGATATTAGGGCCAGGGATATTAGGACCAGGAATATCAGGGCCAGGAATATTAGGGCCGGGGATATTAGGGCCAGGGATATTAGGGCCAGGGATATTAGGGCCAGGGATATTAGGGCCAGGGATATTAGGGCCAGGGATATTAGGGCCAGGGAGATTAGGGCCAGCATTATTAGGGACAGGGATATTAGTGCCAGGGATATTATGGCCAGGGATATTAGGCGCCAGGGATATTAGGGCAAGGGATATTAGGGCCAGGGATATTAGGGCCAGGGATATTAAGGTCAGGGATATTAGGGCCAGGGATATTAGGGCCAGGGATATTTGGGCCAGGGATATTAGGGCCACGGATATTAGGGCCAGGGATATTAGGGCCAGGGATATTAGGGCCAGAGATATTAGGGCCAGGGATATTAGGGCCACGGATATTACGGTCAGGGATATTAGGGCCAGGGATATAATGGCTAGAGATATTAGGGAAAGGCATATTATGGCCAGGGATATTAGGGCCAGGGATATTAGGGCCAGGGATATTAGGGCCAGGGATATTAGGGCCAGGGATATTAATGCCGGGGATATTAGGGCCAGGGATATTAGGGCCAGGGATATTATGGCCAGTGATATTAGGGCCAGGGATATTAGGGCCAGGGATATTAGGGCCAGGGATATTAGGGCCAGGGATATTAGGTCCAGGGATATTAGGGCCAGGGATATTAGGGCCAGGGATATTAGGGCCAGGGATATTAGGGCCAGGGATATTAGGTCCACGGATATTACGGCCAGAGATATTAGGGCGAGGGATATTAGGGCCAGGGATATTAGGGCCAGGGATATTAGGGTCAGGGATATTAGGGCCATGGATATTAGGGCCAGGGATATTTGGGCCAGGGATATTAGGGCCAGGGATATTAGGGCCAGGGATATTAGGGCCAGGGATATTAGGGCCAGGGATATTAGGGCCAGGGATATTAGGGCCAGGGATTTTAGGGCAAGGGATATTAGGGCCAGGGATATTAGGGCCAGGGATATTAGGGCCAGGGATATTAGGTCCAGGGATATTAGGGCCAGGGATATTAGGGCCAGGGATATTAGGACCAGGGATATCAGGGCCAGGAATATTAGGGCCAGGGATATTAGGGCCAGGGATATTAGGGCCAGGGATATTAGGGCCAGGGATATTAGGGCCAGGGATATTAGGGCCAGGGATATTAGGGCCAGGGATATTAGGGCCAGGGATATTAGGGCCAGGGATATTAGGGCCAGGGATTTTAGGGCAAGGGATATTAGGGCCAGGGATATTAGGGCCAGGGATATTAGGGCCAGGGATATTAGGTCCAGGGATATTAGGGCCAGGGATATTAGGGCCAGGGATATTAGGGCCAGGGATATTAGGGCCAGGAATATTAGGGCCAGGGATATTAGGGCCAGGGATATTAGGGCCAGGGATATTAGGGCCAGGGATATTAGGGCCAGGGATATTAGGGCCAGGGAGATTAGGGCCAGCATTATTAGTGACAGGGATATTAGTGCAGGGATATTAGGGCCAGGGATATTAGGGCCAGGGATATTAGGGCAAGGGATATTAGGGCCAGGGATATTAGGGCCAGGGATATTAGGGCCAGGGATATTAGGGCCAGGGATATTAGGGCCAGGGATATTTGCGCCAGGGATATTAGGGCCACGGATATTAGGGCCAGGGATATTAAGGCCAGGGATATTAGGGCAAGGGATATTAGGGACAGGGATATTAGGGCCAGGGATATTAGGGCCAGGGATGTTAGGTCCACGGATATTAGGGCCAGGGATATTAGGGCCAGGGATATTAGGGCCAGGGATATTAGGGCCAGGGATATTAGGGCCAGGGATATTAGGGCCAGGGATATTAGGGCCAGGGATATTAGGGCCAGGGATATTAGGGCCAGGGATATTAGGGCCAGGGATATTAGGGCCAGGGATATTAGGGCCAGGGATATTAGGGCCAGGGATATTAGGGCCAGGGATATTAGGGCAAGGGATATTAGGGCCAGGGATATTAGGTCCACGGATATTACGGCCAGAGATATTAGGGCGAGGGATATTAGGGCCAGGGATATTAGGGCCAGGGATATTAGGGTCAGGAATATTAGGGCCATGGATATTAGGGCCAGGGATATTTGGGCCAGGGATATTAGGGCCACGGATATTAGGGCCAGGGATATTAGGGCCAGGGATATTAGGGCCAGAGATATTAGGGCCAGGGATATTAGGGCCAGGGATATTACGGTCAGGGATATTAGGGCCAGGGATATAATGGCCAGGGATATTAGGGCCAGGCATATTATGGCCAGGGATATTAGGGCCAGGGATATTAGGGCCAGGGATATTAGGGCCAGGGATATTAGGGCCAGGGATATTAAGGCCAGGGATATTAGGGCCAGGGATATTAGGGCCAGGGATATTATGGCCAGCGATATTAGGGCCAGGGATATTAGGGCCAAGGATATTAGGGCCAGGGATATTAGGGCCAGAAATATTAGGGCCAGGGATATTAGGGCAGGGATATTAGGGCCAGGGATATTAGGGCCAGGGATATTAGGGCCAGGGATATCAGTTCCACGGATATTACGGCCAGGGATATTAGGGCCAGGGATATTAGGGCCAGAGATATTAGGGCCAGGGATATTAGGGCCAGGGATATTAGGGCCAGGGTTATTAGGGCCAGGGTTATTAAGGCCAGGGATATTAGGGCCAGGGATATTAGGGCCAGGGATATTAGGGCCAGGGATATTAGGGCCAGGGATATTAGGGCAAGGGATATTATGGGCCAGGGATATTAGGGCCAAGGATATTAGGGCCAGGGATTTTAGGGCAAGGGATATTAGGGCCAGGGATATTAGGGCCAGGGATATTAGTGCCAGGGATATTAGGGCCATGGATATTAGGTCCAGGGATGTTAGGGCCAGGGATATTAGGGCCAGGGATATTAGGTCCACGGATATTACGGCCAGAGATATTAGGGCGAGGGATATTAGGGCCAGGGATATTAGGGCCAGGGATATTAGGGTCAGGAATATTAGGGCCATGGATATTAGGGCCAGGGATATTTGGGCCAGGGATATTAGGGCCACGGATATTAGGGCCAGGGATATTAGGGCCAGGGATATTAGGGCCAGAGATATTAGGGCCAGGGATATTAGGGCCAGGGATATTACGGTCAGGGATATTAGGGCCAGGGATATAATGGCCAGGGATATTAGGGCCAGGCATATTATGGCCAGGGATATTAGGGCCAGGGATATTAGGGCCAGGGATATTAGGGCCAGGGATATTAGGGCCAGGGATATTAAGGCCAGGGATATTAGGGCCAGGGATATTAGGGCCAGGGATATTATGGCCAGCGATATTAGGGCCAGGGATATTAGGGCCAAGGATATTAGGGCCAGGGATATTAGGGCCAGAAATATTAGGGCCAGGGATATTAGGGCCAGGGATATTAGGGCCAGGGATATTAGGGCCAGGGATATTAGGGCCAGGGATATCAGTTCCACGGATATTACGGCCAGGGATATTAGGGCCAGGGATATTAGGGCCAGAGATATTAGGGCCAGGGATATTAAGGCCAGGGATATTAGGGCCAGGGTTATTAGGGCCAGGGTTATTAAGGCCAGGGATATTAGGGCCAGGGATATTAGGGCCAGGGATATTAGGGCCAGGGATATTAGGGCCAGGGATATTAGGGCAAGGGATATTATGGGCCAGGGATATTAGGGCCAAGGATATTAGGGCCAGGGATTTTAGGGCAAGGGATATTAGGGCCAGGGATATTAGGGCCAGGGATATTAGTGCCAGGGATATTAGGGCCATGGATATTAGGTCCAGGGATGTTAGGGCCAGGGATATTAGGTCCAGGGATATTAGGGCCAGGGATATTAGGTCCACGGATATTACGGCCAGAGATATTAGGGCGAGGGATATTAGGGCCAGGGATATTAGGGCCAGGGATATTAGGGTCATGGATATTAGGGCCAGGGATATTAGGGCCAGGGATATTTGGGCCAGGGATATTAGGGCCACGGATATTAGGGCCAGGGATATTAGGGCCAGGGATATTAGGGCCAGAGATATTAGGGCCAGGGATATTAGGGCCAGGGATATTACGGTCAGGGATATTAGGGCCAGGGATATAATGGCCAGGGATATTAGGGCCAGGCATATTATGGCCAGGGATATTAGGGCCAGGGATATTAGGGCCAGGGATATTAGGGCCAGGGATATTAGGGCCAGGGATATTAAGGCCAGGGATATTAGGGCCAGGGATATTAGGGCCAGGGATATTATGGCCAGCGATATTAGGGCCAGGGATATTAGGGCCTGGGATATTAGGGCCAGGGATATTAGGGCCAGAAATATTAGGGCCAGGGATATTAGGGCCAGGGATATTAGGGCCAGGGATATTAGGGCCAGGGATATTAGGGCCAGGGATATTAGGGCCAGGGATATTAAGGCCAGGGATATTAGGGCCAGGGATATTAGGGCCAGGGATATTATGGCCAGCGATATTAGGGCCAGGGATATTAGGGCCAGGGATATTAGGGCCAGGGATATTAGGGCCAGAAATATTAGGGCCAGGGATATTAGGGCCAGGGATATTAGGGCCAGGGATATTAGGGCCACGGATATTAGGGCCAGGGATATTAGGGCCAGGGATATTAGGGCCAGAGATATTAGGGCCAGGGATATTAGGGCCAGGGATATTACGGTCAGGGATATTAGGGCCAGGGATATAATGGCCAGGGATATTAGGGCCAGGCATATTTTGGCCAAGGATATTAGGGCCAGGGATATTAGGGCCAGGGATATTAGGGCCAGGGATATTAGGGCCAGGGATATTAAGGCCAGGGATATTAGGGCCAGGGATATTAGGGCCAGGGATATTATGGCCAGCGATATTAGGGCCAGGGATATTAGGGCCAAGGATATTAGGGCCAGGGATATTAGGGCCAGAAATATTAGGGCCAGGGATATTAGGGCCAGGGATATTAGGGCCAGGGATATTAGGGCCAGGGATATTAGGGCCAGGGATATCAGTTCCACGGATATTACGGCCAGGGATATTAGGGCCAGGGATATTAGGGCCAGAGATATTAGGGCCAGGGATATTAGGGCCAGGGATATTAGGGCCAGGGTTATTAGGGCCAGGGTTATTAAGGCCAGGGATATTAGGGCCAGGGATATTAGGGCCAGGGATATTAGGGCCAGGGATATTAGGGCCAGGGATATTAGGGCAAGGGATATTATGGGCCAGGGATATTAGGGCCAGGGATATTAGTGCCAGGGATATTAGGGCCATGGATATTAGGTCCAGGGATGTTAGGGCCAGGGATATTAGGTCCAGGGATATTAGGGCCAGGGATATTAGGGCCATGGATATTAGGGCCAGGGATATTAGGGCCAGGGATATTAGGTCCAGGGATATTAGGGCCAGGGATATTAGGGCCAGGGATATTAGGGCCAGGGATATTAGGGCCAGGGATATTAGGTCCACGGATATTACGGCCAGAGATATTAGGGCGAGGGATATTAGGGCCAGGGATATTAGGGCCAGGGATATTAGGGTCATGGATATTAGGGCCAGGGATATTAGGGCCAGGGATATTTGGGCCAGGGATATTAGGGCCACGGATATTAGGGCCAGGGATATTAGGGCCAGGGATATTAGGGCCAGAGATATTAGGGCCAGGGATATTAGGGCCAGGGATATTACGGTCAGGGATATTAGGGCCAGGGATATAATGGCCAGGGATATTAGGGCCAGGCATATTATGGCCAGGGATATTAGGGCCAGGGATATTAGGGCCAGGGATATTAGGGCCAGGGATATTAGGGCCAGGGATATTAAGGCCAGGGATATTAGGGCCAGGGATATTAGGGCCAGGGATATTATGGCCAGCGATATTAGGGCCAGGGATATTAGGGCCAGGGATATTAGGGCCAGGGATATTACGTCCACGGATATTACGGCCAGGGATATTAGGGCCAGGGATATTAGGGCCAGAGATATTAGGGCCAGGGATATTAGGGCCAGGGATATTAGGGCCAGGGTTATTAGGGCCAGGGTTATTAAGGCCAGGGATATTAGGGCCAGGGATATTAGGGCCAGGGATATTAGGGCCAGGGATATTAGGGCCAGGGATATTAGGGCCAGGGATATTAGGGCCAGGGATATTGGGGCCAGGGATATTAGGGCCAGGGATTTTAGGGCAAGGGATATTAGGGCCAGGGATTTTAGGGCCAGGGATATTAGTGCCAGGGATATTAGGGCCAGGGATATTAGGTCCTGGGATATTAGGGCCAGGGATATTAGGTCCAGGGATATTAGTGCCAGGGATATTAGGGCCCTGGATATTAGGGCCAGGGATATTAGGGCCAGGGATATTAGGTCCAGGGATATTAGGGCCAGGGATATTAGGGCCAGGGATATTAGGGCCAGGGATATTAGGGCCAGGGATATTAGGTCCACGGATATTACGGCCAGAGATATTAGGGTGAGGGATATTAGGGCCAGGGATATTAGGGCCAGGGATATTAGGGTCAGGGATATTAGGGCCAGGGATATTAGGGCCAGGGATATTTGGGCCAGGGATATTAGGGCCACGGATATTAGGGCCAGGGATATTAGGGCCAGGGAAATTAGGGCCAAAGATATTAGGGCCAGGGATATTAGGGCCAGGGATATTACGGTCAGGGATATTAGGGCCAGGGATATAATATCCAGGGATATTAGGGCCAGGCATATTATGGCCAGGGATATTAGGGCCAGGGATATTAGGGCCAGGGATATTAGGGCCAGGGATATTAGGGCCAGGGATATTAAGGCCAGGGATATTAGGGCCAGGGATATTAGGGCCAGGGATATTATGGCCAGCAATATTAGGGCCAGGGATATTAGGGCCAGGGATATTAGGGCCAGAAATATTAGGGCCAGGGATATTAGGGCCAGGGATATTAGGGCCAGGGATATTAGGGCCAGGGATATTAGGTCCACGGATATTACGGCCAGGGATATTAGGGCCAGGGATATTAGGGCCAGAGATATTAGGGCCAGGGATATTAGGGCCAGGGATATTAGGGCCAGGGTTATTAGGGCCAGGGTTATTAAGGCCAGGGATATTAGGGCCAGGGATATTAGGTCCAGGGATATTAGGGCCAGGGATATTAGGGCCAGGGATATTAGGGCCAGGGATATTAGGGCCAGGAATATTAGGTCCACGGATATTATGGCCAGAGATATTAGGGCGAGGGATATTAGGGCCAGGGATATTAGGGCCAGGGATATTAGGGTCAGGGATATTAGGGCCAGGGATATTAGGGCCAGGGATATTTGGGCCAGGGATATTAGGGCCACGGATATTAGGGCCAGGGATATTAGGGCCAGGAAAATTAGGGCCAGAGATATTAGGGCCAGGGATATTAGGGCCAGGGATATTACGGTCAGGGATATTAGGGCCAGGGATATAATGGCCAGGGATATTAGGGCCAGGAATATTATGGCCAGGGATATTAGGGCCAGGGATATTAGGGCCAGGGATATTAGGGCCAGGGATATTAAGGCCAGGGATATTAAGGCCAGGGATATTAGGGCCAGGGATATTAGGGCCAGGGATATTATGGCCAGCAATATTAGGGCCAGGGATATTAGGGCCAGGGATATTAGGGCCAGGGATATTAGGGCCAGAAATATTAGGGCCAGGGATATTAGGGCCAGGGATATTAGGGCCAGGGATATTAGGGCCAGGGATATTAGGTCCACGGATATTACGGCCAGGGATATTAGGGCCAGAGATATTAGGGCCAGGGATATTAGGGCCAGGGATATTAGGGCCAGGGTTATTAGGGCCAGGGTTATTAAGGCCAGGGATATTAGGGCCAGGGATGTTAGGGCCAGGGATATTAGGGACAGGGATATTAGGGCCAGGGACATTAGGGCCAGGGATATTAGGGCCAGGGATATTTGGGCCAGGGATATTAGGGCCAGGGATATTAGCGCCAGGGATTTTAGGGTAAGGGATATTAGGGCCAGGGATATTAGGGCCAGGGATATTAGTGCCAGGGATATTAGGGCCAGGGATATTAGGTCCAGGGATATTAGGGCCAGGGATATTAGGTCCACTGATATTAGGGCCAGAGATATTAGGGCCATGGATATTAGGGCCAGGGATATTAGGGCCAGGGATATTAGGGCCAGGGATATTAGGGCCAGGGATATTAGGGCCAGCGATATTAGGGCCAGGGATATTAGGGCCAGGGATATTAGGGCCAGGGATATTAGGGCCAGGGATATTAGGGCCAGGAATATTAGGGCCAGGGATATTATATCCAGGGATATTAGGGCCAGGGATATTAGGGCCAGGGATATTAGGGCCAGGGATATTATGGCCAGGGATATTATGGAAGGGATAAAAAGCCTGGGATATTAGGGCCAGGTATATTAGGGCCAGGGATATTAGGGCCAGGGATATAAGGGCCAGGGATATTAGGGCCAGGGATATTAGGGCCAGGGATATTAGGGCCAGGGATATTAGGGCCAGGGATATTAGGGCCAGGGATATTAGGGCCAGGGATTTTAGGGCAAGGGATATTAGGGCCAGGGATATTAGGGCCAGGGATATTAGTGCCAGGGATATGAGGGCCAGGGATATTAGGTCCAGGGATATTAGGGCCAGGGATATTAGGTCCAGGGATATTAGGGCCAGGGATATTAGGGCCATGGATATTAGGGCCAGGGATATTAGGGCCAGGGATATTAGGTCCAGCGATATTAGGGCCAGGGATATTAGGGCCAGGGATATTAGGGCCAGGGATATTAGGGCCAGGGATATTAGGTCCACGGATATTACGGCCAGAGATATTAGGGCGAGGGATATTAGGGCCAGGGATATTAGAGCCAGGGATATTAGGGTCAGGGATATTAGGGCCAGGGATATTAGGGCCAGGGATATTAGGGCCAGGGATATTAGGGCCAGGGATATTATGGCCAGGGATATTAGGGCCAGGGATATTAGGGCCAGGGAGATTAGGGCCAGCATTATTAGGGACAGGGATATTAGTGCCAGGGATATTATGGCCACGGATATTAGGGCCAGGGATATTAGGGCAAGGGATATTAGGGCCAAGGATATTAGGGCCAGGGATATTAGTGTCAGGGATATTAGGGCCAGGGATATTAGGGCCAGGGATATTTGGGCCAGGGATATTAGGGCCACGGATATTAGGGCCAGGGATATTAGGGCCAGGGATATTAGGGCCAGAGATATTAGGGCCAGGGATATTAGGGCCAGGGATATTATGGTCAGGGATATTAGGGACAGGGATATAATGGCTAGGGATATTAGGGCCAGGCATATTATGGCCAGGGATATTAGGGCCAGGGATATTAGGGCCAGGGATATTAGGGCCAGGGATATTAGGGCAAGGGATATTAATGCCAGGGATATTAGGGCCAGGGATATTAGGGCCAGGGATATTATGGCCAGCGATATTAGGGCCAGGGATATTAGGGCCAGGGATATTAGGTCCAGGGATATTATGGCCAGGGATATTAGGGCCAGGGATATTAGGGCCAGGGATATTAGGGCCAGGGATATTAGGTCCACGGATATTACGGCCAGAGATATTAGGGCGAGGGATATTAGGGCCAGGGATATTAGGGCCAGGGATATTAGGGTCATGGATATTATGGCCAGGGATATTAGGGCCAGGGATATTAGGGCCAGGGATATTAGGGCCAGGGATATTAGGGCCAGGGATATTAGGGCCAGGGATGTTAGGGCCAGGGATGTTAGGGCCAGGGATATTAGGGCCAGGGATATTAGGGCCAGGGATATTATGGCCAGGGATATTAGGGCAAGGGATATTAGGGCCAGGGATATTAGGGCCAGGGATATTAGGGCCAGGGATATTAGGGGCAGAGATATTAGGGCCAGCAATATTAGGGCCAGGGATATTAGGGCCAGGGATATTAAGGCCAGGGATATTAGGGCCGGGGATATTAGGGCCAGGGATATTAGGGCCAGGGATATTAGGGCCAGGGATATTAGGGCCAGGGATATTAGGTCCAGGGATATTAGGGCCAGGGATATTACGGCCAGGGATATTAGGGCCAGGGATATTAGGGCCAGGGATATTAGGGCCAGGGATATTAGGGCCAGGGTTATTAGGGCCAGGGATATTAGGGCCAGGGATATTAGGGCCAGGGATATTAGGGCCAGGGATATTAGGGCCAGGGATATTAGGCCCAGTGATATTAGGGCCAGGGATTTTAGGGCAAGGGATTTTAGGGCCAGGGATATTAGGGCCAGGGATATTAGGGCCAGGGATGTTAGGTCCAGGGATATTAGGGCCAGGGATATTAGGGCCAGGGATATTAGGGCCAAGGATATTAGGGCCAGGGATATTAGGGCCAGGGTTATTAGGGCCAGGGATATTAGGGCCAGGGATATTAGGGCCAGGGATATTAGGGCCAGGGATATTAGGGTCAGGGATATTAGGGCCAGGGATATTAGGGCCAGGGATATTTGGGCCAGGGATATTAGGGCTACGGATATTAGGGCCAGGGATATTAGGGCCAGGGATATTAGGGCCAGAGATATTAGGGCCAGGGATATTAGGGCCAGGGATATTTCGGTCAGGGATATTAGGGCCAGGGATATAATGGCCAGGGATATTAGGGCCAGGCATATTATGGCCAGGGATTTTAGGGCCAGGGATATTAGGGCCAGGGATATTAGGGCCAGGGATATTAAGGCCAGGGATATTAGGGCCAGGGTTATTAGGGCCAGGGATATTAGGGCCAGGGATTTTAGGGTAAGGGATATTAGGGCCAGGGATATTAGGGCCAGGGATTTTAGGGCCAGGGATTTTAGGGTAAGGGATATTAGGGCCAGGGATATTAGGGCCAGGGATATTAGTGCCAGGGATATTAGGGCCAGGGATATTAGGGCCAGGGATTTTAGGGTAAGGGATATTAGGTCCAGGGATATTAGGGCCAGGGATATTAGTGCCAGGGATATTAGGGCCAGGGATATTAGGTCCAGGGATATTAGGGCCAGGGATATTAGGTCCACTGATATTAGGGCCAGAGATATTAGGGCCATGGATATTAGGGCCAGGGATATTAGGGCCAGGGATATTAGGGCCAGGGATATTAGGGCCAGGGATATTAGGGCCAGCGATATTAGGGCCAGGGATATTAGGGCCAGGGATATTAGGGCCAGGGATATTAGGGCCAGGGATATTAGGGCCAGGGATAGTAGGGCCAAAGATATTATATCCAGGGATATTAGGGCCAGGGATATTAGGGCCAGGGATATTAGGGCCAGGGATATTATGGAAGGGATAATAAGCCTGGGATATTAGGGCCAGGTATATTAGGGCCAGGGATATTAGGGCCAGGGATATAAGGGCCAGGGATATTAGGGCCAGGGATATTAGGGCCAGGGATATTAGGGCCAGGGATATTAGGGCCAGGGATATTAGGGCCAGGGATATTAGGGCCAGAGATTTTAGGGCAAGGGATATTAGGGCCAGGGATATTAGGGCCAGGGATATTAGTGCCAGGGATATGAGGGCCAGGGATATTAGGTCCAGGGATATTAGGGCCAGGGATATTAGGTCCAGGGATATTAGGGCCAGGGATATTAGGGCCATGGATATTAGGGCCAGGGATATTAGGGCCAGGGATATTAGGTCCAGGGATATTAGGGCCAGGGATATTAGGGCCACGGATATTAGGGCCAGGGATATTAGGTCCAGGGATATTAGGGCCAGGGATATTAGGGCCAGCGATATTAGGGCCAGGGATATTAGGGCCAGGGATATTAGGGCCAGGGATATTAGGGCCAGGGATATTAGGGCCAGGAATATTAGGGCCAGGGATATTATATCCAGGGATATTAGGGCCAGGGATATTAGGGCCAGGGATATTAGGGCCAGGGATATTATGGCCAGGGATATTATGGAAGGGATAAAAAGCCTGGGATATTAGGGCCAGGTATATTAGGGCCAGGGATATTAGGGCCAGGGATATAAGGGCCAGGGATATTAGGGCCAGGGATATTAGGGCCAGGGATATTAGGGCCAGGGATATTAGGGCCAGGGATATTAGGGCCAGGGATATTAGGGCCAGGGATTTTAGGGCAAGGGATATTAGGGCCAGGGATATTAGGGCCAGGGATATTAGTGCCAGGGATATGAGGGCCAGGGATATTAGGTCCAGGGATATTAGGGCCAGGGATATTAGGTCCAGGGATATTAGGGCCAGGGATATTAGGGCCAGGGATATTATGGCCAGGGATATTATGGAAGGGATAAAAAGCCTGGGATATTAGGGCCAGGTATATTAGGGCCAGGGATATTAGGGCCAGGGATATAAGGGCCAGGGATATTAGGGCCAGGGATATTAGGGCCAGGGATATTAGGGCCAGGGATATTAGGGCCAGGGATATTAGGGCCAGGGATATTAGGGCCAGGGATTTTAGGGCAAGGGATATTAGGGCCAGGGATATTAGGGCCAGGGATATTAGTGCCAGGGATATGAGGGCCAGGGATATTAGGTCCAGGGATATTAGGGCCAGGGATATTAGGTCCAGGGATATTAGGGCCAGGGATATTAGGGCCATGGATATTAGGTCCAGGGATATTAGGGCCAGGGATATTAGGGCCAGGGATATTAGGGCCAGGGATATTAGGGCCAGGGATATTAGGTCCACGGATATTACGGCCAGAGATATTAGGGCGAGGGATATTAGGGCCAGGGATATTAGAGCCAGGGATATTAGGGTCAGGGATATTAGGGCCAGGGATATTAGGGCCAGGGATATTAGGGCCAGGGATATTAGGGCCAGGGATATTATGGCCAGGGATATTAGGGCCAGGGATATTAGGGCCAGGGAGATTAGGGCCAGCATTATTAGGGACAGGGATATTAGTGCCAGGGATATTATGGCCACGGATATTAGGGCCAGGGATATTAGGGCAAGGGATATTAGGGCCAAGGATATTAGGGCCAGGGATATTAGTGTCAGGGATATTAGGGCCAGGGATATTAGGGCCAGGGATATTTGGGCCAGGGATATTAGGGCCACGGATATTAGGGCCAGGGATATTAGGGCCAGGGATATTAGGGCCAGAGATATTAGGGCCAGGGATATTAGGGCCAGGGATATTATGGTCAGGGATATTAGGGACAGGGATATAATGGCTAGGGATATTAGGGCCAGGCATATTATGGCCAGGGATATTAGGGCCAGGGATATTAGGGCCAGGGATATTAGGGCCAGGGATATTAGGGCAAGGGATATTAATGCCAGGGATATTAGGGCCAGGGATATTAGGGCCAGGGATATTATGGCCAGCGATATTAGGGCCAGGGATATTAGGGCCAGGGATATTAGGTCCAGGGATATTATGGCCAGGGATATTAGGGCCAGGGATATTAGGGCCAGGGATATTAGGGCCAGGGATATTAGGTCCACGGATATTACGGCCAGAGATATTAGGGCGAGGGATATTAGGGCCAGGGATATTAGGGCCAGGGATATTAGGGTCATGGATATTATGGCCAGGGATATTAGGGCCAGGGATATTAGGGCCAGGGATATTAGGGCCAGGGATATTAGGGCCAGGGATATTAGGGCCAGGGATGTTAGGGCCAGGGATGTTAGGGCCAGGGATATTAGGGCCAGGGATATTAGGGCCAGGGATATTATGGCCAGGGATATTAGGGCAAGGGATATTAGGGCCAGGGATATTAGGGCCAGGGATATTAGGGCCAGGGATATTAGGGGCAGAGATATTAGGGCCAGCAATATTAGGGCCAGGGATATTAGGGCCAGGGATATTAAGGCCAGGGATATTAGGGCCGGGGATATTAGGGCCAGGGATATTAGGGCCAGGGATATTAGGGCCAGGGATATTAGGGCCAGGGATATTAGGTCCAGGGATATTAGGGCCAGGGATATTACGGCCAGGGATATTAGGGCCAGGGATATTAGGGCCAGGGATATCAGGGCCAGGGATATTAGGGCCAGGGTTATTAGGGCCAGGGATATTAGGGCCAGGGATATTAGGGCCAGGGATATTAGGGCCAGGGATATTAGGGCCAGGGATATTAGGCCCAGTGATATTAGGGCCAGGGATTTTAGGGCAAGGGATTTTAGGGCCAGGGATATTAGGGCCAGGGATATTAGGGCCAGGGATGTTAGGTCCAGGGATATTAGGGCCAGGGATATTAGGGCCAGGGATATTAGGGCCAGGGATATTAGGGCCAGGGATATTAGGGCCAGGGTTATTAGGGCCAGGGATATTAGGGCCAGGGATATTAGGGCCAGGGATATTAGGGCCAGGGATATTAGGGTCAGGGATATTAGGGCCAGGGATATTAGGGCCAGGGATATTTGGGCCAGGGATATTAGGGCTACGGATATTAGGGCCAGGGATATTAGGGCCAGGGATATTAGGGCCAGAGATATTAGGGCCAGGGATATTAGGGCCAGGGATATTTCGGTCAGGGATATTAGGGCCAGGGATATAATGGCCAGGGATATTAGGGCCAGGCATATTATGGCCAGGGATTTTAGGGCCAGGGATATTAGGGCCAGGGATATTAGGGCCAGGGATATTAAGGCCAGGGATATTAGGGCCAGGGTTATTAGGGCCAGGGATATTAGGGCCAGGGATTTTAGGGTAAGGGATATTAGGGCCAGGGATATTAGGGCCAGGGATTTTAGGGCCAGGGATTTTAGGGTAAGGGATATTAGGGCCAGGGATATTAGGGCCAGGGATATTAGTGCCAGGGATATTAGGGCCAGGGATATTAGGGCCAGGGATTTTAGGGTAAGGGATATTAGGTCCAAGGATATTAGGGCCAGGGATATTAGTGCCAGGGATATTAGGGCCAGGGATATTAGGTCCAGGGATATTAGGGCCAGGGATATTAGGTCCACTGATATTAGGGCCAGAGATATTAGGGCCATGGATATTAGGGCCAGGGATATTAGGGCCAGGGATATTAGGGCCAGGGATATTAGGGCCAGGGATATTAGGGCCAGCGATATTAGGGCCAGGGATATTAGGGCCAGGGATATTAGGGCCAGGGATATTAGGGCCAGGGATATTAGGGCCAGGGATAGTAGGGCCAAAGATATTATATCCAGGGATATTAGGGCCAGGGATATTAGGGCCAGGGATATTAGGGCCAGGGATATTATGGCCAGGGATATTATGGAAGGGATAATAAGCCTGGGATATTAGGGCCAGGTATATTAGGGCCAGGGATATTAGGGCCAGGGATATAAGGGCCAGGGATATTAGGGCCAGGGACATTAGGGCCAGGGATATTAGGGCCAGGGATATTAGGGCCAGGGATATTAGGGCCAGGGATATTAGGGCCAGAGATTTTAGGGCAAGGGATATTAGGGCCAGGGATATTAGGGCCAGGGATATTAGTGCCAGGGATATGAGGGCCAGGGATATTAGGTCCAGGGATATTAGGGCCAGGGATATTAGGTCCAGGGATATTAGGGCCAGGGATATTAGGGCCATGGATATTAGGGCCAGGGATATTAGGGCCAGGGATATTAGGTCCAGGGATATTAGGGCCAGGGATATTAGGGCCAGGGATATTAGGGCCAGGGATATTAGGGCCAGGGATATTAGGTCCACGGATATTACGGCCAGAGATATTAGGGCGAGGGATATTAGGGCCAGGGATATTAGAGCCAGGAATATTAGGGTCAGGGATATTAGGGCCAGGGATATTAGGGCCAGGGAGATTAGGGCCAGCATTATTAGGGACAGGGATATTAGTGCCAGGGATATTATGGCCAGGGATATTAGGGCCAGGGATATTAGGGCAAGGGATATTAGGGCCAAGGATATTAGGGCCAGAGATATTAGTGTCAGGGATATTAGGGCCAGGGATATTAGGGCCAGGGATATTTGGGCCAGGGATATTAGGGCCACGGATATTAGGGCCAGGGATATTAGGGCCAGGGATATTAGGGCCAGAGATATTAGGGCCAGGGATATTAGGGCCAGGGATATTATGGTCAGGGATATTAGGGCCAGGGATATAATGGCTAGGGATATTAGGGCCAGGCATATTATGGCCAGGGATATTAGGGCCAGGGATATTAGGGCCAGGGATATTAGGGCCAGGGATATTAGGGCAAGGGATATTAATGCCAGGGATATTAGGGCCAGGGATATTAGGGCCAGGGATATTATGGCCAGCGATATTAGGGCCAGGGATATTAGGGCCAGGGATATTAGGTCCAGGGATATTAGGGCCAGGGATATTAGGGCCAGGGATATTAGGGCCAGGGATATTAGGGCCAGGGATATTAGGTCCACGGATATTACGGCCAGAGATATTAGGGCGAGGGATATTAGGGCCAGGGATATTAGGGCCAGGGATATTAGGGTCATGGATATTAGGGCCAGGGATATTAGGGCCAGGGATATTAGGGCCAGGGATATTAGGGCCAGGGATATTAGGGCCAGGGATATTAGGGCCAGGGATGTTAGGGCCAGGGATGTTAGGGCCAGGGATATTAGGGCCAGGGATATTAGGGCCAGGGATATTATGGCCAGGGATATTAGGGCAAGGGATATTAGGGCCAGGGATATTAGGGCCAGGGATATTAGGTCCAGGGATATTAGGGGCAGAGATATTAGGGCCAGCGATATTAGGGCCAGGGATATTAGGGCCAGGGATATTAAGGCCAGGGATATTAGGGCCGGGGATATTAGGGCCAAGGATATTAGGGCCAGGGATATTAGGGCCAGGGATATTAGGGCCAGGGATATTAGGTCCAGGGATATTAGGGCCAGGGATATTACGGCCAGGGATATTAGGGCCAGGGATATTAGGGCCAGGGATATTAGGGCCAGGGATATTAGGGCCAGGGTTATTAGGGCCAGGGATATTAGGGCCAGGGATATTAGGGCCAGGGATATTAGGGCCAGGGATATTAGGGCCAGGGATATTAGGCCCAGTGATATTAGGGCCAGGGATTTTAGGGCAAGGGATTTTAGGGCCAGGGATATTAGGGCCAGGGATATTAGGGCCAGGGATGTTAGGTCCAGGGATATTAGGGCCAGGGATATTAGGGCCAGGGATATTAGGGCCAGGGATATTAGGGCCAGGGATATTAGGGCCAGGGTTATTAGGGCCAGGGATATTAGGGCCAGGGATATTAGGGCCAGGGATATTAGGGCCAGGGATATTAGGGTCAGGGATATTAGGGCCAGGGATATTAGGGCCAGGGATATTTGGGCCAGGGATATTAGGGCTACGGATATTAGGGCCAGGGATATTAGGGCCAGGGATATTAGGGCCAGAGATATTAGGGCCAGGGATATTAGGGCCAGGGATATTTCGGTCAGGGATATTAGGGCCAGGGATATAATGGCCAGGGATATTAGGGCCAGGCATATTATGGCCAGGGATATTAGGGCCAGGGATATTAGGGCCAGGGATATTAGGGCCAGGGATATTAAGGCCAGGGATATTAGGGCCAGGGTTATTAGGGCCAGGGATATTAGGGCCAGGGATTTTAGGGTAAGGGATATTAGGGCCAGGGATATTAGGGCCAGGGATTTTAGGGCCAGGGATTTTAGGGTAAGGGATATTAGGGCCAGGGATATTAGGGCCAGGGATATTAGTGCCAGGGATATTAGGGCCAGGGATATTAGGGCCAGGGATTTTAGGGTAAGGGATATTAGGGCCAGGGATATTAGGGCCAGGGATATTAGTGCCAGGGATATTAGGGCCAGGGATATTATGGCCAGCGATATTAGGGCCAGGGATATTAGGGCCAGGGATATTAGGTCCAGGGATATTAGGGCCAGGGATATATTAGGGCCAGGGATATTAGGGCCAGGGATATTAGGGCCAGGGATATTAGGTCCACGGATATTACGGCCAGAGATATTAGGGCGAGGGATATTAGGGCCAGGGATATTAGGGCCAGGGATATTAGGGTCATGGATATTAGGGCCAGGGATATTAGGGCCAGGGATATTAGGGCCAGGGATATTAGGGCCAGGGATATTAGGGCCAGGGATATTAGGGCCAGGGATGTTAGGGCCAGGGATGTTAGGGCCAGGGATATTAGGGCCAGGGATATTAGGGCCAGGGATATTATGGCCAGGGATATTAGGGCAAGGGATATTAGGGCCAGGGATATTAGGGCAAGGGACATTAGGGCCAGGGATATTAGGGGCAGAGATATTAGGGCCAGCGATAATAGGGCCAGGGATATTAGGGCCAGGGATATTAAGGCCAGGGATATTAGGGCCGGGGATATTAGGGCCAGGGATATTAGGGCCAGGGATATTAGGGCCAGGGATATTAGGGCCAGGGATATTAGGTCCAGGGATATTAGGGCCAGGGATATTACGGCCAGGGATATTAGGGCCAGGGATATTAGGGCCAGGGATATTAGGGCCAGGGATATTAGGGCCAGGGTTATTAGGGCCAGGGATATTAGGGCCAGGGATATTAGGGCCAGGGATATTAGGGCCAGGGATATTAGGGCCAGGGATATTAGGCCCAGTGATATTAGGGCCAGGGATTTTAGGGCAAGGGATTTTAGGGCCAGGGATATTAGGGCCAGGGATATTAGGGCCAGGGATGTTAGGTCCAGGGATATTAGGGCCAGGGATATTAGGGCCAGGGATATTAGGGCCAGGGATATTAGGGCCAGGGATATTAGGGCCAGGGTTATTAGGGCCAGGGATATTAGGGCCAGGGATATTAGGGCCAGGGATATTAGGGCCAGGGATATTAGGGTCAGGGATATTAGGGCCAGGGATATTAGGGCCAGGGATATTTGGGCCAGGGATATTAGGGCTACGGATATTAGGGCCAGGGATATTAGGGCCAGGGATATTAGGGCCAGAGATATTAGGGCCAGGGATATTAGGGCCAGGGATATTTCGGTCAGGGATATTAGGGCCAGGGATATAATGGCCAGGGATATTAGGGCCAGGCATATTATGGCCAGGGATATTAGGGCCAGGGATATTAGGGCCAGGGATATTAGGGCCAGGGATATTAAGGCCAGGGATATTAGGGCCAGGGTTATTAGGGCCAGGGATATTAGGGCCAGGGATTTTAGGGTAAGGGATATTAGGGCCAGGGATATTAGGGCCAGGGATTTTAGGGCCAGGGATTTTAGGGTAAGGGATATTAGGGCCAGGGATATTAGGGCCAGGGATATTAGTGCCAGCGATATTAGGGCCAGGGATATTAGGGCCAGGGATTTCAGGGTAAGGGATATTAGGGCCAGGGATATTAGGGCCAGGGATATTAGTGCCAGGGATATTAGGGCCAGGGATATTAGGTCCAGGGATATTAGGGCCAGGGATATTAGGTCCACTGATATTAGGGCCAGAGATATTAGGGCCATGGATATTAGGGCCAGGGATATTAGGGCCAGGGATATTAGGGCCAGGGATATTAGGGCCAGGGATATTAGGGCCAGCGATATTAGGGCCAGGGATATTAGGGCCAGGGATATTAGGGCCAGGGATATTAGGGCCAGGGATATTAGGGCCAGGGATATTAGGTCCACGGATATTACGGCCAGAGATATTAGGGCGAGGGATATTAGGGCCAGGGATATTAGGGCCAGGGATATTAGGGTCATGGATATTATGGCCAGGGATATTAGGGCCAGGGATATTAGGGCCAGGGATATTAGGGCCAGGGATATTAGGGCCAGGGATATTAGGGCCAGGGATGTTAGGGCCAGGGATGTTAGGGCCAGGGATATTAGGGCCAGGGATATTAGGGCCAGGGATATTATGGCCAGGGATATTAGGGCAAGGGATATTAGGGCCAGGGATATTAGGGCCAGGGATATTAGGGCCAGGGATATTAGGGGCAGAGATATTAGGGCCAGCAATATTAGGGCCAGGGATATTAGGGCCAGGGATATTAAGGCCAGGGATATTAGGGCCGGGGATATTAGGGCCAGGGATATTAGGGCCAGGGATATTAGGGCCAGGGATATTAGGGCCAGGGATATTAGGTCCAGGGATATTAGGGCCAGGGATATTACGGCCAGGGATATTAGGGCCAGGGATATTAGGGCCAGGGATATTAGGGCCAGGGATATTAGGGCCAGGGTTATTAGGGCCAGGGATATTAGGGCCAGGGATATTAGGGCCAGGGATATTAGGGCCAGCGATATTAGGGCCATGGATATTAGGCCCAGTGATATTAGGGCCAGGGATTTTAGGGCAAGGGATTTTAGGGCCAGGGATATTAGGGCCAGGGATATTAGGGCCAGGGATGTTAGGTCCAGGGATATTAGGGCCAGGGATATTAGGGCCAGGGATATTAGGGCCAGGGATATTAGGGCCAGGGATATTAGGGCCAGGGTTATTAGGGCCAGGGATATTAGGGCCAGGGATATTAGGGCCAGGGATATTAGGGCCAGGGATATTAGGGTCAGGGATATTAGGGCCAGGGATATTAGGGCCAGGGATATTTGGGCCAGGGATATTAGGGCTACGGATATTAGGGCCAGGGATATTAGGGCCAGGGATATTAGGGCCAGAGATATTAGGGCCAGGGATATTAGGGCCAGGGATATTTTGGTCAGGGATATTAGGGCCAGGGATATAATGGCCAGGGATATTAGGGCCAGGCATATTATGGCCAGGGATTTTAGGGCCAGGGATATTAGGGCCAGGGATATTAGGGCCAGGGATATTAAGGCCAGGGATATTAGGGCCAGGGTTATTAGGGCCAGGGATATTAGGGCCAGGGATTTTAGGGTAAGGGATATTAGGGCCAGGGATATTAGGGCCAGGGATTTTAGGGCCAGGGATTTTAGGGTAAGGGATATTAGGGCCAGGGATATTAGGGCCAGGGATATTAGTGCCAGGGATATTAGGGCCAGGGATATTAGGGCCAGGGATTTTAGGGTAAGGGATATTAGGTCCAGGGATATTAGGGCCAGGGATATTAGTGCCAGGGATATTAGGGCCAGGGATATTAGGTCCAGGGATATTAGGGCCAGGGATATTAGGTCCACTGATATTAGGGCCAGAGATATTAGGGCCATGGATATTAGGGCCAGGGATATTAGGGCCAGGGATATTAGGGCCAGGGATATTAGGGCCAGCGATATTAGGGCCAGGGATATTAGGGCCAGGGATATTAGGGCCAGGGATATTAGGGCCAGGGATATTAGGGCCAGGGATAGTAGGGCCAAAGATATTATATCCAGGGATATTAGGGCCAGGGATATTAGGGCCAGGGATATTAGGGCCAGGGATATTATGGCCAGGGATATTATGGAAGTGATAATAAGCCTGGGATATTAGGGCCAGGTATATTAGGGCCAGGGATATTAGGGCCAGGGATATAAGGGCCAGGGATATTAGGGCCAGGGATATTAGGGCCAGGGATATTAGGGCCAGGGATATTAGGGCCAGGGATATTAGGGCCAGGGATATTAGGGCCAGAGATTTTAGGGCAAGGGATATTAGGGCCAGGGATATTAGGGCCAGGGATATTAGTGCCAGGGATATGAGGGCCAGGGATATTAGGTCCAGGGATATTAGGGCCAGGGATATTAGGTCCAGGGATATTAGGGCCAGGGATATTAGGGCCATGGATATTAGGGCCAGGGATATTAGGGCCAGGGATATTAGGTCCAGGGATAGTAGGGCCAGGGATATTAGGGCCAGGGATATTAGGGCCAGGGATATTAGGGCCAGGGATATTAGGTCCACGGATATTACGGCCAGAGATATTAGGGCGAGGGATATTAGGGCCAGGGATATTAGAGCCAGGAATATTAGGGTCAGGGATATTAGGGCCAGGGATATTAGGGCCAGGGAGATTAGGGCCAGCATTATTAGGGACAGGGATATTAGTGCCAGGGATATTATGGCCAGGGATATTAGGGCCAGGGATATTAGGGCAAGGGATATTAGGGCCAAGGATATTAGGGCCAGGGATATTAGTGTCAGGGATATTAGGGCCAGGGATATTAGGGCCAGGGATATTTGGGCCAGGGATATTAGGGCCACGGATATTAGGGCCAGGGATATTAGGGCCAGGGATATTAGGGCCAGAGATATTAGGGCCAGGGATATTAGGGCCAGGGATATTATGGTCAGGGATATTAGGGCCAGGGATATAATGGCTAGGGATATTAGGGCCAGGCATATTATGGCCAGGGATATTAGGGCCAGGGATATTAGGGCCAGGGATATTAGGGCCAGGGATATTAGGGCAAGGGATATTAATGCCAGGGATATTAGGGCCAGGGATATTAGGGCCAGGGATATTATGGCCAGCGATATTAGGGCCAGGGATATTAGGGCCAGGGATATTAGGTCCAGGGATATTAGGGCCAGGGATATTAGGGCCAGGGATATTAGGGCCAGGGATATTAGGGCCAGGGATATTAGGTCCACGGATATTACGGCCAGAGATATTAGGGCGAGGGATATTAGGGCCAGGGATATTAGGGCCAGGGATATTAGGGTCATGGATATTAGGGCCAGGGATATTAGGGCCAGGGATATTAGGGCCAGGGATATTAGGGCCAGGGATATTAGGGCCAGGGATATTAGGGCCAGGGATGTTAGGGCCAGGGATGTTAGGGCCAGGGATATTAGGGCCAGGGATATTAGGGCCAGGGATATTATGGCCAGGGATATTAGGGCAAGGGATATTAGGGCCAGGGATATTAGGGCCAGGGATATTAGGTCCAGGGATATTAGGGGCAGAGATATTAGGGCCAGCGATATTAGGGCCAGGGATATTAGGGCCAGGGATATTAAGGCCAGGGATATTAGGGCCGGGGATATTAGGGCCAAGGATATTAGGGCCAGGGATATTAGGGCCAGGGATATTAGGGCCAGGGATATTAGGTCCAGGGATATTAGGGCCAGGGATATTACGGCCAGGGATATTAGGGCCAGGGATATTAGGGCCAGGGATATTAGGGCCAGGGATATTAGGGCCAGGGTTATTAGGGCCAGGGATATTAGGGCCAGGGATATTAGGGCCAGGGATATTAGGGCCAGGGATATTAGGGCCAGGGATATTAGGCCCAGTGATATTAGGGCCAGGGATTTTAGGGCAAGGGATTTTAGGGCCAGGGATATTAGGGCCAGGGATATTAGGGCCAGGGATGTTAGGTCCAGGGATATTAGGGCCAGGGATATTAGGGCCAGGGATATTAGGGCCAGGGATATTAGGGCCAGGGATATTAGGGCCAGGGTTATTAGGGCCAGGGATATTAGGGCCAGGGATATTAGGGCCAGGGATATTAGGGCCAGGGATATTAGGGTCAGGGATATTAGGGCCAGGGATATTAGGGCCAGGGATATTTGGGCCAGGGATATTAGGGCTACGGATATTAGGGCCAGGGATATTAGGGCCAGGGATATTAGGGCCAGAGATATTAGGGCCAGGGATATTAGGGCCAGGGATATTTCGGTCAGGGATATTAGGGCCAGGGATATAATGGCCAGGGATATTAGGGCCAGGCATATTATGGCCAGGGATATTAGGGCCAGGGATATTAGGGCCAGGGATATTAGGGCCAGGGATATTAAGGCCAGGGATATTAGGGCCAGGGTTATTAGGGCCAGGGATATTAGGGCCAGGGATTTTAGGGTAAGGGATATTAGGGCCAGGGATATTAGGGCCAGGGATTTTAGGGCCAGGGATTTTAGGGTAAGGGATATTAGGGCCAGGGATATTAGGGCCAGGGATATTAGTGCCAGGGATATTAGGGCCAGGGATATTAGGGCCAGGGATTTTAGGGTAAGGGATATTAGGGCCAGGGATATTAGGGCCAGGGATATTAGTGCCAGGGATATTAGGGCCAGGGATATTAGGTCCAGGGATATTAGGGCCAGGGATATTAGGTCCACTGATATTAGGGCCAGAGATATTAGGGCCATGGATATTAGGGCCAGGGATATTAGGGCCAGGGATATTAGGGCCAGGGATATTAGGGCCAGGGATATTATGGCCAGCGATATTAGGGCCAGGGATATTAGGGCCAGGGATATTAGGTCCAGGGATATTAGGGCCAGGGATATTAGGGCCAGGGATATTAGGGCCAGGGATATTAGGGCCAGGGATATTAGGTCCACGGATATTACGGCCAGAGATATTAGGGCGAGGGATATTAGGGCCAGGGATATTAGGGCCAGGGATATTAGGGTCATGGATATTAGGGCCAGGGATATTAGGGCCAGGGATATTAGGGCCAGGGATATTAGGGCCAGGGATATTAGGGCCAGGGATATTAGGGCCAGGGATGTTAGGGCCAGGGATGTTAGGGCCAGGGATATTAGGGCCAGGGATATTAGGGCCAGGGATATTATGGCCAGGGATATTAGGGCAAGGGATATTAGGGCCAGGGATATTAGGGCAAGGGACATTAGGGCCAGGGATATTAGGGGCAGAGATATTAGGGCCAGCGATAATAGGGCCAGGGATATTAGGGCCAGGGATATTAAGGCCAGGGATATTAGGGCCGGGGATATTAGGGCCAGGGATATTAGGGCCAGGGATATTAGGGCCAGGGATATTAGGGCCAGGGATATTAGGTCCAGGGATATTAGGGCCAGGGATATTACGGCCAGGGATATTAGGGCCAGGGATATTAGGGCCAGGGATATTAGGGCCAGGGATATTAGGGCCAGGGTTATTAGGGCCAGGGATATTAGGGCCAGGGATATTAGGGCCAGGGATATTAGGGCCAGGGATATTAGGGCCAGGGATATTAGGCCCAGTGATATTAGGGCCAGGGATTTTAGGGCAAGGGATTTTAGGGCCAGGGATATTAGGGCCAGGGATATTAGGGCCAGGGATGTTAGGTCCAGGGATATTAGGGCCAGGGATATTAGGGCCAGGGATATTAGGGCCAGGGATATTAGGGCCAGGGATATTAGGGCCAGGGTTATTAGGGCCAGGGATATTAGGGCCAGGGATATTAGGGCCAGGGATATTAGGGCCAGGGATATTAGGGTCAGGGATATTAGGGCCAGGGATATTAGGGCCAGGGATATTTGGGCCAGGGATATTAGGGCTACGGATATTAGGGCCAGGGATATTAGGGCCAGGGATATTAGGGCCAGAGATATTAGGGCCAGGGATATTAGGGCCAGGGATATTTCGGTCAGGGATATTAGGGCCAGGGATATAATGGCCAGGGATATTAGGGCCAGGCATATTATGGCCAGGGATATTAGGGCCAGGGATATTAGGGCCAGGGATATTAGGGCCAGGGATATTAAGGCCAGGGATATTAGGGCCAGGGTTATTAGGGCCAGGGATATTAGGGCCAGGGATTTTAGGGTAAGGGATATTAGGGCCAGGGATATTAGGGCCAGGGATTTTAGGGCCAGGGATTTTAGGGTAAGGGATATTAGGGCCAGGGATATTAGGGCCAGGGATATTAGTGCCAGCGATATTAGGGCCAGGGATATTAGGGCCAGGGATTTCAGGGTAAGGGATATTAGGGCCAGGGATATTAGGGCCAGGGATATTAGTGCCAGGGATATTAGGGCCAGGGATATTAGGTCCAGGGATATTAGGGCCAGGGATATTAGGTCCACTGATATTAGGGCCAGAGATATTAGGGCCATGGATATTAGGGCCAGGGATATTAGGGCCAGGGATATTAGGGCCAGGGATATTAGGGCCAGGGATATTAGGGCCAGCGATATTAGGGCCAGGGATATTAGGGCCAGGGATATTAGGGCCAGGGATATTAGGGCCAGGGATATTAGGGCCAGGGATATTAGGGCCAGGGATATTATATCCAGGGATATTAGGGCCAGGGATATTAGGGCCAGGGATATTAGGGCCAGGGATATTATGGCCAGGGATATTATGGAAGGGATAATAAGCCTGGGATATTAGGGCCAGGTATATTAGGGCCAGGGATATTAGGGCCAGGGATATAAGGGCCAGGGATATTAGGGCCAGGGATATTAGGGCCAGGGATATTAGGGCCAGGGATATTAGGGCCAGGGATATTAGGGCCAGGGATATTAGGGCCAGGGATTTTAGGGCAAGGGATATTAGGGCCAGGGATATTAGGGCCAGGGATATTAGTGCCAGGGATATGAGGGCCAGGGATATTAGGTCCAGGGATATTAGGGCCAGGGATATTAGGTCCAGGGATATTAGGGCCAGGGATATTAGGGCCATGGATATTAGGGCCAGGGATATTAGGGCCAGGGATAGTAGGTCCAGGGATATTAGGGCCAGGGATATTAGGGCCAGGGATATTAGGGCCAGGGATATTAGGGCCAGGGATATTAGGTCCACGGATATTACGGCCAGAGATATTAGGGCGAGGGATATTAGGGCCAGGGATATTAGAGCCAGGGATATTAGGGTCAGGGATATTAGGGCCAGGGATATTAGGGCCAGGGATATTAGGGCCAGGGATATTAGGGCCAGGGATATTAGGGCCAGGGATATTAGGGCCAGGGATATTAGGGCCAGGGAGATTAGGGCCAGCATTATTAGGGACAGGGATATTAGTGCCAGGGATATTATGGCCAGGGATATTAGGGCCAGGGATATTAGGGCAAGGGATATTAGGGCCAAGGATATTAGGGCCAGGGATATTAGTGTCAGGGATATTAGGGCCAGGGATATTAGGGCCAGGGATATTTGGGCCAGGGATATTAGGGCCACGGATATTAGGGCCAGGGATATTAGGGCCAGGGATATTAGGGCCAGAGATATTAGGGCCAGGGATATTAGGGCCAGGGATATTATGGTCAGGGATATTAGGGCCAGGGATATAATGGCTAGGGATATTAGGGCCAGGCATATTATGGCCAGGGATATTAGGGCCAGGGATATTACGGCCAGGGATATTAGGGCCAGGGATATTAGGGCAAGGGATATTAATGCCAGGGATATTAGGGCCAGGGATATTAGGGCCAGGGATATTATGGCCAGCGATGTTAGGGCCAGGGATATTAGGGCCAGGGATATTAGGTCCAGGGATATTAGGGCCAGGGATATTAGGGCCAGGGATATTAGGGCCAGGGATATTAGGGCCAGGGATATTAGGTCCACGGATATTACGGCCAGAAATATTAGGGCGAGGGATATTAGGGCCAGGGATATTAGGGCCAGGGATATTAGGGTCATGGATATTAGGGCCAGGGATATTAGGGCCAGGGATATTAGGGCCAGGGATATTAGGGCCAGGGATATTAGGGCCAGGGATATTAGGGCCAGGGATGTTAGGGCCAGGGATGTTAGGGCCAGGGATATTAGGGCCAGGGATATTAGGTCCAGGGATATTAGGGCCAGGGATATTAGGGCCAGGGATATTAGGGCCAGGGATATTAGGGCCAGGGATATTAGGTCCACGGATATTACGGCCAGAAATATTAGGGCGAGGGATATTAGGGCCAGGGATATTAGGGCCAGGGATATTAGGGTCATGGATATTAGGGCCAGGGATATTAGGGCCAGGGATATTAGGGCCAGGGATATTAGGGCCAGGGATATTAGGGCCAGGGATATTAGGGCCAGGGATGTTAGGGCCAGGGATGTTAGGGCCAGGGATATTAGGGCCAGGGATATTATGGCCAGGGATATTAGGGCAAGGGATATTAGGGCCAGGGATATTAGGGCCAGGGATATTAGGGCCAGGGATATTAGGGGCAGAGATATTAGGGCCAGCGATATTAGGGCCAGGGATATTAGGGCCAGGGATATTAAGGCCAGGGATATTAGGGCCGGGGATATTAGGGCCAGCGATATTAGGGCCAGGGTTATTAGGGCCAGGGATATTAGGGCCAGGGATATTAGGGCCAGGGATATTAGGGCCAGGGATATTAGGGCCAGGGATATTAGGCCCAGTGATATTAGGGCCAGGGATTTTAGGGCAAGGGATTTTAGGGCCAGGGATATTAGGGCCAGGGATATTAGGGCCAGGGATGTTAGGTCCAGGGATATTAGGGCCAGGGATATTAGGGCCAGGGATATTAGGGCCAGGGATATTAGGGCCAGGGATATTAGGGCCAGGGTTATTAGGGCCAGGGATATTAGGGCCAGGGATATTAGGGCCAGGGATATTAGGGCCAGGGATATTAGGGTCAGGGATATTAGGGCCAGGGATATTAGGGCCAGGGATATTTGGGCCAGGGATATTAGGGCTACGAATATTAGGGCCAGGGATATTAGGGCCAGGGATATTAGGGCCAGAGATATTAGGGCCAGGGATATTAGGGCCAGGGATATTACGGTCAGGGATATTAGGGCCAGGGATATAATGGCCAGGGATATTAGGGCCACGGATATTAGGGCCAGGGATATTAGGGCCAGGGATATTAGGGCCAGAGATATTAGGGCCAGGGATATTAGGGCCAGGGATATTATGGTCAGGGATATTAGGGCCAGGGATATAATGGCTAGGGATATTAGGGCCAGGCATATTATGGCCAGGGATATTAGGGCCAGGGATATTAGGGCCAGGGATATTAGGGCCAGGGATATTAGGGCAAGGGATATTAATGCCAGGGATATTAGGGCCAGGGATATTAGGGCCAGGGATATTATGGCCAGCGATATTAGGGCCAGGGATATTAGGGCCAGGGATATTAGGTCCAGGGATATTAGGGCCAGGGATATTAGGGCCACGGATATTAGGGCCAAGGATATTAGGGCCAGGGATATTAGGTCCACGGATATTACGGCCAGAGATATTAGGGCGAGGGATATTAGGGCCAGGGATATTAGGGCCAGGGATATTAGGGTCATGGATATTAGGGCCAGGGATATTAGGGCCAGGGATATTAGGGCCAGGGATATTAGGGCCAGGGATATTAGGGCCAGGGATATTAGGGCCAGGGATGTTAGGGCCAGGGATGTTAGGGCCAGGGATATTAGGGCCAGGGATATTATGGCCAGGGATATTAGGGCAAGGGATATTAGGGCCAGGGATATTAGGGCCAGGGATATTAGGGCCAGGGATATTAGGGGCAGAGATATTAGGGCCAGCGATATTAGGGCCAGGGATATTAGGGCCAGGGATTTTAAGGCCAGGGATATTAGGGCCAGGGATATTAGGCCCAGTGATATTAGGGCCAGGGATTTTAGGGCAAGGGATTTTAGGGCCAGGGATATTATGGTCAGGGATATTAGGGCCAGGGATATAATGGCCAGGGATATTAGGGCCAGGCATATTATGGCCAGGGATATTAGGGCCAGGGATATTAGGGCCAGGGATATTAGGGCCAGGGATATTAAGGCCAGGGATATTAGGGCCAGGGTTATTAGGGCCAGGGATGTTATGGCCAGCGATATTAGGGCCAGGGATATTAGGGCCAGGGATATTAGGGCCAGGGATATTAGGGCCAGGGATATTAGGGCCAGGGATATTAGGGCCAGGGATATTAGGGCCAGGGACATTAGGGCCAGGGATATTAGGTCCACGGATATTACGGCCAGGGTTATTAGGGCCAGGGATATTAGGGCCAGGGATATTAGGGCCAGGGATATTAGGGCCAGGGATATTAGGGCCAGGGTTATTAGGGCCAGGGTTATTAAGGCCAGGGATATTAGGGCCAGGGATATTAGGGCCAGGGATATTAGGGCCAGGGATATTAGGGCCAGGGATATTGGGGCCAGGGATATTATGGCCAGGGATATTAGGGCCAGGGATATTAGGGCCAGGGATATTAGGGCCAGGGATTTTAGGGCAAGGGATATTAGGGCCAGGGATATTAGGGCCAGGGATATTAGTGCCAGGGTTATTAGGGCCAGGGATATTAGGTCCAGGGATAGTAGGGCCAGGGATATTAGGTCCAGGGATATTAGGGCCAGGGATATTAGGGCCATGGATATTAGGGCCAGGGATATTAGGGCCAGGGATATTAGGGCCAGGGATATTAGGGCCAGGGATATTAGGGCCAGCGATATTAGGGCCAGGGATATTAGGGCCAGGGATATTAGGGCCAGGGATATTAGAGCCAGGCATATTAGGGCCAGGGATATTAGGACCAGGTATATTAGGGCCAGGGATATTAGGGCCAGGGATATTAGGGCCAGGGATATTAGGGCCAGGGATATTAGGGCCAGGGATATTAGGGCCAGGGATATTAGGGCCAGGGATATTTGGGCCAGGGATATTAGGGCCACGGATATTAGGACCAGGGATATTAGGGCCAGGGATATTAGGGCCAGAGATATTAGGGCCAGGGATATTAGGGCCAGGGATATTATGGTCAGGGATATTAGGGCCAGGGATATAATGGCCAGGGATATTAGGGCCAGGCATATTATGGCCAGGGATATTAGGGCCAGGGATATTAGGGCCAGGGATATTAGGGCCAGGTATATTAGGGCCAGGGATATTAAGGCCAAGGATATTAGGGCCAGAGATATTATGGCCAGGGATATTAGGGCCAGGGATATTAGGGCCAGGGATATTATGGCCAGGGATATCAGGTCCACGGATATTACGGCCAGGGATATTAGGGCCAGGGATATTAGGGCCAGAGATATTAGGGCCAGGGATATTAGGGCCAGGGATATTAGGGCCAGGGTTATTAGGGCCAGGGATATTAGGGCCAGGGATATTATGGCCAGGGATATTATGGAAGGGATATTAAGCCTGGGATATTAGGGCCAGGTATATTAGGGCCAGGGATATTAGGACCAGGGATATAAGGGCCAGGGATATTAGGGCCAGGGATATTATGGCCAGGGATATTAGGGCCAGGGATATTAGGGCCAGGGATATTGGGGCCAGGGATATTAGGGCCAAGGATATTAGGGCCAGGGATATTAGGGCCAGGAATATTAGGGCCAGGGATATTAGGGCCAGGGATTTTAGGGCCAGGGATATTAGGGCCAGGGATATTAGGGCCAGGGATATTAGGGCCAGGGATATCAGGGCCAGGGATATCAGGGCCAGGGATATTAGGGCCAGGGATATTAGCGCCAGGGATATTAGGGCCAGGGATTTTAGGGCCAGGGATATTAGGGCCAGGGATATTATGGCCAGGGATATTATGGCTAGGGATATGAGGGCCAGGGATATGAGGGCCAGGGATATTAGGGCCAGGGATATTAGGGCCAGGGATTTTAGGGCCAGGGATATTAGGGCCAGGGATATTAGGGCCAGGGATATTAGGGCCAGGGATATTAGGGCCAGGGATATTAGGGCCAGGGATATTAGGGCCAGGGATATTAGGGCCAGGGATATTAGGGCCAGGGATATTAGGGCCAGGGATATTAGGGCCAGGGATATTAGGGCCAGGGATATTAGGGCCAGGGATATTAGGGGCAGGGATATTAGGGCCAGGGATATTAGGCCCAGTGATATTAGGGCCAGGGATTTTAGGGCAAGGGATATTAGGGACAGGGATATTAGGGCCAGGGATATTCGGGCCAGGGATGTTAGGTCCACGGATATTAGGGCCAGGGATATTAGGACCAGGGATATTAGGGCCAGGGATATTAGGGCCAGGGATATTAGGGCCAGGGTTATTAGGGCCAGGGATATTAGGGTCAGGGATATTAGGGCCAGGGATATTAGGGCCAGGGATATTAGGGCCAGGGATATTAGGGCCAGGGATATTAGGGCCAGGGATATTAGGGCCAGGGATATTAGGGCCATGGATTTTAGGGCAAGGGATATTAGGGCCAGGGATATTAGGGCCAGGGATATTAGGGCCAGGGATATTAGGTCCAGGGATATTAGGGCCAGGGATATTAGGGCCAGGGATATTAGGACCAGGGATATCAGGGCCAGGAATATTAGGGCCAGGGATATTAGGGCCAGGGATATTAGGGCCAGGGATATTAGGGCCAGGGATATTAGGGCCAGGGATATTAGGGCCAGGGATATTAGGGCCAGGGAGATTAGGGCCAGCATTATTAGGGACAGGGATATTAGTGCCAGGGATATTATGGCCAGGGATATTAGGCGCCAGGGATATTAGGGCAAGGGATATTAGGGCCAGGGATATTAGGGCCAGGGATATTAGGGTCAGGGATATTAGGGCCAGGGATATTAGGGCCAGGGATATTTGGGCCAGGGATATTAGGGCCACGGATATTAGGGCCAGGGATATTAGGGCCAGGGATATTAGGGCCAGAGATATTAGGGCCAGGGATATTAGGGCCACGGATATTACGGTCAGGGATATTAGGGCCAGGGATATAATGGCTAGAGATATTAGGGAAAGGCATATTATGTCCAGGGATATTAGGGCCAGGGATATTAGGGCCAGGGATATTAGGGCCAGGGATATTAGGGCCAGGGATATTAATGCCAGGGATATTAGGGCCAGGGATATTAGGGCCAGGGATATTATGGCCAGTGATATTAGGGCCAGGGATATTAGGGCCAGGGATATTAGGGCCAGGGATATTAGGGCCAGGGATATTAGGTCCAGGGATATTAGGGCCAGGGATATTAGGGCCAGGGATATTAGGGCCAGGGATATTAGGTCCACGGATATTGCGGCCAGAGATATTAGGGCGAGGGATATTAGGGCCAGGGATATTAGGGCCAGGGATATTAGGGTCAGGGATATTAGGGCCATGGATATTAGGGCCAGGGATATTTGGGCCAGGGATATTAGGACCACGGATATTAGGGCCAGGGATATTAGGGCCAGGGATATTAGGGCCAGAGATATTAGGGCCAGGGATATTAGGGCCAGGGATATTACAGTCAGGGATATTAGGGCCAGGGATATAATGGCCAGGGATATTAGGGCCAGGCATATTATGGCCAGGGATATTAGGGCCAGGGATATTAGGGCCAGGGATATTAGAGCCAGGGATATTAGGGCCAGGGATATTAAGGCCAGGGATATTAGGGCCAGGGATATTAGGGCCAGGGATATTATGGCCAGCGATATTAGGGCCAGGGATATTAGGGCCAAGGATATTAGGGCCAGGGATATTAGGGCCAGAAATATTAGGTCCAGGGATATTAGGGCCAGGGATATTAGGGCCAGGGATATTACGGCCAGGGATATCAGGTCCACGGACATTACGGCCAGGGATATTAGGGCCAGGGATATTAGGGCCAGAGATATTAGGGCCAGGGATATTAGGGCCAGGGATATTAGGGCCAGGGTTATTAGGGCCAGGGTTATTAAGGCCAGGGATATTAGGGCCAGGGATATTAGGGCCAGGGATATTAGGGCCAGGGATATTAGGGCCAGGGATATTAGGGCCAGGGTTATTAGGGCCAGGGTTATTAAGGCCAGGGATATTAGGGCCAGGGATATTAGGGCCAGGGATATTGGGGCCAGGGATATTATGGCCAGGGATATTAGGGCCAGGGATATTAGGGCCAGGGATATTAGGGCCAGGGATTTTAGGGCAAGGGATATTAGGGCCAGGGATATTAGGGCCAGGGATATTAGTGCCAGGGTTATTAGGGCCAGGGATATTAGGTCCAGGGATAGTAGGGCCAGGGATATTAGGTCCAGGGATATTAGGGCCAGGGATATTAGGGCCATGGATATTAGGGCCAGGGATATTAGGGCCAGGGATATTAGGGCCAGGGATATTAGGGCCAGGGATATTAGGGCCAGCGATATTAGGGCCAGGGATATTAGGGCCAGGGATATTAGGGCCAGGGATATTAGAGCCAGGCATATTAGGGCCAGGGATATTAGGACCAGGTATATTAGGGCCAGGGATATTAGGGCCAGGGATATTAGGGCCAGGGATATTAGGGCCAGGGATATTAGGGCCAGGGATATTAGGGCCAGGGATATTAGGGCCAGGGATATTTGGGCCAGGGATATTAGGGCCACGGATATTAGGACCAGGGATATTAGGGCCAGGGATATTAGGGCCAGAGATATTAGGGCCAGGGATATTAGGGCCAGGGATATTACGGTCAGGGATATTAGGGCCAGGGATATAATGGCCAGGGATATTAGGGCCAGGCATATTATGGCCAGGGATATTAGGGCCAGGGATATTAGGGCCAGGGATATTAGGGCCAGGGTTATTAGGGCCAGGGATATTAGGGCCAGGGATATTAGGGCCAGGGATATTAGGGCCAGGGATATTAGGGCCAGGGATATTAGGGCCAGGGATATTAGGGCCAGGGATATTAGGGCCAGGGATATTAGGGCCAGGGATTTTAGGGCAAGGGATATTAGGGCCAGGGATATTAGGGCCAGGGATATTAGGGCCAGGGATATTAGGTCCAGGGATATTAGGGCCAGGGATATTAGGGCCAGGGATATTAGGACCAGGGATATCAGAGCCAGGAATATTAGGGCCAGGGATATTAGGGCCAGGGATATTAGGGCCAGGGATATTAGGGCCAGGGATATTAGGGCCAGGGATATTAGGGCCAGGGATACTAGGGCCAGGGAGATTGGGGCCAGCATTATTAGGGACAGGGATATTAGTGCCAGGGATATTATGGCCAGGGATATTAGGCGCTAGGGATATTAGGGCAAGGGATATTAGGGCCAGGGATATTAGGGCCAGGGATATTAGGGTCAGGGAGATTAGGGCCAGGGATATTAGGGCCAGGGATATTTGGGCCAGGGATATTAGGGCCACGGATATTAGGGCCAGGGATATTAGGGCCAGGGATATTAGGGCCAGAGATATTAGGGCCAGGGATATTAGGGCCACGGATATTACGGTCAGGGATATTAGGGCCAGGGATATAATGGCTAGAGATATTAGGGAAAGGCATATTATGTCCAGGGATATTAGGGCCAGGGATATTAGGGCCAGGGATATTAGGGCCAGGGATATTAGGGCCAGGGATATTAATGCCAGGGATATTAGGGCCAGGGATATTAGGGCCAGGGATATTATGGCCAGTGATATTAGGGCCAGGGATATTAGGGCCAGGGATATTAGGGCCAGGGATATTAGGGCCAGGGATATTAGGTCCAGGGATATTAGGGCCAGGGATATTAGGGCCAGGGATATTAGGGCCAGGGATATTAGGGTCAGGGATATTAGGGCCATGGATATTAGGGCCAGGGATATTTGGGCCAGGGATATTAGGACCACGGATATTAGGGCCAGGGATATTAGGGCCAGGGATATTAGGGCCAGAGATATTAGGGCCAGGGATATTAGGGCCAGGGATATTACGGTCAGGGATATTAGGGCCAGGGATATAATGGCCAGGGATATTAGGGCCAGGCATATTATGGCCAGGGATATTAGGGCCAGGGTTATTAGGGCCAGGGATATTAGGGCCAGGGATATTAGGGCCAGGGATATTAAGGCCAGGGATATTAGGGCCAGGGATATTAGGGCCAGGGTTATTAGGGCCAGGGATATTAGGGTCAGGGATATTAGGGCCAGGGATATTAGGGCCAGGGATATTAGGGCCAGGGATATTAGGGCCAGGGATATTAGGGCCAGGGATATTAGGGCCAGGGATATTAGGGCCATGGATTTTAGGGCAAGGGATATTAGGGCCAGGGATATTAGGGCCAGGGATATTAGGGCCAGGGATATTAGGTCCAGGGATATTAGGGCCAGGGATATTAGGGCCAGGGATATTAGGACCAGGGATATCAGGGCCAGGAATATTAGGGCCAGGGATATTAGGGCCAGGGATATTAGGGCCAGGGATATTAGGGCCAGGGATATTAGGGCCAGGGATATTAGGGCCAGGGATATTAGGGCCAGGGAGATTAGGGCCAGCATTATTAGGGACAGGGATATTAGTGCCAGGGATATTATGGCCAGGGATATTAGGCGCCAGGGATATTAGGGCAAGGGATATTAGGGCCAGGGATATTAGGGCCAGGGATATTAGGGTCAGGGATATTAGGGCCAGGGATATTAGGGCCAGGGATATTTGGGCCAGGGATATTAGGGCCACGGATATTAGGGCCAGGGATATTAGGGCCAGGGATATTAGGGCCAGAGATATTAGGGCCAGGGATATTAGGGCCACGGATATTACGGTCAGGGATATTAGGGCCAGGGATATAATGGCTAGAGATATTAGGGAAAGGCATATTATGTCCAGGGATATTAGGGCCAGGGATATTAGGGCCAGGGATATTAGGGCCAGGGATATTAGGGCCAGGGATATTAATGCCAGGGATATTAGGGCCAGGGATATTAGGGCCAGGGATATTATGGCCAGTGATATTAGGGCCAGGGATATTAGGGCCAGGGATATTAGGGCCAGGGATATTAGGGCCAGGGATATTAGGTCCAGGGATATTAGGGCCAGGGATATTAGGGCCAGGGATATTAGGGCCAGGGATATTAGGTCCACGGATATTGCGGCCAGAGATATTAGGGCGAGGGATATTAGGGCCAGGGATATTAGGGCCAGGGATATTAGGGTCAGGGATATTAGGGCCATGGATATTAGGGCCAGGGATATTTGGGCCAGGGATATTAGGACCACGGATATTAGGGCCAGGGATATTAGGGCCAGGGATATTAGGGCCAGGGATACTAGGGCCAGGGAGATTGGGGCCAGCATTATTAGGGACAGGGATATTAGTGCCAGGGATATTATGGCCAGGGATATTAGGCGCTAGGGATATTAGGGCAAGGGATATTAGGGCCAGGGATATTAGGGCCAGGGATATTAGGGTCAGGGAGATTAGGGCCAGGGATATTAGGGCCAGGGATATTTGGGCCAGGGATATTAGGGCCACGGATATTAGGGCCAGGGATATTAGGGCCAGGGATATTAGGGCCAGAGATATTAGGGCCAGGGATATTAGGGCCACGGATATTACGGTCAGGGATATTAGGGCCAGGGATATAATGGCTAGAGATATTAGGGAAAGGCATATTATGTCCAGGGATATTAGAGCCAGGGATATTAGGGCCAGGGATATTAGGGCCAGGGATATTAGGGCCAGGGATATTAATGCCAGGGATATTAGGGCCAGGGATATTAGGGCCAGGGATATTATGGCCAGTGATATTAGGGCCATGGATATTAGGGCCAGGGATATTATAGGGCCAGGGATATTAGGGCCAGGGATATTAGGTCCAGGGATATTAGGGCCAGGGATATTAGGGCCAGGGATATTAGGTCCAGGGATATTAGGGTCAGGGATATTAGGGCCATGGATATTAGGGCCAGGGATATTTGGGCCAGGGATATTAGGACCACGGATATTAGGGCCAGGGATATTAGGGCCAGGGATATTAGGGCCAGAGATATTAGGGCCAGGGATATTAGGGCCAGGGATATTACGGTCAGGGATATTAGGGCCAGGGATATAATGGCCAGGGATATTAGGGCCAGGCATATTATGGCCAGGGATATTAGGGCCAGGGTTATTAGGGCCAGGGATATTAGGGCCAGGGATATTAGGGCCAGGGATATTAAGGCCAGGGATATTAGGGCCAGGGATATTAGGGCCAGGGTTATTAGGGCCAGGGATATTAGGGTCAGGGATATTAGGGCCAGGGATATTAGGGCCAGGGATATTAGGGCCAGGGATATTAGGGCCAGGGATATTAGGGCCAGGGATATTAGGGCCAGGGATATTAGGGCCATGGATTTTAGGGCAAGGGATATTAGGGCCAGGGATATTAGGGCCAGGGATATTAGGGCCAGGGATATTAGGTCCAGGGATATTAGGGCCAGGGATATTAGGGCCAGGGATATTAGGACCAGGGATATCAGGGCCAGGAATATTAGGGCCAGGGATATTAGGGCCAGGGATATTAGGGCCAGGGATATTAGGGCCAGGGATATTAGGGCCAGGGATATTAGGGCCAGGGATATTAGGGCCAGGGAGATTAGGGCCAGCATTATTAGGGACAGGGATATTAGGTCCAGGGATATTAGGGCCAGGGATATTAGGGCCAGGGATATTAGGACCAGGGATATCAGGGCCAGGAATATTAGGGCCAGGGATATTAGGGCCAGGGATATTAGGGCCAGGGATATTAGGGCCAGGGATATTAGGGCCAGGGATATTAGGGCCAGGGAGATTAGGGCCAGCATTATTAGGGACAGGGATATTAGTGCCAGGGATATTATGGCCAGGGATATTAGGCGCCAGGGATATTAGGGCAAGGGATATTAGGGCCAGGGATATTAGGGCCAGGGATATTAGGGCCAGGGAGATTAGGGCCAGCATTATTAGGGACAGGGATATTAGTGCCAGGGATATTATGGCCAGGGATATTAGGCGCCAGGGATATTAGGGCAAGGGATATTAGGGCCAGGGATATTAGGGCCAGGGATATTAGGGTCAGGGATATTAGGGCCAGGGATATTAGGGCCAGGGATATTTGGGCCAGGGATATTAGGGCCACGGATATTAGGGCCAGGGATATTAGGGCCAGGGATATTAGGGCCAGAGATATTAGGGCCAGGGATATTAGGGCCACGGATATTACGGTCAGGGATATTAGGGCCAGGGATATAATGGCTAGAGATATTAGGGAAAGGCATATTATGTGCAGGGATATTAGGGCCAGGAATATTAGGGCCAGGGATATTAGGGCCAGGGATATTAGGGCCAGGGATATTAATGCCAGGGATATTAGGGCCAGGGATATTAGGGCCAGGGATATTATGGCCAGTGATATTAGGGCCAGGGATATTAGGGCCAGGGATATTAGGGCCAGGGATATTAGGGCCAGGGATATTAGGTCCAGGGATATTAGGGCCAGGGATATTAGGGCCAGGGATATTAGGGCCAGGGATATTAGGTCCACGGATATTGCGGCCAGAGATATTAGGGCGCGGGATATTAGGGCCAGGGATATTAGGGCCAGGGATATTAGGGTCAGGGATATTAGGGCCATGGATATTAGGGCCAGGGATATTTGGGCCAGGGATATTAGGACCACGGATATTAGGGCCAGGGATATTAGGGCCAGGGATATTAGGGCCAGAGATATTAGGGCCAGGGATATTAGGGCCAGGGATATTACAGTCAGGGATATTAGGGCCAGGGATATAATGGCCAGGGATATTAGGGCCAGGCATATTATGGCCAGGGATATTAGGGCCAGGGATATTAGGGCCAGGGATATTAGAGCCAGGGATATTAGGGCCAGGGATATTAAGGCCAGGGATATTAGGGCCAGGGATATTAGGGCCAGGGATATTATGGCCAGCGATATTAGGGCCAGGGATATTAGGGCCAAGGATATTAGGGCCAGGGATATTAGGGCCAGAAATATTAGGTCCAGGGATATTAGGGCCAGGGATATTAGGGCCAGGGATATTACGGCCAGGGATATCAGGTCCACGGATATTACGGCCAGGGATATTAGGGCCAGGGATATTAGGGCCAGAGATATTAGGGCCAGGGATATTAGGGCCAGGGATATTAGGGCCAGGGTTATTAGGGCCAGAGTTATTAAGGCCAGGGATATTAGGGCTAGGGATATTAGGGCCAGGGATATTAGGGCCAGGGATATTAGGGCCAGGGATAGTAGGGCCAGGGTTATTAGGGCCAGGGTTATTAAGGCCAGGGATATTAGGGCCAGGGATATTAGGGCCAGGGATATTGGGGCCAGGGATATTATGGCCAGGGATATTAGGGCCAGGGATATTAGGGCCAGGGATATTAGGGCCAGGGATTTTAGGGCAAGGGATATTAGGGCCAGGGATATTAGGGCCAGGGATATTAGTGCCAGGGTTATTAGGGCCAGGGATATTAGGTCCAGGGATAGTAGGGCCAGGGATATTAGGTCCAGGGATATTAGGGCCAGGGATATTAGGGCCATGGATATTAGGGCCAGGGATATTAGGGCCAGGGATATTAGGGCCAGGGATATTAGGGCCAGGGATATTAGGGCCAGCGATATTAGGGCCAGGGATATTAGGGCCAGGGATATTAGGGCCAGGGATATTAGAGCCAGGCATATTAGGGCCAGGGATATTAGGACCAGGTATATTAGGGCCAGGGATATTAGGGCCAGGGATATTAGGGCCAGGGATATTAGGGCCAGGGATATTAGGGCCAGGGATATTAGGGCCAGGGATATTAGGGCCAGGGATATTTGGGCCAGGGATATTAGGGCCACGGATATTAGGACCAGGGATATTAGGGCCAGGGATATTAGGGCCAGAGATATTAGGGCCAGGGATATTAGGGCCAGGGATATTACGGTCAGGGATATTAGGGCCAGGGATATAATGGCCAGGGATATTAGGGCCAGGCATATTATGGCCAGGGATATTAGGGCCAGGGATATTAGGGCCAGGGATATTAGGGCCAGGGTTATTAGGGCCAGGGATATTAGGGCCAGGGATATTAGGGCCAGGGATATTAGGGCCAGGGATATTAGGGCCAGGGATATTAGGGCCAGGGATATTAGGGCCAGGGATATTAGGGCCAGGGATATTAGGGCCAGGGATTTTAGGGCAAGGGATATTAGGGCCAGGGATATTAGGGCCAGGGATATTAGGGCCAGGGATATTAGGTCCAGGGATATTAGGGCCAGGGATATTAGGGCCAGGGATATTAGGACCAGGGATATCAGGGCCAGGAATATTAGGGCCAGGGATATTAGGGCCAGGGATATTAGGGCCAGGGATATTAGGGCCAGGGATATTAGGGCCAGGGATATTAGGGCCAGGGATACTAGGGCCAGGGAGATTGGGGCCAGCATTATTAGGGACAGGGATATTAGTGCCAGGGATATTATGGCCAGGGATATTAGGCGCTAGGGATATTAGGGCAAGGGATATTAGGGCCAGGGATATTAGGGCCAGGGATATTAGGGTCAGGGAGATTAGGGCCAGGGATATTAGGGCCAGGGATATTTGGGCCAGGAATATTAGGGCCACGGATATTAGGGCCAGGGATATTAGGGCCAGGGATATTAGGGCCAGAGATATTAGGGCCAGGGATATTAGGGCCACGGATATTACGGTCAGGGATATTAGGGCCAGGGATATAATGGCTAGAGATATTAGGGAAAGGCATATTATGTCCAGGGATATTAGGGCCAGGGATATTAGGGCCAGGGATATTAGGGCCAGGAATATTAGGGCCAGGGATATTAATGCCAGGGATATTAGGGCCAGGGATATTAGGGCCAGGGATATTATGGCCAGTGATATTAGGGCCAGGGATATTAGGGCCAGGGATATTAGGGCCAGGGATATTAGGGCCAGGGATATTAGGTCCAGGGATATTAGGGCCAGGGATATTAGGGCCAGGGATATTAGGGCCAGGGATATTAGGGTCAGGGATATTAGGGCCATGGATATTAGGGCCAGGGATATTTGGGCCAGGGATATTAGGACCACGGATATTAGGGCCAGGGATATTAGGGCCAGGGATATTAGGGCCAGAGATATTAGGGCCAGGGATATTAGGGCCAGGGATATTACGGTCAGGGATATTAGGGCCAGGGATATAATGGCCAGTGATATTAGGGCCAGGCATATTATGGCCAGGGATATTAGGGCCAGGGATATTAGGGCCAGGGATATTAGGGCCAGGGATATTAGGGCCAGGGATATTAAGGCCAGGGATATTAGGGCCAGGGAAATTAGGGCCAGGGATATTATGGCCAGCGATATTAGGGCCAGGGATATTAGGGCCAAGGATATTAGGGCCAGGGATATTAGGGCCAGAAATATTAGGGCCAGGGATATTAGGGCCAGGGATATTAGGGCCAGGGATATTACGGCCAGGGATATCAGGTCCACGGATAGTACGGCCAGGGATATTAGGGCCAGGGATATTAGGGCCAGAGATATTAGGGCCAGGGATATTAGGGCCAGGGATATTAGGGCCAGGGTTATTAGGGCCAGGGTTATTAAGGCCAGGGATATTAGGGCCAGGGATATTAGGGCCAGGGATATTAGGGCCAGGGATATTAGGGCCAGGGATATTAGGGCCAGGGATATTAGGGCAAGGGATATTAGGGCCAGGGATATTAGTGCCAGGGATATTAGTGCCAGGGATATTAGGGCCAGGGATATTAGGTCCAGGGATATTAGGGCCAGGGATATTAGGTCCAGGGATATTAGGGCCAGGGATATTAGGGCCATGGATATTAGGGCCAGGGATATTAGGGCCAGGGTTATTAGGGCCAGGGATATTAGGGCCAGGGATATTAGGGCCAGGGATATTAGGGCCAGGGATATTAGGGCCAGGGATATTAGGGCCAGGGATATTAGGGCCAGGGATATTAGGGCCAGGGATTTTAGGGCAAGGGATATTAGGGCCAGGGATATTAGGGCCAGGGATATTAGGGCCAGGGATATTAGGTCCAGGGATATTAGGGCCAGGGATATTAGGGCCAGGGATATTAGGACCAGGGATATCAGGGCCAGGAATATGAGGGCCAGGGATATTAGGGCCAGGGATATTAGGGCCAGGGATATTAGGGCCAGGGATATTAGGGCCAGGGATATTAGGGCCAGGGATATTAGGGCCAGGGATATTAGGGCCAGGGAGATTAGGGCCAGCATTATTAGGGACAGGGATATTAGTGCCAGGGATATTATGGCCAGGGATATTAGGCGCCAGGGATATTAGGGCAAGGGATATTAGGGCCAGGGATATTAGGGCCAGGGATATTAGGGTCAGGGATATTAGGGGCAGAGATATTAGGGCCAGCGATATTAGGGCCAGGCATATTAGGGCCAGGGATATTAAGGCCAGGGATATTAGGGCCGGGGATATTAGGGCCAGGGATATTAGGGCCAGGGATATTAGGGCCAGGGATATTAGGGCCAGGGATATTAGGTCCAGGGATATTAGGGCCAGGGATATTACGGCCAGGGATATTAGGGCCAGGGATATTAGGGCCAGGGATATTAGGGCCAGGGATATTAGGGCCAGGGTTATTAGGGCCAGGGATATTAGGGCCAGGGATATTAGGGCCAGGGATATTAGGGCCAGGGATATTAGGGCCAGGGATATTAGGCCCAGTGATATTAGGGCCAGGGATTTTAGGGCAAGGGATTTTAGGCCAGGGATATTAGGGCCAGGGATGTTAGGTCCAGGGATATTAGGACCAGGGATATCAGGGCCAGGAATATGAGGGCCAGGGATATTAGGGCCAGGGATATTAGGGCCAGGGATATTAGGGCCAGGGATATTAGGGCCAGGGATATTAGGGCCAGGGATATTAGGGCCAGGGATATTAGGGCCAGGGAGATTAGGGCCAGCATTATTAGGGACAGGGATATTAGTGCCAGGGATATTATGGCCAGGGATATTAGGCGCCAGGGATATTAGGGCAAGGGATATTAGGGCCAGGGATATTAGGGCCAGGGATATTAGGGTCAGGGATATTAGGGGCAGAGATATTAGGGCCAGCGATATTAGGGCCAGGGATATTAGGGCCAGGGATATTAAGGCCAGGGATATTAGGGCCGGGGATATTAGGGCCAGGGATATTAGGGCCAGGGATATTAGGGCCAGGGATATTAGGGCCAGGGATATTAGGTCCAGGGATATTAGGGCCAGGGATATTAAGGCCAGGGATATTAGGGCCAGGGATATTAGGGCCAGGGATATTAGGGCCAGGGATATTAGGGCCAGGGTTATTAGGGCCAGGGATATTAGGGCCAGGGATATTAGGGCCAGGGATATTAGGGCCAGGGATATTAGGGCCAGGGATATTAGGCCCAGTGATATTAGGGCCAGGGATTTTAGGGCAAGGGATTTTAGGGCCAGGGATATTAGGGCCAGGGATATTAGGGCCAGGGATGTTAGGTCCAGGGATATTAGGGCCAGGGATATTAGGGCCAGGGATATTAGGGCCAGGGATATTAGGGCCAGGGATATTAGGGGCAGGGTTATTAGGGCCAGGGATATTAGGGCCAGGGATATTAGGGCCAGGGATATTAGGGCCAGGGATATTAGGGTCAGGGATATTAGGGCCAGGGATATTAGGGCCAGGGATTTTAGGGTAAGGGATATTAGGGCCAGGGATATTAGGGCCAGGGAGATTAGGGCCAGCATTATTAGGGACAGGGATTTTAGGGCCAGGGATTTTAGGGTAAGGGATATTATGGCCAGGGATATTAGGGCCAGGGATATTAGTGCCAGGGATATTAGGGCCAGGGATATTAGGGCCAGGGATTTTAGGGTAAGGGATATTAGGGCCAGGGATATTAGGGCCAGGGATATTAGTGCCAGGGATATTAGGGCCAGGGATATTAGGTCCAGGGATATTAGGGCCAGGGATATTAGGTCCACTGATATTAGGGCCAGAGATATTAGGGCCATGGATATTAGGGCCAGGGATATTAGGGCCAGGGATATTAGGGCCAGGGATATTAGGGCCAGGGATATTATGGCCAGCGATATTAGGGCCAGGGATATTAGGGCCAGGGATATTAGGTCCAGGGATATTAGGGCCAGGGATATTAGGGCCAGGGATATTAGGGCCAGGGATATTAGGGCCAGGGATATTAGGTCCACGGATATTACGGCCAGAGATATTAGGGCGAGGGATATTAGGGCCAGGGATATTAGGGCCAGGGATATTAGGGTCATGGATATTAGGGGCATAGATATTAGGGCCAGCGATATTAGGGCCAGGGATATTAGGGCCAGGGATATTAAGGCCAGGGATATTAGGGCCGGGGATATTAGGGCCAGGGATATTAGGGCCAGGGATATTAGAGCCAGGGATATTAGGGCCAGGGATATTAGGTCCAGGGATATTAGGGCCAGGGATATTACGGCCAGGGATATTAGGGCCAGGGATATTAGGGCCAGGGATATTAGGGCCAGGGATATTAGGGCCAGGGTTATTAGGGCCAGGGATATTAGGGCCAGGGATATTAGGGCCAGGGATATTAGGGCCAGGGATATTAGGGCCAGGGATATTAGGCCCAGTGATATTAGGGCCAGGGATTTTAGGGCAAGGGATTTTAGGGCCAGGGATATTAGGGCCAGGGATATTAGGGCCAGGGATGTTAGGTCCAGGGATATTAGGGCCAGGGATATTAGGGCCAGGGATATTAGGGCCAGGGATATTAGGGCCAGGGATATTAGGGCCAGGGTTATTAGGGCCAGGGATATTAGGGCCAGGGATATTAGGGCCAGGGATATTAGGGCCAGGGATATTAGGGTCAGGGATATTAGGGCCAGGGATATTAGGGCCAGGGATATTTGGGCCAGGGATATTAGGGCTACGGATATTAGGGCCAGGGATATTAGGGCCAGGGATATTAGGGCCAGAGATATTAGGGCCAGGGATATTAGGGCCAGGGATATTTCGGTCAGGGATATTAGGGCCAGGGATATAATGGCCAGGGATATTAGGGCCAGGCATATTATGGCCAGGGATATTAGGGCCAGGGATATTAGGGCCAGGGATATTAGGGCCAGGGATATTAAGGCCAGGGATATTAGGGCCAGGGTTATTAGGGCCAGGGATATTAGGGCCAGGGATTTTAGGGTAAGGGATATTAGGGCCAGGGATATTAGGGCCAGGGATTTTAGGGCCAGGGATTTTAGGGTAAGGGATATTAGGGCCAGGGATATTAGGGCCAGGGATATTAGTGCCAGGGATATTAGGGCCAGGGATATTAGGGCCAGGGATTTTAGGGTAAGGGATATTAGGGCCAGGGATATTAGGGCCAGGGATATTAGTGCCAGGGATATTAGGGCCAGGGATATTAGGTCCAGGGATATTAGGGCCAGGGATATTAGGTCCACTGATATTAGGGCCAGAGATATTAGGGCCATGGATATTAGGGCCAGGGATATTAGGGCCAGGGATATGAGGGCCAGGGATATTAGGGCCAGGGATATTAGGGCCAGCGATATTAGGTCCAGGGATATTAGGGCCAGGGATATTAGGGCCAGGGATATTAGGGCCAGGGATATTAGGGCCAGGGATATTAGGGCCAGGGATATTATATCCAGGGATATTAGGGCCAGGGATATTAGGGCCAGGGATATTAGGGCCAGGGATATTATGGCCAGGGATATTATGGAAGGGATAATAAGCCTGGGATATTAGGGCCAGGTATATTAGGGCCAGGGATATTAGGGCCAGGGATATAAGGGCCAGGGATATTAGGGCCAGGGATATTAGGGCCAGGGATATTAGGGCCAGGGATATTAGGGCCAGGGATATTAGGGCCAGGGATATTAGGGCCAGGGATTTTAGGGCAAGGGATATTAGGGCCAGGGATATTAGGGCCAGGGATATTAGTGCCAGGGATATGAGGGCCAGGGATATTAGGTCCAGGGATATTAGGGCCAGGGATATTAGGTCCAGGGATATTAGGGCCAGGGATATTAGGGCCATGGATATTAGGGCCAGGGATATTAGGGCCAGGGATATTAGGTCCAGGGATATTAGGGCCAGGGATATTAGGGCCAGGGATATTAGGGCCAGGGATATTAGGGCCAGGGATATTAGGTCCACGGATATTACGGCCAGAGATATTAGGGCGAGGGATATTAGGGCCAGGGATATTAGAGCCAGGGATATTAGGGTCAGGGATATTAGGGCCAGGGATATTAGGGCCAGGGATATTAGGGCCAGGGATATTAGGGCCAGGGATATTAGGGCCAGGGATATTAGGGCCAGGGATATTAGGGCCAGGGATATTAGGGCCAGGGAGATTAGGGCCAGCATTATTAGGGACAGGGATATTAGTGCCAGGGATATTATGGCCAGGGATATTAGGGCCAGGGATATTAGGGCAAGGGATATTAGGGCCAAGGATATTAGGGCCAGGGATATTAGTGTCAGGGATATTAGGGCCAGGGATATTAGGGCCAGGGATATTTGGGCCAGGGATATTAGGGCCACGGATATTAGGGCCAGGGATATTAGGGCCAGGGATATTAGGGCCAGAGATATTAGGGCCAGGGATATTAGGGCCAGGGATATTATGGTCAGGGATATTAGGGCCAGGGATATAATGGCTAGGGATATTAGGGCCAGGCATATTATGGCCAGGGATATTAGGGCCAGGGATATTAGGGCCAGGGATATTAGGGCCAGGGATATTAGGGCAAGGGATATTAATGCCAGGGATATTAGGGCCAGGGATATTAGGGCCAGGGATATTATGGCCAGCGATATTAGGGCCAGGGATATTAGGGCCAGGGATATTAGGTCCAGGGATATTAGGGCCAGGGATATTAGGGCCAGGGATATTAGGGCCAGGGATATTAGGGCCAGGGATATTAGGTCCACGGATATTACGGCCAGAGATATTAGGGCGAGGGATATTAGGGCCAGGGATATTAGGGCCAGGGATATTAGGGTCATGGATATTAGGGCCAGGGATATTAGGGCCAGGGATATTAGGGCCAGGGATATTAGGGCCAGGGATATTAGGGCCAGGGATATTAGGGCCAGGGATGTTAGGGCCAGGGATGTTAGGGCCAGGGATATTATGGCCAGGGATATTAGGGCAAGGGATATTAGGGCCAGGGATATTAGGGCCAGGGATATTAGGGCCAGGGATATTAGGGGCAGAGATATTAGGGCCAGCGATATTAGGGCCAGGGATATTAGGGCCAGGGATATTAAGGCCAGGGATATTAGGGCCGGGGATATTAGGGCCAGGGATATTAGGGCCAGGGATATTAGGGCCAGGGATATTAGGGCCAGGGATATTAGGTCCAGGGATATTAGGGCCAGGGATATTACGGCCAGGGATATTAGGGCCAGGGATATTAGGGCCAGGGATATTAGGGCCAGGGATATTAGGGCCAGGGTTATTAGGGCCAGGGATATTAGGGCCAGGGATATTAGGGCCAGGGATATTAGGGCCAGGGATATTAGGGCCAGGGATATTAGGCCCAGTGATATTAGGGCCAGGGATTTTAGGGCAAGGGATTTTAGGGCCAGGGATATTAGGGCCAGGGATATTAGGGCCAGGGATGTTAGGTCCAGGGATATTAGGGCCAGGGATATTAGGGCCAGGGATATTAGGGCCAGGGATATTAGGGCCAGGGATATTAGGGCCAGGGTTATTAGGGCCAGGGATATTAGGGCCAGGGATATTAGGGCCAGGGATATTAGGGCCAGGGATATTAGGGTCAGGGATATTAGGGCCAGGGATATTAGGGCCAGGGATATTTGGGCCAGGGATATTAGGGCTATGGATATTAGGGCCAGGGATATTAGGGCCAGGGATATTAGGGCCAGAGATATTAGGGCCAGGGATATTAGGGCCAGGGATATTACGGTCAGGGATATTAGGGCCAGGGATATAATGGCCAGGGATATTAGGGCCACGGATATTAGGGCCAGGGATATTAGGGCCAGGGATATTAGGGCCAGAGATATTAGGGCCAGGGATATTAGGGCCAGGGATATTATGGTCAGGGATATTAGGGCCAGGGATATAATGGCTAGGGATATTAGGGCCAGGCATATTATGGCCAGGGATATTAGGGCCAGGGATATTAGGGCCAGGGATATTAGGGCCAGGGATATTAGGGCAAGGGATATTAATGCCAGGGATATTAGGGCCAGGGATATTAGGGCCAGGGATATTATGGCCAGCGATATTAGGGCCAGGGATATTAGGGCCAGGGATATTAGGTCCAGGGATATTAGGGCCAGGGATATTAGGGCCAGGGATATTAGGGCCAGGGATATTAGGGCCAGGGATATTAGGTCCACGGATATTACGGCCAGAGATATTAGGGCGAGGGATATTAGGGCCAGGGATATTAGGGCCAGGGATATTAGGGTCATGGATATTAGGGCCAGGGATATTAGGGCCAGGGATATTAGGGCCAGGGATATTAGGGCCAGGGATATTAGGGCCAGGGATATTAGGGCCAGGGATGTTAGGGCCAGGGATGTTAGGGCCAGGGATATTAGGGCCAGGGATATTATGGCCAGGGATATTAGGGCAAGGGATATTAGGGCCAGGGATATTAGGGCCAGGGATATTAGGGCCAGGGATATTAGGGGCAGAGATATTAGGGCCAGCGATATTAGGGCCAGGGATATTAGGGCCAGGGATATTAAGGCCAGGGATATTAGGGCCAGGGATATTAGGGCCAGGGATATTAGGGCCAGGGATATTAGGGCCAGGGATATTAGGGCCAGGGATATTAGGTCCAGGGATATTAGGGCCAGGGATATTACGGCCAGGGATATTAGGGCCAGGGATATTAGGGCCAGGGATATTAGGGCCAGGGATATTAGGGCCAGGGTTATTAGGGCCAGGGATATTAGGGCCAGGGATATTAGGGCCAGGGATATTAGGGCCAGGGATATTAGGGCCAGGGATATTAGGCCCAGTGATATTAGGGCCAGGGATTTTAGGGCAAGGGATTTTAGGGCCAGGGATATTAGGGCCAGGGATAATAGGGCCAGGGATGTTAGGTCCAGGGATATTAGGGCCAGGGATATTAGGGCCAGGGATATTAGGGCCAGGGATATTAGGGCCAGGGATATTAGGGCCAGGGTTATTAGGGCCAGGGATATTAGGGCCAGGGATATTAGGGCCAGGGATATTAGGGCCAGGGATATTAGGGTCAGGGATATTAGGGCCAGGGATATTAGGGCCAGGGATATTTGGGCCAGGGATATTAGGGCTACGGATATTAGGGCCAGGGATATTAGGGCCAGGGATATTAGGGCCAGAGATATTAGGGCCAGGGATATTAGGGCCAGGGATATTACGGTCAGGGATATTAGGGCCAGGGATATAATGGCCAGGGATATTAGGGCCAGGCATATTATGGCCAGGGATATTAGGGCCAGGGATATTAGGGCCAGGGATATTAGGGCCAGGGATATTAAGGCCAGGGATATTAGGGCCAGGGTTATTAGGGCCAGGGATGTTATGGCCAGCGATATTAGGGCCAGGGATATTAGGGCCAGGGATATTAGGGCCAGGGATATTAGGGCCAGGGATATTAGGGCCAGGGATATTAGGGCCAGGGATATTAGGGCCAGGGATATTAGGTCCACGGATATTACGGCCAGGGTTATTAGGGCCAGGGATATTAGGGCCAGGGATATTAGGGCCAGGGATATTAGGGCCAGGGATATTAGGGCCAGGGTTATTAGGGCCAGGGTTATTAAGGCCAGGGATATTAGGGCCAGGGATATTAGGGCCAGGGATATTAGGGCCAGGGATATTAGGGCCAGGGATATTGGGGCCAGGGATATTATGGCCAGGGATATTAGGGCCAGGGATATTAGGGCCAGGGATATTAGGGCCAGGGATTTTAGGGCAAGGGATATTAGGGCCAGGGATATTAGGGCCAGGGATATTAGTGCCAGGGTTATTAGGGCCAGGGATATTAGGTCCAGGGATAGTAGGGCCAGGGATATTAGGTCCAGGGATATTAGGGCCAGGGATATTAGGGCCATGGATATTAGGGCCAGGGATATTAGGGCCAGGGATATTAGGGCCAGGGATATTAGGGCCAGGGATATTAGGGCCAGCGATATTAGGGCCAGGGATATTAGGGCCAGGGATATTAGGGCCAGGGATATTAGAGCCAGGCATATTAGGGCCAGGGATATTAGGACCAGGTATATTAGGGCCAGGGATATTAGGGCCAGGGATATTAGGGCCAGGGATATTAGGGCCAGGGATATTAGGGCCAGGGATATTAGGGCCAGGGATATTAGGGCCAGGGATATTAGGGCCAGGGATATTTGGGCCAGGGATATTAGGGCCACGGATATTAGGACCAGGGATATTAGGGCCAGGGATATTAGGGCCAGAGATATTAGGGCCAGGGATATTAGGGCCAGGGATATTATGGTCAGGGATATTAGGGCCAGGGATATAATGGCCAGGGATATTAGGGCCAGGCATATTATGGCCAGGGATATTAGGGCCAGGGATATTAGGGCCAGGGATATTAGGGCCAGGGATATTAGGGCCAGGGATATTAAGGCCAAGGATATTAGGGCCAGGGATATTATGGCCAGGGATATTAGGGCCAGGGATATTAGGGCCAGGGATATTATGGCCAGGGATATCAGGTCCACGGATATTACGGCCAGGGATATTAGGGCCAGGGATATTAGGGCCAGAGATATTAGGGCCAGGGATATTAGGGCCAGGGATATTAGGGCCAGGGTTATTAGGGCCAGGGATATTAGGGCCAGGGATATTATGGCCAGGGATATTATGGAAGGGATATTAAGCCTGGGATATTAGGGCCAGGTATATTAGGGCCAGGGATATTAGGACCAGGGATATAAGGGCCAGGGATATTAGGGCCAGGGATATTATGGCCAGGGATATTAGGGCCAGGGATATTAGGGCCAGGGATATTGGGGCCAGGGATATTAGGGCTAGGGATATTAGGGCCAGGGATATTAGGGCCAGGAATATTAGGGCCAGGGATATTAGGGCCAGGGATTTTAGGGCCAGGGATATTAGGGCCAGGGATATTAGGGCCAGGGATATTAGGGCCAGGGATATCAGGGCCAGGGATATCAGGGCCAGGGATATTAGGGCCAGGGATATTAGCGCCAGGGATATTAGGGCCAGGGATTTTAGGGCCAGGGATATTAGGGCCAGGGATATTATGGCCAGGGATATTATGGCTAGGGATATGAGGGCCAGGGATATGAGGGCCAGGGATATTAGGGCCAGGGATATTAGGGCCAGGGATTTTAGGGCCAGGGATATTAGGGCCAGGGATATTAGGGCCAGGGATATTAGGGCCAGGGATATTAGGGCCAGGGATATTAGGGCCAGGGATATTAGGGCCAGGGATATTAGGGCCAGGGATATTAGGGCCAGGGATATTAGGGCCAGGGATATTAGGGCCAGGGATATTAGGGCCAGGGATATTAGGGCCAGGGATATTAGGGCCAGGGATATTAGGCCCAGTGATATTAGGGCCAGGGATTTTAGGGCAAGGGATATTAGGGACAGGGATATTAGGGCCAGGGATATTAGGGCCAGGGATGTTAGGTCCACGGATATTAGGGCCAGGGATATTAGGGCCAGGGATATTAGGGCCAGGGATAATAGGGCCAGGGATATTAGGGCCAGGGTTATTAGGGCCAGGGATATTAGGGCCAGGGATATTAGGGCCAGGGATATTAGGGCCAGGGATATTAGGGCCAGGGATATTAGGGCCAGGGATATTAGGGCCAGGGATATTAGGGCCATGGATTTTAGGGCAAGGGATATTAGGGCCAGGGATATTAGGGCCAGGGATATTAGGGCCAGGGATATTAGGTCCAGGGATATTAGGGCCAGGGATATTAGGGCCAGGGATATTAGGACCAGGGATATCAGGGCCAGGAATATTAGGGCCAGGGATATTAGGGCCAGGGATATTAGGGCCAGGGATATTAGGGCCAGGGATATTAGGGCCAGGGATATTAGGGCCAGGGATATTAGGGCCAGGGAGATTAGGGCCAGCATTATTAGGGACAGGGATATTAGTGCCAGGGATATTATGGCCAGAGATATTAGGTGCCAGGGATATTAGGGCAAGGGATATTAGGGCCAGGGATATTAGGGCCAGGGATATTAGGGTCAGGGATATTAGGGCCAGGGATATTAGGGCCAGGGATATTTGGGCCAGGGATATTAGGGCCACGGATATTAGGGCCAGGGATATTAGGGCCAGGGATATTAGGGCCAGAGATATTAGGGCCAGGGATATTAGGGCCACGGATATTACGGTCAGGGATATTAGGGCCAGGGATATAATGGCTAGAGATATTAGGGAAAGGCATATTATGTCCAGGGATATTAGGGCCAGGGATATTAGGGCCAGGGATATTAGGGCCAGGGATATTAGGGCCAGGGATATTAATGCCAGGGATATTAGGGCCAGGGATATTAGGGCCAGGGATATTATGGCCAGTGATATTAGGGCCAGGGATATTAGGGCCAGGGATATTAGGGCCAGGGATATTAGGGCCAGGGATATTAGGTCCAGGGATATTAGGGCCAGGGATATTAGGGCCAGGGATATTAGGGCCAGGGATATTAGGTCCACGGATATTACGGCCAGAGATATTAGGGCGAGGGATATTAGGGCCAGGGATATTAGGGCCAGGGATATTAGGGTCAGGGATATTAGGGCCATGGATATTAGGGCCAGGGATATTTGGGCCAGGGATATTAGGACCACGGATATTAGGGCCAGGGATATTAGGGCCAGGGATATTAGGGCCAGAGATATTAGGGCCAGGGATATTAGGGCCAGGGATATTACGGTCAGGGATATTAGGGCCAGGGATATAATGGCCAGGGATATTAGGGCCAGGCATATTATGGCCAGGGATATTAGGGCCAGGGATATTAGGGCCAGGGATATTAGGGCCAGGGATATTAGGGCCAGGGATATTAAGGCCAGGGATATTAGGGCCAGGGATATTAGGGCCAGGGATATTATGGCCAGCGATATTAGGGCCAGGGATATTAGGGCCAAGGATATTAGGGCCAGGGATATTAGGGCCAGAAATATTAGGGCCAGGGATATTAGGGCCAGGGATATTAGGGCCAGGGATATTACGGCCAGGGATATCAGGTCCACGGATATTACGGCCAGGGATATTAGGGCCAGGGATATTAGGGCCAGAGATATTAGGGCCAGGGATATTAGGGCCAGGGATATTAGGGCCAGGGTTATTAGGGCCAGGGATATTAGGGCCAGGGATATTAGGGCCAGGGATATTAGGGCCAGGGATATTACGGCCAGGGATATCAGGTCCACGGATATTACGGCCAGGGATATTAGGGCCAGGGATATTAGGGCCAGAGATATTAGGGCCAGGGATATTAGGGCCAGGGATATTAGGTCCAGGGATATTAGGGCCAGGGATATTAGGGCCAGGGATTTTAGGGCCAGGGATATTAGGGCCAGGGATATTATGGCCAGGGATATTATGGCTAGGGATATGAGGGCCAGGGATATGAGGGCCAGGGATATTAGGGCCAGGGATATTAGGGCCAGGGATTTTAGGGCCAGGGATATAAGGGCCAGGGATATTAGGGCCAGGGATATTAGGGCCAGGGATATTAGGGCCAGGGATATTAGGGCCAGGGATATTAGGGCCAGGGATATTAGGGCCAGGGATATTAGGGCCAGGGATATTAGGGCCAGGGATATTAGGGCCAGGGATATTAGGGCCAGGGATATTAGGGCCAGGGACATTAGGCCCAGTGATATTAGGGCCAGGGATTTTAGGGCAAGGGATATTAGGGACAGGGATATTAGGGCCAGGGATATTAGGGCCAGGGATGTTAGGTCCACGGATATTAGGGCCAGGGATATTAGGGCCAGGGATATTAGGGCCAGGGATATTAGGGCCAGGGATATTAGGGCCAGGGTTATTAGGGCCAGGGATATTAGGGCCAGGGATATTAGGGCCAGGGATATTAGGGCCAGGGATATTAGGGCCAGGGATATTAGGGCCAGGGATATTAGGGCCAGGGATATTAGGGCCAGGGATATTAGGGCCATGGATTTTAGGGCAAGGGATATTAGGGCCAGGGATATTAGGGCCAGGGATATTAGGGCCAGGGATATTAGGTCCAGGGATATTAGGGCCAGGGATATTAGGGCCAGGGATATTAGGACCAGGGATATCAGGGCCAGGAATATTAGGGCCAGGGATATTAGGGCCAGGGATATTAGGGCCAGGGATATTAGGGCCAGGGATATTAGGGCCAGGGATATTAGGGCCAGGGATATTAGGGCCAGGGAGATTAGGGCCAGCATTATTAGGGACAGGGATATTAGTGCCAGGGATATTATGGCCAGGGATATTAGGCGCCAGGGATATTAGGGCAAGGGATATTAGGGCCAGGGATATTAGGGCCAGGGATATTAGGGTCAGGGATATTAGGGCCAGGGATATTAGGGCCAAAGATATTTGGGCCAGGGATATTAGGGCCACGGATATTAGGGCCAGGGATATTAGGGCCAGGGATATTAGGGCCAGAGATATTAGGGCCAGGGATATTAGGGCCACGGATATTACGGTCAGGGATAGTAGGGCCAGGGATATAATGGCTAGAGATATTAGGGAAAGGCATATTATGTCCAGGGATATTAGGGCCAGGGATATTAGGGCCAGGGATATTAGGGCCAGGGATATTAGGGCCAGGGATATTAATGCCAGGGATATTAGGGCCAGGGATATTAGGGCCAGGGATATTATGGCCAGTGATATTAGGGCCAGGGATATTAGGGCCAGGGATATTAGGGCCAGGGATATTAGGGCCAGGGATATTAGGTCCAGGGATATTAGGGCCAGGGATATTAGGGCCAGGGATATTAGGGCCAGGGATATTAGGTCCACCGATATTACGGCCAGAGATATTAGGGCGAGGGATATTAGGGCCAGGGATATTAGGGCCAGGGATATTAGGGTCAGGGATATTAGGGCCATGGATATTAGGGCCGGGGATATTTGGGCCAGGGATATTAGGACCACGGATATTAGGGCCAGGGATATTAGGGCCAGGGATATTAGGGCCAGAGATATTAGGGCCAGGGATATTAGGGCCAGGGATATTACGGTCAGGGATATTAGGGCCAGGGATATAATGGCCAGGGATATTAGGGCCAGGCATATTATGGCCAGGGATATTAGGGCCAGGGATATTAGGGCCAGGGATATTAGGGCCAGGGATATTAGGGCCAGGGATATTAAGGCCAGGGATATTAGGGCCAGGGATATTAGGGCCAGGGATATTATGGCCAGCGATATTAGGGCCAGGGATATTAGGGCCAAGGATATTAGGGCCAGGGATATTAGGGCCAGAAATATTAGGGCCAGGGATATTAGGGCCAGGGATATTAGGGCCAGGGATATTACGGCCAGGGATATCAGGTCCACGGATATTACGGCCAGGGATATTAGGGCCAGGGATATTAGGGCCAGAGATATTAGGGCCAGGGATATTAGGGCCAGGGATATTAGGGCCAGGGTTATTAGGGCCAGGGTTATTAAGGCCAGGGATATTAGGTCCAGGGATATTAGGGCCAGGGATATTAGGGCCAGGGATATTAGGGCCAGGGATATTAGGGCCAGGGTTATTAGGGCCAGGGTTATTAAGGCCAGGGATATTAGGGCCAGGGATATTAGGGCCAGGGATATTAGGGCCAGGGATATTAGGGCCAGGGATATTGGGGCCAGGGATATTATGGCCAGGGATATTAGGGCCAGGGATATTAGGGCCAGGGATATTAGGGCCAGGGATTTTAGGGCAAGGGATATTAGGGCCAGGGATATTAGGGCCAGGGATATTAGTGCCAGGGTTATTAGGGCCAGGGATATTAGGTCCAGGGATAGTAGGGCCAGGGATATTAGGTCCAGGGATATTAGGGCCAGGGATATTAGGGCCATGGATATTAGGGCCAGGGATATTAGGGCCAGGGATATTAGGGCCAGGGATATTAGGGCCAGGGATATTAGGGCCAGCGATATTAGGGCCAGGGATATTAGGGCCAGGGATATTAGGGCCAGGGATATTAGAGCCAGGCATATTAGGGCCAGGGATATTAGGACCAGGTATATTAGGGCCAGGGATATTAGGGCCAGGGATATTAGGGCCAGGGATATTAGGGCCAGGGATATTAGGGCCAGAAATATTAGGGCCAGGGATATTAGGGCCAGGGATATTAGGGCCAGGGATATTACGGCCAGGGATATCAGGTCCACGGATATTACGGCCAGGGATATTAGGGCCAGGGATATTAGGGCCAGAGATATTAGGGCCAGGGATATTAGGGCCAGGGATATTAGGGCCAGGGTTATTAGGGCCAGGGTTATTAAGGCCAGGGATATTAGGGCCAGGGATATTAGGGCCAGGGATATTAGGGCCAGGGATATTAGGGCCAGGGATATTAGGGCCAGGGATATTAGGGCAAGGGATATTAGGGCCAGGGATATTAGGGCCAGGGATATTAGTGCCAGGGATATTAGGGCCAGGGATATTAGGTCCAGGGATATTAGGGCCAGGGATATTAGGTCCAGGGATATTAGGGCCAGGGATATTAGGGCCATGGATATTAGGGCCAGGGATATTAGGGCCAGGGTTATTAGGGCCAGGGATATTAGGGCCAGGGATATTAGGGCCAGGGATATTAGGGCCAGGGATATTAGGGCCAGGGATATTAGGGCCAGGGATATTAGGGCCAGGGATATTAGGGCCAGGGATTTTAGGGCAAGGGATATTAGGGCCAGGGATATTAGGGCCAGGGATATTAGGGCCAGGGATATTAGGTCCAGGGATATTAGGGCCAGGGATATTAGGGCCAGGGATATTAGGACCAGGGATATCAGGGCCAGGAATATGAGGGCCAGGGATATTAGGGCCAGGGATATTAGGGCCAGGGATATTAGGGCCAGGGATATTAGGGCCAGGGATATTAGGGCCAGGGATATTAGGGCCAGGGATATTAGGGCCAGGGAGATTAGGGCCAGCATTATTAGGGACAGGGATATTAGTGCCAGGGATATTATGGCCAGGGATATTAGGCGCCAGGGATATTAGGGCAAGGGATATTAGGGCCAGGGATATTAGGGCCAGGGATATTAGGGTCAGGGATATTAGGGGCAGAGATATTAGGGCCAGCGATATTAGGGCCAGGCATATTAGGGCCAGGGATATTAAGGCCAGGGATATTAGGGCGGGGATATTAGGGCCAGGGATATTAGGGCCAGGGATATTAGGGCCAGGGATATTAGGGCCAGGGATATTAGGTCCAGGGATATTAGGGCCAGGGATATTACGGCCAGGGATATTAGGGCCAGGGATATTAGGGCCAGGGATATTAGGGCCAGGGATATTAGGGCCAGGGTTATTAGGGCCAGGGATATTAGGGCCAGGGATATTAGGGCCAGGGATATTAGGGCCAGGGATATTAGGCCCAGTGATATTAGGGCCAGGGATTTTAGGGCAAGGGATTTTAGGCCAGGGATATTAGGGCCAGGGATGTTAGGTCCAGGGATATTAGGACCAGGGATATCAGGGCCAGGAATATGAGGGCCAGGGATATTAGGGCCAGGGATATTAGGGCCAGGGATATTAGGGCCAGGGATATTAGGGCCAGGGATATTAGGGCCAGGGATATTAGGGCCAGGGATATTAGGGCCAGGGAGATTAGGGCCAGCATTATTAGGGACAGGGATATTAGTGCCAGGGATATTATGGCCAGGGATATTAGGCGCCAGGGATATTAGGGCAAGGGATATTAGGGCCAGGGATATTAGGGCCAGGGATATTAGGGTCAGGGATATTAGGGGCAGAGATATTAGGGCCAGCGATATTAGGGCCAGGGATATTAGGGCCAGGGATATTAAGGCCAGGGATATTAGGGCCGGGGATATTAGGGCCAGGGATATTAGGGCCAGGGATATTAGGGCCAGGGATATTAGGGCCAGGGATATTAGGTCCAGGGATATTAGGGCCAGGGATATTACGGCCAGGGATATTAGGGCCAGGGATATTAGGGCCAGGGATATTAGGGCCAGGGATATTAGGGCCAGGGTTATTAGGGCCAGGGATATTAGGGCCAGGGATATTAGGGCCAGGGATATTAGGGCCAGGGATATTAGGGCCAGGGATATTAGGCCCAGTGATATTAGGGCCAGGGATTTTAGGGCAAGGGATTTTAGGGCCAGGGATATTAGGGCCAGGGATATTAGGGCCAGGGATGTTAGGTCCAGGGATATTAGGGCCAGGGATATTAGGGCCAGGGATATTAGGGCCAGGGATATTAGGGCCAGGGATATTAGGGCCAGGGTTATTAGGGCCAGGGATATTAGGGCCAGGGATATTAGGGCCAGGGATATTAGGGCCAGGGATATTAGGGTCAGGGATATTAGGGCCAGGGATATTAGGGCCAGGGATTTTAGGGTAAGGGATATTAGGGCCAGGGATATTAGGGCCAAGGAGATTAGGGCCAGCATTATTAGGGACAGGGATTTTAGGGCCAGGGATTTTAGGGTAAGGGATATTAGGGCCAGGGATATTAGGGCCAGGGATATTAGTGCCAGGGATATTAGGGCCAGGGATATTAGGGCCAGGGATTTTAGGGTAAGGGATATTAGGGCCAGGGATATTAGGGCCAGGGATATTAGTGCCAGGGATATTAGGGCCAGGGATATTAGGTCCAGGGATATTAGGGCCAGGGATATTAGGTCCACTGATATTAGGGCCAGAGATATTAGGGCCATGGATATTAGGGCCAGGGATATTAGGGCCAGGGATATTAGGGCCAGGGATATTAGGGCCAGGGATATTATGGCCAGCGATATTAGGGCCAGGGATATTAGGGCCAGGGATATTAGGTCCAGGGATATTAGGGCCAGGGATATTAGGGCCAGGGATATTAGGGCCAGGGATATTAGGGCCAGGGATATTAGGTCCACGGATATTACGGCCAGAGATATTAGGGCGAGGGATATTAGGGCCAGGGATATTAGGGCCAGGGATATTAGGGTCATGGATATTAGGGGCAGAGATATTAGGGCCAGCGATATTAGGGCCAGGGATATTAGGGCCAGGGATATTAAGGCCAGGGATATTAGGGCCGGGGATATTAGGGCCAGGGATATTAGGGCCAGGGATATTAGAGCCAGGGATATTAGGGCCAGGGATATTAGGTCCAGGGATATTAGGGCCAGGGATATTACGGCCAGGGATATTAGGGCCAGGGATATTAGGGCCAGGGATATTAGGGCCAGGGATATTAGGGCCAGGGTTATTAGGGCCAGGGATATTAGGGCCAGGGATATTAGGGCCAGGGATATTAGGGCCAGGGATATTAGGGCCAGGGATATTAGGCCCAGTGATATTAGGGCCAGGGATTTTAGGGCAAGGGATTTTAGGGCCAGGGATATTAGGGCCAGGGATATTAGGGCCAGGGATGTTAGGTCCAGGGATATTAGGGCCAGGGATATTAGGGCCAGGGATATTAGGGCCAGGGATATTAGGGCCAGGGATATTAGGGCCAGGGTTATTAGGGCCAGGGATATTAGGGCCAGGGATATTAGGGCCAGGGATATTAGGGCCAGGGATATTAGGGTCAGGGATATTAGGGCCAGGGATATTAGGGCCAGGGATATTTGGGCCAGGGATATTAGGGCTACGGATATTAGGGCCAGGGATATTAGGGCCAGGGATATTAGGGCCAGAGATATTAGGGCCAGGGATATTAGGGCCAGGGATATTTCGGTCAGGGATATTAGGGCCAGGGATATAATGGCCAGGGATATTAGGGCCAGGCATATTATGGCCAGGGATATTAGGGCCAGGGATATTAGGGCCAGGGATATTAGGGCCAGGGATATTAAGGCCAGGGATATTAGGGCCAGGGTTATTAGGGCCAGGGATATTAGGGCCAGGGATTTTAGGGTAAGGGATATTAGGGCCAGGGATATTAGGGCCAGGGATTTTAGGGCCAGGGATTTTAGGGTAAGGGATATTAGGGCCAGGGATATTAGGGCCAGGGATATTAGTGCCAGGGATATTAGGGCCAGGGATATTAGGGCCAGGGATTTTAGGGTAAGGGATATTAGGGCCAGGGATATTAGGGCCAGGGATATTAGTGCCAGGGATATTAGGGCCAGGGATATTAGGTCCAGGGATATTAGGGCCAGGGATATTAGGTCCACTGATATTAGGGCCAGAGATATTAGGGCCATGGATATTAGGGCCAGGGATATTAGGGCCAGGGATATGAGGGCCAGGGATATTAGGGCCAGGGATATTAGGGCCAGCGATATTAGGGCCAGGGATATTAGGGCCAGGGATATTAGGGCCAGGGATATTAGGGCCAGGGATATTAGGGCCAGGGATATTAGGGCCAGGGATATTATATCCAGGGATATTAGGGCCAGGGATATTAGGGCCAGGGATATTAGGGCCAGGGATATTATGGCCAGGGATATTATGGAAGGGATAATAAGCCTGGGATATTAGGGCCAGGTATATTAGGGCCAGGGATATTAGGGCCAGGGATATAAGGGCCAGGGATATTAGGGCCAGGGATATTAGGGCCAGGGATATTAGGGCCAGGGATATTAGGGCCAGGGATATTAGGGCCAGGGATATTAGGGCCAGGGATTTTAGGGCAAGGGATATTAGGGCCAGGGATATTAGGGCCAGGGATATTAGTGCCAGGGATATGAGGGCCAGGGATATTAGGTCCAGGGATATTAGGGCCAGGGATATTAGGTCCAGGGATATTAGGGCCAGGGATATTAGGGCCATGGATATTAGGGCCAGGGATATTAGGGCCAGGGATATTAGGTCCAGGGATATTAGGGCCAGGGATATTAGGGCCAGGGATATTAGGGCCAGGGATATTAGGGCCAGGGATATTAGGTCCACGGATATTACGGCCAGAGATATTAGGGCGAGGGATATTAGGGCCAGGGATATTAGAGCCAGGGATATTAGGGTCAGGGATATTAGGGCCAGGGATATTAGGGCCAGGGATATTAGGGCCAGGGATATTAGGGCCAGGGATATTAGGGCCAGGGATATTAGGGCCAGGGATATTAGGGCCAGGGAGATTAGGGCCAGGGATATGAGGGCCAGGGATATTAGGGCCAGGGATATTAGGGCCAGGGATATGAGGGCCAGGGATATTAGGGCCAGGGATATTAGGGCCAGCGATATTAGGGCCAGGGATATTAGGGCCAGGGATATTAGGGCCAGGGATATGAGGGCCAGGGATATTAGGGCCAGGGATATTAGGGCCAGCGATATTAGGGCCAGGGATATTAGGGCCAGGGATATTAGGGCCAGGGATATTAGGGCCAGGGATATTAGGGCCAGGGATATTAGGGCCAGGGATATTATATCCAGGGATATTAGGGCCAGGGATATTAGGGCCAGGGATATTAGGGCCAGGGATATTATGGCCAGGGATATTATGGAAGGGATAATAAGCCTGGGATATTAGGGCCAGGTATATTAGGGCCAGGGATATTAGGGCCAGGGATATAAGGGCCAGGGATATTAGGGCCAGGGATATTAGGGCCAGGGATATTAGGGCCAGGGATATTAGGGCCAGGGATATTAGGGCCAGGGATATTAGGGCCAGGGATTTTAGGGCAAGGGATATTAGGGCCAGGGATATTAGGGCCAGGGATATTAGTGCCAGGGATATGAGGGCCAGGGATATTAGGTCCAGGGATATTAGGGCCAGGGATATTAGGTCCAGGGATATTAGGGCCAGGGATATTAGGGCCATGGATATTAGGGCCAGGGATATTAGGGCCAGGGATATTAGGTCCAGGGATATTAGGGCCAGGGATATTAGGGCCAGGGATATTAGGGCCAGGGATATTAGGGCCAGGGATATTAGGTCCACGGATATTACGGCCAGAGATATTAGGGCGAGGGATATTAGGGCCAGGGATATTAGAGCCAGGGATATTAGGGTCAGGGATATTAGGGCCAGGGATATTAGGGCCAGGGATATTAGGGCCAGGGATATTAGGGCCAGGGATATTAGGGCCAGGGATATTAGGGCCAGGGATATTAGGGCCAGGGAGATTAGGGCCAGCATTATTAGGGACAGGGATATTAGTGCCAGGGATATTATGGCCAGGGATATTAGGGCCAGGGATATTAGGGCAAGGGATATTAGGGCCAAGGATATTAGGGCCAGGGATATTAGTGTCAGGGATATTAGGGCCAGGGATATTAGGGCCAGGGATATTTGGGCCAGGGATATTAGGGCCACGGATATTAGGGCCAGGGATATTAGGGCCAGGGATATTAGGGCCAGAGATATTAGGGCCAGGGATATTAGGGCCAGGGATATTATGGTCAGGGATATTAGGGCCAGGGATATAATGGCTAGGGATATTAGGGCCAGGCATATTATGGCCAGGGATATTAGGGCCAGGGATATTAGGGCCAGGGATATTAGGGCCAGGGATATTAGGGCAAGGGATATTAATGCCAGGGATATTAGGGCCAGGGATATTAGGGCCAGGGATATTATGGCCAGCGATATTAGGGCCAGGGATATTAGGGCCAGGGATATTAGGTCCAGGGATATTAGGGCCAGGGATATTAGGGCCAGGGATATTAGGGCCAGGGATATTAGGGCCAGGGATATTAGGTCCACGGATATTACGGCCAGAGATATTAGGGCGAGGGATATTAGGGCCAGGGATATTAGGGCCAGGGATATTAGGGTCATGGATATTAGGGCCAGGGATATTAGGGCCAGGGATATTAGGGCCAGGGATATTAGGGCCAGGGATATTAGGGCCAGGGATATTAGGGCCAGGGATGTTAGGGCCAGGGATGTTAGGGCCAGGGATATTAGGGCCAGGGATATTATGGCCAGGGATATTAGGGCAAGGGATATTAGGGCCAGGGATATTAGGGCCAGGGATATTAGGGCCAGGGATATTAGGGGCAGAGATATTAGGGCCAGCGATATTAGGGCCAGGGATATTAGGGCCAGGGATATTAAGGCCAGGGATATTAGGGCCGGGGATATTAGGGCCAGGGATATTAGGGCCAGGGATATTAGGGCCAGGGATATTAGGGCCAGGGATATTAGGTCCAGGGATATTAGGGCCAGGGATATTACGGCCAGGGATATTAGGGCCAGGGATATTAGGGCCAGGGATATTAGGGCCAGGGATATTAGGGCCAGGGTTATTAGGGCCAGGGATATTAGGGCCAGGGATATTAGGGCCAGGGATATTAGGGCCAGGGATATTAGGGCCAGGGATATTAGGCCCAGTGATATTAGGGCCAGGGATTTTAGGGCAAGGGATTTTAGGGCCAGGGATATTAGGGCCAGGGATATTAGGGCCAGGGATGTTAGGTCCAGGGATATTAGGGCCAGGGATATTAGGGCCAGGGATATTAGGGCCAGGGATATTAGGGCCAGGGATATTAGGGCCAGGGTTATTAGGGCCAGGGATATTAGGGCCAGGGATATTAGGGCCAGGGATATTAGGGCCAGGGATATTAGGGTCAGGGATATTAGGGCCAGGGATATTAGGGCCAGGGATATTTGGGCCAGGGATATTAGGGCTATGGATATTAGGGCCAGGGATATTAGGGCCAGGGATATTAGGGCCAGAGATATTAGGGCCAGGGATATTAGGGCCAGGGATATTACGGTCAGGGGTATTAGGGCCAGGGATATAATGGCCAGGGATATTAGGGCCACGGATATTAGGGCCAGGGATATTAGGGCCAGGGATATTAGGGCCAGAGATATTAGGGCCAGGGATATTAGGGCCAGGGATATTATGGTCAGGGATATTAGGGCCAGGGATATAATGGCTAGGGATATTAGGGCCAGGCATATTATGGCCAGGGATATTAGGGCCAGGGATATTAGGGCCAGGGATATTAGGGCCAGGGATATTAGGGCAAGGGATATTAATGCCAGGGATATTAGGGCCAGGGATATTAGGGCCAGGGATATTATGGCCAGCGATATTAGGGCCAGGGATATTAGGGCCAGGGATATTAGGTCCAGGGATATTAGGGCCAGGGATATTAGGGCCAGGGATATTAGGGCCAGGGATATTAGGGCCAGGGATATTAGGTCCACGGATATTACGGCCAGAGATATTAGGGCGAGGGATATTAGGGCCAGGGATATTAGGGCCAGGGATATTAGGGTCATGGATATTAGGGCCAGGGATATTAGGGCCAGGGATATTAGGGCCAGGAATATTAGGGCCAGGGATATTAGGGCCAGGGATATTAGGGCCAGGGATGTTAGGGCCAGGGATGTTAGGGCCAGGGATATTAGGGCCAGGGATATTATGGCCAGGGATATTAGGGCAAGGGATATTAGGGCCAGGGATATTAGGGCCAGGGATATTAGGGCCAGGGATATTAGGGGCAGAGATATTAGGGCCAGCGATATTAGGGCCAGGGATATTAGGGCCAGGGATATTAAGGCCAGGGATATTAGGGCCAGGGATATTAGGGCCAGGGATATTAGGGCCAGGGATATTAGGGCCAGGGATATTAGGGCCAGGGATATTAAGTCCAGGGATATTAGGTCCAGGGATATTACGGCCAGGGATATTAGGGCCAGGGATATTAGGGCCAGGGATATTAGGGCCAGGGATATTAGGGCCAGGGTTATTAGGGCCAGGGATATTAGGGCCAGGGATATTAGGGCCAGGGATATTAGGGCCAGGGATATTAGGGCCAGGGATATTAGGCCCAGTGATATTAGGGCCAGGGATTTTAGGGCAAGGGATTTTAGGGCCAGGGATATTAGGGCCAGGGATAATAGGGCCAGGGATGTTAGGTCCAGGGATATTAGGGCCAGGGATATTAGGGCCAGAGATTTTAGGGCCAGGGATATTAGGGCCAGGGATATTAGGGCCAGGGTTATTAGGGCCAGGGATATTAGGGCCAGGGATATTAGGGCCAGGGATATTAGGGCCAGGGATATTAGGGTCAGGGATATTAGGGCCAGGGATATTAGGGCCAGGGATATTTGGGCCAGGGATATTAGGGCTACGGATATTAGGGCCAGGGATATTAGGGCCAGGGATATTAGGGCCAGAGATATTAGGGCCAGGGATATTAGGGCCAGGGATATTACGGTCAGGGATATTAGGGCCAGGGATATAATGGCCAGGGATATTAGGGCCAGGCATATTATGGCCAGGGATATTAGGGCCAGGGATATTAGGGCCAGGGATATTAGGGCCAGGGATATTAAGGCCAGGGATATTAGGGCCAGGGTTATTAGGGCCAGGGATGTTATGGCCAGCGATATTAGGGCCAGGGATATTAGGGCCAGGGATATTAGGGCCAGGGATATTAGGGCCAGGGATATTAGGGCCAGGGATATTAGGGCCAGGGATATTAGGGCCAGGGATATTAGGTCCACGGATATTACGGCCAGGGTTATTAGGGCCAGGGATATTAGGGCCAGGGATATTAGGGCCAGGGATATTAGGGCCAGGGATATTAGGGCCAGGGTTATTAGGGCCAGGGTTATTAAGGCCAGGGATATTAGGGCCAGGGATATTAGGGCCAGGGATATTAGGGCCAGGGATATTAGGGCCAGGGATATTGGGGCCAGGGATATTATGGCCAGGGATATTAGGGCCAGGGATATTAGGGCCAGGGATATTAGGGCCAGGGATTTTAGGGCAAGGGATATTAGGGCCAGGGATATTAGGGCCAGGGATATTAGTGCCAGGGTTATTAGGGCCAGGGATATTAGGTCCAGGGATAGTAGGGCCAGGGATATTAGGTCCAGGGATATTAGGGCCAGGGATATTAGGGCCATGGATATTAGGGCCAGGGATATTAGGGCCAGGGATATTAGGGCCAGGTATATTAGGGCCAGGGATATTAGGGCCAGCGATATTAGGGCCAGGGATATTAGGGCCAGGGATATTAGGGCCAGGGATATTAGAGCCAGGCATATTAGGGCCAGGGATATTAGGACCAGGTATATTAGGGCCAGGGATATTAGGGCCAGGGATATTAGGGCCAGGGATATTAGGGCCAGGGATATTAGGGCCAGGGATATTAGGGCCAGGGATATTAGGGCCAGGGATATTAGGGCCAGGGATATTTGGGCCAGGGATATTAGGGCCACGGATATTAGGACCAGGGATATTAGGGCCAGGGATATTAGGGCCAGAGATATTAGGGCCAGGGATATTAGGGCCAGGGATATTATGGTCAGGGATATTAGGGCCAGGGATATAATGGCCAGGGATATTAGGGCCAGGCATATTATGGCCAGGGATATTAGGGCCAGGGATATTAGGGCCAGGGATATTAGGGCCAGGGATATTAGGGCCAGGGATATTAAGGCCAAGGATATTAGGGCCAGGGATATTATGGCCAGGGATATTAGGGCCAGGGATATTAGGGCCAGGGATATTATGGCCAGGGATATCAGGTCCACGGATATTACGGCCAGGGATATTAGGGCCAGGGATATTAGGGCCAGAGATATTAGGGCCAGGGATATTAGGGCCAGGGATATTAGGGCCAGGGTTATTAGGGCCAGGGATATTAGGGCCAGGGATATTATGGCCAGGGATATTATGGAAGGGATATTAAGCCTGGGATATTAGGGCCAGGTATATTAGGGCCAGGGATATTAGGACCAGGGATATAAGGGCCAGGGATATTAGGGCCAGGGATATTATGGCCAGGGATATTAGGGCCAGGGATATTAGGGCCAGGGATATTGGGGCCAGGGATATTAGGGCCAGGGATATTAGGGCCAGGGATAATAGGGCCAGGAATATTAGGGCCAGGGATATTAGGGCCAGGGATTTTAGGGCCAGGGATATTAGGGCCAGGGATATTAGGGCCAGGGATATTAGGGCCAGGGATATCAGGGCCAGGGATATCAGGGCCAGGGATATTAGGGCCAGGGATATTAGCGCCAGGGATATTAGGGCCAGGGATTTTAGGGCCAGGGATATTAGGGCCAGGGATATTATGGCCAGGGATATTATGGCTAGGGATATGAGGGCCAGGGATATGAGGGCCAGGGATATTAGGGCCAGGGATATTAGGGCCAGGGATTTTAGGGCCAGGGATATTAGGGCCAGGGATATTAGGGCCAGGGATATTAGGGCCAGGGATATTAGGGCCAGGGATATTAGGGCCAGGGATATTAGGGCCAGGGATATTAGGGCCAGGGATATTAGGGCCAGGGATATTAGGGCCAGGGATATTAGGGCCAGGGATATTAGGGCCAGGGATATTAGGGCCAGGGATATTAGGGCCAGGGATATTAGGGCCAGGGATATTAGGCCCAGTGATATTAGGGCCAGGGATTTTAGGGCAAGGGATATTAGGGACAGGGATATTAGGGCCAGGGATATTAGGGCCAGGGATGTTAGGTCCACGGATATTAGGGCCAGGGATATTAGGGCCAGGGATATTAGGGCCAGGGATATTAGGGCCAGGGATATTAGGGCCAGGGTTATTAGGGCCAGGGATATTAGGGCCAGGGATATTAGGGCCAGGGATATTAGGGCCAGGGATATTAGGGCCAGGGATATTAGGGCCAGGGATATTAGGGCCAGGGATATTAGGGCCATGGATTTTAGGGCAAGGGATATTAGGGCCAGGGATATTAGGGCCAGGGATATTAGGGCCAGGGATATTAGGTCCAGGGATATTAGGGCCAGGGATATTAGGGCCAGGGATATTAGGACCAGGGATATCAGGGCCAGGAATATTAGGGCCAGGGATATTAGGGCCAGGGATATTAGGGCCAGGGATATTAGGGCCAGGGATATTAGGGCCAGGGATATTAGGGCCAGGGATATTAGGGCCAGGGAGATTAGGGCCAGCATTATTAGGGACAGGGATATTAGTGCCAGGGATATTATGGCCAGGGATATTAGGCGCCAGGGATATTAGGGCAAGGGATATTAGGGCCAGGGATATTAGGGCCAGGGATATTAGGGTCAGGGATATTAGGGCCAGGGATATTAGGGCCAGGGATATTTGGGCCAGGGATATTAGGGCCACGGATATTAGGGCCAGGGATATTAGGGCCAGGGATATTAGGGCCAGAGATATTAGGGCCAGGGATATTAGGGCCACGGATATTACGGTCAGGGATATTAGGGCCAGGGATATAATGGCTAGAGATATTAGGGAAAGGCATATTATGTCCAGGGATATTAGGGCCAGGGATATTAGGGCCAGGGATATTAGGGCCAGGGATATTAGGGCCAGGGATATTAATGCCAGGGATATTAGGGCCAGGGATATTAGGGCCAGGGATATTATGGCCAGTGATATTAGGGCCAGGGATATTAGGGCCAGGGATATTAGGGCCAGGGATATTAGGGCCAGGGATATTAGGTCCAGGGATATTAGGGCCAGGGATATTAGGGCCAGGGATATTAGGGCCAGGGATATTAGGTCCACGGATATTACGGCCAGAGATATTAGGGCGAGGGATATTAGGGCCAGGGATATTAGGGCCAGGGATATTAGTGTCAGGGATATTAGGGCCATGGATATTAGGGCCAGGGATATTTGGGCCAGGGATATTAGGACCACGGATATTAGGGCCAGGGATATTAGGGCCAGGGATATTAGGGCCAGAGATATTAGGGCCAGGGATATTAGGGCCAGGGATATTACGGTCAGGGATATTAGGGCCAGGGATATAATGGCCAGGGATATTAGGGCCAGGCATATTATGGCCAGGGATATTAGGGCCAGGGATATTAGGGCCAGGGATATTAGGGCCAGGGATATTAGGGCCAGGGATATTAAGGCCAGGGATATTAGGGCCAGGGATATTAGGGCCAGGGATATTATGGCCAGCGATATTAGGGCCAGGGATATTAGGGCCAAGGATATTAGGGCCAGGGATATTAGGGCCAGAAATATTAGGGCCAGGGATATTAGGGCCAGGGATATTAGGGCCAGGGATATTACGGCCAGGGATATCAGGTCCACGGATATTACGGCCAGGGATATTAGGGCCAGGGATATTAGGGCCAGAGATATTAGGGCCAGGGATATTAGGGCCAGGGATATTAGGGCCAGGGTTATTAGGGCCAGGGTTATTAAGGCCAGGGATATTAGGGCCAGGGATATTAGGGCCAGGGATATTACGGCCAGGGATATTAGGGCCAGGGATATTAGGGCCAGGGTTATTAGGGCCAGGGTTATTAAGGCCAGGGATATTAGGGCCAGGGATATTAGGGCCAGGGATATTAGGGCCAGGGATATTAGGGCCAGAGATATTGGGGCCAGGGATATTATGGCCAGGGATATTAGGGCCAGGGATATTAGGGCCAGGGATATTAGGGCCAGGGATTTTAGGGCAAGGGATATTAGGGCCAGGGATATTAGGGCCAGGGATATTAGTGCCAGGGTTATTAGGGCCAGGGATATTAGGTCCAGGGATAGTAGGGCCAGGGATATTAGGTCCAGGGATATTAGGGCCAGGGATATTAGGGCCATGGATATTAGGGCCAGGGATATTAGGGCCAGGGATATTAGGGCCAGGGATATTAGGGCCAGGGATATTAGGGCCAGCGATATTAGGGCCAGGGATATTAGGGCCAGGGATATTAGGGCCAGGGATATTAGAGCCAGGCATATTAGGGCCAGGGATATTAGGACCAGGTATATTAGGGCCAGGGATATTAGGGCCAGGGATATTAGGGCCAGGGATATTAGGGCCAGGGATATTAGGGCCAGGGATATTAGGGCCAGGGATATTAGGGCCAGGGATATTAGGGCCAGGGATATTTGGGCCAGGGATATTAGGGCCACGGATATTAGGACCACGGATATTAGGGCCAGGGATATTAGGGCCAGAGATATTAGGGCCAGGGATATTAGGGCCAGGGATATTACGGTCAGGGATATTAGGGCCAGGGATATAATGGCCAGGGATATTAGGGCCAGGCATATTATGGCCAGGGATATTAGGACCAGGGATATTAGGGCCAGGGATATTAGGGCCAGGGTTATTAGGGCCAGGGATATTAGGGCCAGGGATATTAGGGCCAGGGATATTAGGGCCAGGGATATTAGGGCCAGGGATATTAGGGCCAGGGATATTAGGGCCAGGGATATTAGGGCCAGGGATATTAGGGCCAGGGATTTTAGGGCAAGGGATATTAGGGCCAGGGATATTAGGGCCAGGGATATTAGGGCCAGGGATATTAGGTCCAGGGATATTAGGGCCAGGGATATTAGGGCCAGGGATATTAGGACCAGGGATATCAGGGCCAGGAATATTAGGGCCAGGGATATTAGGGCCAGGGATATTAGGGCCAGGGATATTAGGGCCAGGGATATTAGGGCCAGGGATATTAGGGCCAGGGATATTAGGGCCAGGGAGATTAGGGCCAGCATTATTAGGGACAGGGATATTAGTGCCAGGGATATTATGGCCAGGGATATTAGGCGCCAGGGATATTAGGGCAAGGGATATTAGGGCCAGGGATATTAGGGCCAGGGATATTAGGGTCAGGGATATTAGGGCCAGGGATATTAGGGCCAGGGATATTTGGGCCAGGGATATTAGGGCCACGGATATTAGGGCCAGGGATATTAGGGCCAGGGATATTAGGGCCAGAGATATTAGGGCCAGGGATATTAGGGCCACGGATATTACGGTCAGGGATATTAGGGCCAGGGATATAATGGCTAGAGATATTAGGGAAAGGCATATTATGTCCAGGGATATTAGGGCCAGGGATATTAGGGCCAGGGATATTAGGGCCAGGGATATTAGGGCCAGGGATATTAATGCCAGGGATATTAGGGCCAGGGATATTAGGGCCAGGGATATTATGGCCAGTGATATTAGGGCCAGGGATATTAGGGCCAGGGATATTAGGGCCAGGGATATTAGGGCCAGGGATATTAGGTCCAGGGATATTAGGGCCAGGGATATTAGGGCCAGGGATATTAGGGCCAGGGATATTAGGGTCAGGGATATTAGGGCCATGGATATTAGGGCCAGGGATATTTGGGCCAGGGATATTAGGACCACGGATATTAGGGCCAGGGATATTAGGGCCAGGGATATTAGGGCCAGAGATATTAGGGCCAGGGATATTAGGGCCAGGGATATTACGGTCAGGGATATTAGGGCCAGGGATATAATGGCCAGGGATATTAGGGCCAGGCATATTATGGCCAGGGATATTAGGGCCAGGGATATTAGGGCCAGGGATATTAGGGCCAGGGATATTAGGGCCAGGGATATTAAGGCCAGGGATATTAGGGCCAGGGATATTAGGGCCAGGGATATTATGGCCAGCGATATTAGGGCCAGGGATATTAGGGCCAAGGATATTAGGGCCAGGGATATTAGGGCCAGAAATATTAGGGCCAGGGATATTAGGGCCAGGGATATTAGGGCCAGGGATATTACGGCCAAGGATATCAGGTCCACGGATATTACGGCCAGGGATATTAGGGCCAGGGATATTAGGGCCAGAGATAATAGGGCCAGGGATATTAGGGCCAGGGATATTAGGGCCAGGGTTATTAGGGCCAGGGTTATTAAGGCCAGGGTTATTAGGGCCAGGGATATTAGGGCCAGGGATATTAGGGCCAGGGATATTAGGGCCAGGGATATTAGGGCCAGGGATATTAGGGCCAGGGATATTAGGGCCAGGGATATTAGGGCAAGGGATATTAGGGCCAGGGATATTAGGGCCAGGGATATTAGTGCCAGGGATATTAGGGCCAGGGATATTAGGTCCAGGGATATTAGGGCCAGGGATATTAGGTCCAGGGATATTAGGGCCAGGGATATTAGGGCCATGGATATTAGGGCCAGGGATATTAGGGCCAGGGTTATTAGGGCCAGGGATATTAGGGCCAGGGATATTAGGGCCAGGGATATTAGGGCCAGGGATATTAGGGCCAGGGATATTAGGGCCAGGGATATTAGGGCCAGGGATATTAGGGCCAGGGATTTTAGGGCAAGGGATATTAGGGCCAGGGATATTAGGGCCAGGGATATTAGGGCCAGGGATATTAGGTCCAGGGATATTAGGGCCAGAGATATTAGGGCCAGGGATATTAGGACCAGGGATATCAGGGCCAGGAATATGAGGGCCAGGGATATTAGGGCCAGGGATATTAGGGCCAGGGATATTAGGGCCAGGGATATTAGGGCCAGGGATATTAGGGCCAGGGATATTAGGGCCAGGGATATTAGGGCCAGGGAGATTAGGGCCAGCATTATTAGGGACAGGGATATTAGTGCCAGGGATATTATGGCCAGGGATATTAGGCGCCAGGGATATTAGGGCAAGGGATATTAGGGCCAGGGATATTAGGGCCAGGGATATTAATGCCAGGGATATTAGGGCCAGGGATATTAGGGCCAGGGATATTAGGGCCAGGGATATTAGGGCCAGGGATATTAATGCCAGCGATATTAGGGCCAGGGATATTAGGGCCAGGGATATTATGGCCAGTGATATTAGGGCCAGGGATATTAGGGCCAGGGATATTAGGGCCAGGGATATTAGGGCCAGGGATATTAGGTCCAGGGATATTAGGGCCAGGGATATTAGGGCCAGGGATATTAGGGCCAGGGATATTAGGGCCAGGGATATTAGGTCCACGGATATTACGGCCAGAGATATTAGGGCGAGGGATATTAGGGCCAGGGATATTAGGGCCAGGGATATTAGGGCCAGGGATATTAGGTCCAGGGATATTAGGGCCAGGGATATTAGGGCCAGGGATATTAGGGCCAGGGATATTAGGGCCAGGGATATTAGGGCCAGGGATATTAGGGCCAGGGATATTAGGGCCAGGGATATTAGGGCCAGGGATATTAGGGCAAGGGATATTAGGGCCAGGGATATTAGGGCCAGGGATATTAGTGCCAGGGATATTAGGGCCAGGGATATTAGGTCCAGGGATATTAGGGCCAGGGATATTAGGTCCAGGGATATTAGGGCCAGGGATATTAGGGCCATGGATATTAGGGCCAGGGATATTAGGGCCAGGGTTATTAGGGCCAGGGATATTAGGGCCAGGGATATTAGGGCCAGGGATATTAGGGCCAGGGATATTAGGGCCAGGGATATTAGGGCCAGGGATATTAGGGCCAGGGATATTAGGGCCAGGGATTTTAGGGCAAGGGATATTAGGGCCAGGGATATTAGGGCCAGGGATATTAGGGCCAGGGATATTAGGTCCAGGGATATTAGGGCCAGAGATATTAGGGCCAGGGATATTAGGACCAGGGATATCAGGGCCAGGAATATGAGGGCCAGGGATATTAGGGCCAGGGATATTAGGGCCAGGGATATTAGGGCCAGGGATATTAGGGCCAGGGATATTAGGGCCAGGGATATTAGGGCCAGGGATATTAGGGCCAGGGAGATTAGGGCCAGCATTATTAGGGACAGGGATATTAGTGCCAGGGATATTATGGCCAGGGATATTAGGCGCCAGGGATATTAGGGCAAGGGATATTAGGGCCAGGGATATTAGGGCCAGGGATATTAATGCCAGGGATATTAGGGCCAGGGATATTAGGGCCAGGGATATTAGGGCCAGGGATATTAGGGCCAGGGATATTAATGCCAGGGATATTAGGGCCAGGGATATTAGGGCCAGGGATATTATGGCCAGTGATATTAGGGCCAGGGATATTAGGGCCAGGGATATTAGGGCCAGGGATATTAGGGCCAGGGATATTAGGTCCAGGGATATTAGGGCCAGGGATATTAGGGCCAGGGATATTAGGGCCAGGGATATTAGGGCCAGGGATATTAGGTCCACGGATATTACGGCCAGAGATATTAGGGCGAGGGATATTAGGGCCAGGGATATTAGGGCCAGGGATATTAGGGTCAGGGATATTAGGGCCATGGATATTAGGGCCAGGGATATTTGGGCCAGGGATATTAGGACCACGGATATTAGGGCCAGGGATATTAGGGCCAGGGATATTAGGGCCAGAGATATTAGGGCCAGGGATATTAGGGCCAGGGATATTACGGTCAGGGATATTAGGGCCAGGGATATAATGGCCAGGGATATTAGGGCCAGGCATATTATGGCCAGGGATATTAGGGCCAGGGATATTAGGGCCAGGGATATTAGGGCCAGGGATATTAGGGCCAGGGATATTAAGGCCAGGGATATTAGGGCCAGGGATATTAGGGCCAGGGATATTATGGCCAGCGATATTAGGGCCAGGGATATTAGGGCCTAGGATATTAGGGCCAGGGATATTAGGGCCAGAAATATTAGGGCCAGGGATATTAGGGCCAGGGATATTAGGGCCAGGGATATTACGGCCAGGGATATCAGGTCCACGGATATTACGGCCAGGGATATTAGGGCCAGGGATATTAGGGCCAGAGATATTAGGGCCAGGGATATTAGGGCCAGGGATATTAGGGCCAGGGTTATTAGGGCCAGGGTTATTAAGGCCAGGGATATTAGGGCCAGGGATATTAGGGCCAGGGATATTAGGGCCAGGGATATTAGGGCCAGGGATATTAGGGCCAGGGATATTAGGGTCAGGGATATTAGGGCCAGGGATATTAGGGCCAGGGATATTAGGGCAAGGGATATTAGGGCCAGGGATATTAGGGCCAGGGATATTAGTGCCAGGGATATTAGGGCCAGGGATATTAGGTCCAGGGATATTAGGGCCAGGGATATTAGGTCCAGGGATATTAGGGCCAGGGATATTAGGGCCATGGATATTAGGGCAAGGGATATTAGGGCCAGGGATATTAGGTCCAGGGATATTAGGGCCAGGGATATTAGGGCCAGGGATATTAGGGCCAGGGATATTAGGGCCAGGGATATTAGGTCCACGGATATTACCGCCAGAGATATTAGGGCGAGGGATATTAGGGCCAGGGATATTAGGGCCAGGGATATTAGGGTCATGGATATTAGGGCCAGGGATATTAGGGCCAGGGATATTTGGGCCAGGGATATTAGGGCCACGGATATTAGGGCCAGGGATATTAGGGCCAGGGATATTAGGGCCAGAGATATTAGGGCCAGGGATATTAGGGCCAGGGATATTACGGTCAGGGATATTAGGGCCAGGGATATAATGGCCAGGGATATTAGGGCCAGGCATATTATGGCCAGGGATATTTGGGCCAGGGATATTAGGGCCACGGATATTAGGGCCAGGGATATTAGGGCCAGGGGAATTAGGGCCAGAGATATTAGGGCCAGGGATATTAGGGCCAGGGATATTGGGGCCAGGGATATTAGGGCCAGGGATTTTAGGGCAAGGGATATTAGGGCCAGGGATATTAGGGCCAGGGATATTAGTGCCAGGGATATTAGGGCCAGGGATATTAGGTCCTGGGATATTAGGGCCAGGGATATTAGGTCCAGGGATATTAGTGCCAGGGATATTAGGGCCATGGATATTAGGGCCAGGGATATTAGGGCCAGGGATATTAGGTCCAGGGATATTAGGGCCAGGGATATTAGGGCCAGGGATATTAGGGCCAGGGATATTAGGGCCAGGGATATTAGGTCCACGGATATTACGGCCAGAGATATTAGGGCGAGGGATATTAGGGCCAGGGATATTAGGGCCAGGGATATTAGGGTCAGGGATATTAGGGCCAGGGATATTAGGGCCAGGGATATTTGGGCCAGGGATATTAGGGCCACGGATATTAGGGCCAGGGATATTAGGGCCAGGGGAATTAGGGCCAGAGATATTAGGGCCAGGGATATTAGGGCCAGGGATATTATGGTCAGGGATATTAGGGCCAGGGATATAATGGCCAGGGATTTTAGGGCCAGGGATATTAGGGCCAGAGATATTAGGGCCAGGGATATTAGGGCCAGGGATATTACGGTCAGGGATATTAGGGCCAGGGATATAATGGCCAGGGATATTAGGGCCAGGCATATTATGGCCAGGGATATTAGGGCCAGGGATATTAGGGCCAGGGATATTAGGGCCAGGGATATTAGGGCCAGGGATATTAAGGCCAGGGATATTAGGGCCAGGGATATTAGGGCCACGGATTTTATGGCCAGCGATATTAGGGCCAGGGATATTAGGGCCAGGGATATTAGGGCCAGGGATATTAGGGCCAGAAATATTAGGGCCAGGGATATTAGGGCCAGGGATATTAGGGCCAGGGATATTAGGGCCAGGGATATTAGGGCCAGGGATATTAGGTCCACCGATATTATGGCCAGGGATATTAGGGCCAGGGATATTAGGGCCAGAGATATTAGGGCCAGGGATATTAGGGCCAGGGATATTAGGGCCAGGGTTATTAGGGACAGGGTTATTAAGGCCAGGGATATTAGGGCCAGGGATATTAGGGCCAGGGATATTAGGGCCAGGGATATTAGGGCCAGGGATATTGGGGCCAGGGATATTAGGGCCAGGGATTTTAGGGCAAGGGATATTAGGGCCAGGGATATTAGGGCCAGGGATATTAGTGCCAGGGATATTAGGGCCAGGGATATTAGGTCCTGGGATATTAAGGCCAGGGATATTAGGTCCAGGGATATTAGTGCCAGGGATATTAGGGCCATGGATATTAGGGCCAGGGATATTAGGGCCAGGGATATTAGGTCCAGGAATATTAGGGCCAGGGATATTAGGGCCAGGGATATTAGGGCGAGGGATATTAGGGCCAGGGATATTAGGTCCACGGATATTACGGCCAGAGATATTAGGGCGAGGGATATTAGGGCCAGGGATATTAGGGCCAGGGATATTAGGGTCAGGGATATTAGGGCCAGGGATATTAGGGCCAGGGATATTTGGGCCAGGGATATTAGGGCCACGGATATTAGGGCCAGGGATATTAGGGCCAGGGGAATTAGGGCCAGAGATATTAGGGCCAGGGATATTAGGGCCAGGGATATTACGGTCAGGGATATTAGGGCCAGGGATATAATGGCCAGGGATATTAGGGCCAGGCATATTATGGCCAGGGATATTAGGGCCAGGGATATTAGGGCCAGGGATATTAGGGCCAGGGATATTAGGGCCAGGGATATTAAGGCCAGGGATATTAGGGCCAGGGATATTAGGGCCAGGGATATTATGGCCAGCGATATTAGGGCCAGGGATATTAGGGCCAAGGATATTAGGGCCAGGGATATTAGGGCCAGAAATATTAGGGCCAGGGATATTAGGGCCAGGGATATTAGGGCCAGGGATATTACGGCCAGGGATATCAGGTCCACGGATATTACGGCCAGGGATATTAGGGCCAGGGATATTAGGGCCAGAGATATTAGGGCCAGGGATATTAGGGCCAGGGATATTAGGGCCAGGGTTATTAGGGCCAGGGTTATTAAGGCCAGGGATATTAGGGCCAGGGATATTAGGGCCAGGGATATTAGGGCCAGGGATATTAGGGCCAGGGATATTAGGGCCAGGGTTATTAGGGCCAGGGTTATTAAGGCCAGGGATATTAGGGCCAGGGATATTAGGGCCAGGGATATTAGGGCCAGGGATATTAGGGCCAGGGATATTAGGGCCAGGGATATTAGGGCCAGGGATATTAGGGCCAGGGATATTAGGGCAAGGGATATTAGGGCCAGGGATATTAGGGCCAGGGATATTAGTGCCAGGGATATTAGGGCCAGGGATATTAGGTCCAGGGATATTAGGGCCAGGGATATTAGGTCCAGGGATATTAGGGCCAGGGATATTAGGGCCATGGATATTAGGGCCAGGGATATTAGGGCCAGGGTTATTAGGGCCAGGGATATTAGGGCCAGGGATATTAGGGCCAGGGATATTAGGGCCAGGGATATTAGGGCCAGGGATATTAGGGCCAGGGATATTAGGGCCAGGGATATTAGGGCCAGGGATTTTAGGGCAAGGGATATTAGGGCCAGGGATATTAGGGCCAGGGATATTAGGGCCAGGGATATTAGGTCCAGGGATATTAGGGCCAGGGATATTAGGGCCAGGGATATTAGGACCAGGGATATCAGGGCCAGGAATATGAGGGCCAGGGATATTAGGGCCAGGGATATTAGGGCCAGGGATATTAGGGCCAGGGATATTAGGGCCAGGGATATTAGGGCCAGAGATATTAGGGCCAGGGATATTAGGGCCAGGGAGATTAGGGCCAGCATTATTAGGGACAGGGATATTAGTGCCAGGGATATTATGGCCAGGGATATTAGGCGCCAGGGATATTAGGGCAAGGGATATTAGGGCCAGGGATATTAGGGCCAGGGATATTAGGGTCAGGGATATTAGGGCCAGGGATATTAGGGCCAGGGATATTTGGGCCAGGGATATTAGGGCCACGGATATTAGGGCCAGGGATATTAGGGCCAGGGATATTAGGGCCAGAGATATTAGGGCCAGGGATATTAGGGCCATGGATATTACGGTCATGGATATTAGGGCCAGGGATATAATGGCTAGAGATATTAGGGAAAGGCATATTATGTCCAGGGATATTAGGGCCAGGGATATTAGGGCCAGGGATATTAGGGCCAGGGATATTAGGGCCAGGGATATTAATGCCAGGGATATTAGGGCCAGGGATATTAGGGCCAGGGATATTATGGCCAGTGATATTAGGGCCAGGGATATTAGGGCCAGGGATATTAGGGCCAGGGATATTAGGGCCAGGGATATTAGGTCCAGGGATATTAGGGCCAGGGATATTAGGGCCAGGGATATTAGGGCCAGGGATATTAGGGCCAGGGATATTAGGTCCACGGATATTACGGCCAGAGATATTAGGGCGAGGGATATTAGGGCCAGGAATATTAGGGCCAGGGATATTAGGGTCAGGGATATTAGGGCCATGGATATTAGGGCCAGGGATATATGGGCCAGGGATATTAGGACCACGGATATTAGGGCCAGGGATATTAGGGCCAGGGATATTAGGGCCAGAGATATTAGGGCCAGGGATATTAGGGCCAGGGATATTACGGTCAGGGATATTAGGGCCAGGGATATAATGGGCAGGGATATTATGGCCAGGCATATTATGGCCAGGGATATTAGGGCCAGGGATATTAGGGCCAGGGATATTAGGGCCAGGGATATTAGGGCCAGGGATATTAAGGCCAGGGATATTAGGGCCAGGGATATTAGGGCCAGGGATATTATGGCCAGCGATATTAGGGCCAGGGATATTAGGGCCTAGGATATTAGGGCCAGGGATATTAGGGCCAGAAATATTAGGGCCAGGGATATTAGGGCCAGGGATATTAGGGCCAGGGATATTACGGCCAGGGATATCAGGTCCACGGATATTACGGCCAGGGATATTAGGGCCAGGGATATTAGGGCCAGAGATATTAGGGCCAGGGATATTAGGGCCAGGGATATTAGGGCCAGGGTTATTAGGGCCAGGGTTATTAAGGCCAGGGATATTAGGGCCAGGGATATTAGGGCCAGGGATATTAGGGCCAGGGATATTAGGGCCAGGGATATTAGGGCCAGGGATATTAGGGTCAGGGATATTAGGGCCAGGGATATTAGGGCCAGGGATATTAGGGCAAGGGATATTAGGGCCAGGGATATTAGGGCCAGGGATATTAGTGCCAGGGATATTAGGGCCAGGGATATTAGGTCCAGGGATATTAGGGCCAGGGATATTAGGGCCATGGATATTAGGGCCAGGGATATTAGGGCCAGGGATATTAGGGCCAGGGATATTAGGGCCAGGGATATTAGGGCCAGCGATATTAGGGCCAGGGATATTAGGGCCAGGGATATTAGGGCCAGGGATATTAGAGCCAGGCATATTAGGGCCAGGGATATTAGGACCAGGTATATTAGGGCCAGGGATATTAGGGCCAGGGATATTAGGGCCAGGGATATTAGGGCCAGGGATATTAGGGCCAGGGATATTAGGGCCAGGGATATTAGGGCCAGGGATATTAGGGCCAGGGATATTTGGGCCAGGGATATTAGGGCCACGGATATTAGGACCAGGGATATTAGGGCCAGGGATATTAGGGCCAGAGATATTAGGGCCAGGGATATTAGGGCCAGGGATATTATGGTAAGGGATATTAGGGCCAGGGATATAATGGCCAGGGATATTAGGGCCAGGCATATTATGGCCAGGGATATTAGGGCCAGGGATATTAGGGCCAGGGATATTAGGGCCAGGGATATTAGGGCCAGGGATATTAAGGCCAAGGATATTAGGGCCAGGGATATTATGGCCAGGGATATTAGGGCCAGGGATATTAGGGCCAGGGATATTATGGCCAGGGATATCAGGTCCACGGATATTACGGCCAGGGATATTAGGGCCAGGGATATTAGGGCCAGAGATATTAGGGCCAGGGATATTAGGGCCAGGGATATTAGGGCCAGGGTTATTAGGGCCAGGGATATTAGGGCCAGGGATATTATGGCCAGGGATATTATGGAAGGGATATTAAGCCTGGGATATTAGGGCCAGGTATATTAGGGCCAGGGATATTAGGACCAGGGATATAAGGGCCAGGGATATTAGGGCCAGGGATATTATGGCCAGGGATATTAGGGCCAGGGATATTAGGGCCAGGGATATTGGGGCCAGGGATATTAGGGCCAGGGATATTAGGGCCAGGGATATTAGGGCCAGGAATATTAGGGCCAGGGATATTAGGGCCAGGGATTTTAGGGCCAGGGATATTAGGGCCAGGGATATTAGGGCCAGGGATATTAGGGCCAGGGATATCAGGGCCAGGGATATCAGGGCCAGGGATATTAGGGCCAGGGATATTAGCGCCAGGGATATTAGGGCCAGGGATTTTAGGGCCAGGGATATTAGGGCCAGGGATATTATGGCCAGGGATATTATGGCTAGGGATATGAGGGCCAGGGATATGAGGGCCAGGGATATTAGGGCCAGGGATATTAGGGCCAGGGATTTTAGGGCCAGGGATATTAGGGCCAGGGATATTAGGGCCAGGGATATTAGGGCCAGGGATATTAGGGCCAGGGATATTAGGGCCAGGGATATTAGGGCCAGGGATATTAGGGCCAGGGATATTAGGGCCAGGGATATTAGGGCCAGGGATATTAGGGCCAGGGATATTAGGGCCAGGGATATTAGGGCCAGGGATATTAGGGCCAGGGATATTAGGGCCAGGGATATTAGGCCCAGTGATATTAGGGCCAGGGATTTTAGGGCAAGGGATATTAGGGACAGGGATATTAGGGCCAGGGATATTAGGGCCAGGGATGTTAGGTCCACGGATATTAGGGCCAGGGATATTAGGGCCAGGGATATTAGGGCCAGGGATATTAGGGCCAGGGATATTAGGGCCAGGGTTATTAGGGCCAGGGATATTAGGGCCAGGGATATTAGGGCCAGGGATATTAGGGCCAGGGATATTAGGGCCAGGGATATTAGGGCCAGGGATATTAGGGCCAGGGATATTAGGGCCAGGGATATTAGGGCCATGGATTTTAGGGCAAGGGATATTAGGGCCAGGGATATTAGGGCCAGGGATATTAGGGCCAGGGATATTAGGTCCAGGGATATTAGGGCCAGGGATATTAGGGCCAGGGATATTAGGACCAGGGATATCAGGGCCAGGAATATTAGGGCCAGGGATATTAGGGCCAGGGATATTAGGGCCAGGGATATTAGGGCCAGGGATATTAGGGCCAGGGATATTAGGGCCAGGGATATTAGGGCCAGGGAGATTAGGGCCAGCATTATTAGGGACAGGGATATTAGTGCCAGGGATATTATGGCCAGGGATATTAGGCGCCAGGGATATTAGGGCAAGGGATATTAGGGCCAGGGATATTAGGGCCAGGGATATTAGGGTCAGGGATATTAGGGCCAGGGATATTAGGGCCAGGGATATTTGGGCCAGGGATATTAGGGCCACGGATATTAGGGCCAGGGATATTAGGGCCAGGGATATTAGGGCCAGAGATATTAGGGCCAGGGATATTAGGGCCACGGATATTATGGTCAGGGATATTAGGGCCAGGGATATAATGGCTAGAGATATTAGGGAAAGGCATATTATGTCCAGGGATATTAGGGCCAGGGATATTAGGGCCAGGGATATTAGGGCCAGGGATATTAGGGCCAGGGATATTAATGCCAGGGATATTAGGGCCAGGGATATTAGGGCCAGGGATATTATGGCCAGTGATATTAGGGCCAGGGATATTAGGGCCAGGGATATTAGGGCCAGGGATATTAGGGCCAGGGATATTAGGTCCAGGGATATTAGGGCCAGGGATATTAGGGCCAGGGATATTAGGGCCAGGGATATTAGGTCCACGGATATTACGGCCAGAGATATTAGGGCGAGGGATATTAGGGCCAGGGATATTAGGGCCAGGGATATTAGGGTCAGGGATATTAGGGCCAGGGATATTAGGGCCAGGGATATTAGGGCCAGGGATATTAGGTCCAGGGATATTAGGGCCAGGGATATTAGGGCCAGGGATATTAGGGCCAGGGATATTAATGCCAGGGATATTAGGGCCAGGGATATTAGGGCCAGGGATATTATGGCCAGTGATATTAGGGCCAGGGATATTAGGGCCAGGGATATTAGGGCCAGGGATATTAGGGCCAGGGATATTAGGTCCAGGGATATTAGGGCCAGGGATATTAGGGCCAGGGATATTAGGGCCAGGGATATTATGGCCAGTGATATTAGGGCCAGGGATATTAGGGCCAGGGATATTAGGGCCAGGGATATTAGGGCCAGGGATATTAGGTCCAGGGATATTAGGGCCAGGGATATTAGGGCCAGGGATATTAGGGCCAGGGATATTAGGTCCACGGATATTACGGCCAGAGATATTAGGGCGAGGGATATTAGGGCCAGGGATATTAGGGCCAGGGATATTAGGGTCAGGGATATTAGGGCCAGGGATATTAGGGCCAGGGATATTAGGGCCAGGGATATTAGGTCCAGGGATATTAGGGCCAGGGATATTAGGGCCAGGGATATTAGGGCCAGGGATATTAATGCCAGGGATATTAGGGCCAGGGATATTATGGAAGGGATATTAAGCCTGGGATATTAGGGCCAGGTATATTAGGGCCAGGGATATTAGGACCAGGGATATAAGGGCCAGGGATATTAGGGCCAGGGATATTATGGCCAGGGATATTAGGGCCAGGGATATTAGGGCCAGGGATATTGGGGCCAGGGATATTAGGGCCAGGGATATTAGGGCCAGGGATATTAGGGCCAGGAATATTAGGGCCAGGGATATTAGGGCCAGGGATTTTAGGGCCAGGGATATTAGGGCCAGGGATATTAGGGCCAGGGATATTAGGGCCAGGGATATCAGGGCCAGGGATATCAGGGCCAGGGATATTAGGGCCAGGGATATTAGCGCCAGGGATATTAGGGCCAGGGATTTTAGGGCCAGGGATATTAGGGCCAGGGATATTATGGCCAGGGATATTATGGCTAGGGATATGAGGGCCAGGGATATGAGGGCCAGGGATATTAGGGCCAGGGATATTAGGGCCAGGGATTTTAGGGCCAGGGATATTAGGGCCAGGGATATTAGGGCCAGGGATATTAGGGCCAGGGATATTAGGGCCAGGGATATTAGGGCCAGGGATATTAGGGCCAGGGATATTAGGGCCAGGGATATTAGGGCCAGGGATATTAGGGCCAGGGATATTAGGGCCAGGGATATTAGGGCCAGGGATATTAGGGCCAGGGATATTAGGGCCAGGGATATTAGGGCCAGGGATATTAGGCCCAGTGATATTAGGGCCAGGGATTTTAGGGCAAGGGATATTAGGGACAGGGATATTAGGGCCAGGGATATTAGGGCCAGGGATGTTAGGTCCACGGATATTAGGGCCAGGGATATTAGGGCCAGGGATATTAGGGCCAGGGATATTAGGGCCAGGGATATTAGGGCCAGGGTTATTAGGGCCAGGGATATTAGGGCCAGGGATATTAGGGCCAGGGATATTAGGGCCAGGGATATTAGGGCCAGGGATATTAGGGCCAGGCATATTAGGGCCAGGGATATTAGGGCCAGGGATATTAGGGCCATGGATTTTAGGGCAAGGGATATTAGGGCCAGGGATATTAGGGCCAGGGATATTAGGGCCAGGGATATTAGGTCCAGGGATATTAGGGCCAGGGATATTAGGGCCAGGGATATTAGGACCAGGGATATCAGGGCCAGGAATATTAGGGCCAGGGATATTAGGGCCAGGGATATTAGGGCCAGGGATATTAGGGCCAGGGATATTAGGGCCAGGGATATTAGGGCCAGGGATATTAGGGCCAGGGAGATTAGGGCCAGCATTATTAGGGACAGGGATATTAGTGCCAGGGATATTATGGCCAGGGATATTAGGCGCCAGGGATATTATGGCAAGGGATATTAGGGCCAGGGATATTAGGGCCAGGGATATTAGGGTCAGGGATATTAGGGCCAGGGATATTAGGGCCAGGGATATTTGGGCCAGGGATATTAGGGCCACGGATATTAGGGCCAGGGATATTAGGGCCAGGGATATTAGGGCCAGAGATATTAGGGCCAGGGATATTAGGGCCACGGATATTACGGTCAGGGATATTAGGGCCAGGGATATAATGGCTAGAGATATTAGGGAAAGGCATATTATGTCCAGGGATATTAGGGCCAGGGATATTAGGGCCAGGGATATTAGGGCCAGGGATATTAGGGCCAGGGATATTAATGCCAGGGATATTATGGCCAGGGATATTAGGGCCAGGGATATTATGGCCAGTGATATTAGGGCCAGGGATATTAGGGCCAGGGATATTAGGGCCAGGGATATTAGGGCCAGGGATATTAGGTCCAGGGATATTAGGGCCAGGGATATTAGGGCCAGGGATATTAGGGCCAGGGATATTAGGTCCACGGATATTACGGCCAGAGATATTAGGGCGAGGGATATTAGGGCCAGGGATATTAGGGCCAGGGATATTAGGGTCAGGGATATTAGGGCCAGGGATATTAGGGCCAGGGATATTAGGGCCAGGGATATTAGGTCCAGGGATATTAGGGCCAGGGATATTAGGGCCAGGGATATTAGGGCCAGGGATATTAATGCCAGGGATATTAGGGCCAGGGATATTAGGGCCAGGGATATTATGGCCAGTGATATTAGGGCCAGGGATATTAGGGCCAGGGATATTAGGGCCAGGGATATTAGGGCCAGGGATATTAGGTCCAGGGATATTAGGGCCAGGGATATTAGGGCCAGGGATATTAGGGCCAGGGATATTATGGCCAGTGATATTAGGGCCAGGGATATTAGGGCCAGGGATATTAGGGCCAGGGATATTAGGGCCAGGGATATTAGGTCCAGGGATATTAGGGCCAGGGATATTAGGGCCAGGGATATTAGGGCCAGGGATATTAGGTCCACGGATATTACGGCCAGAGATATTAGGGCGAGGGATATTAGGGCCAGGGATATTAGGGCCAGGGATATTAGGGTCAGGGATATTAGGGCCAGGGATATTAGGGCCAGGGATATTAGGGCCAGGGATATTAGGTCCAGGGATATTAGGGCCAGGGATATTAGGGCCAGGGATATTAGGGCCAGGGATATTAATGCCAGGGATATTAGGGCCAGGGATATTAGGGCCAGGGATATTATGGCCAGTGATATTAGGGCCAGGGATATTAGGGCCAGGGATATTAGGGCCAGGGATATTAGGGCCAGGGATATTAGGTCCAGGGATATTAGGGCCAGGGATATTAGGGCCAGGGATATTAGGGCCAGGGATATTAGGTCCACGGATATTACGGCCAGAGATATTAGGGCGAGGGATATTAGGGCCAGGGATATTAGGGCCAGGGATATTAGGGTCAGGGATATTAGGGCCATGGATATTAGGGCCAGGGATATTTGGGCCAGGGATATTAGGACCACGGATATTAGGGCCAGGGATATTAGGGCCAGGGATATTAGGGCCAGAGATATTAGGGCCAGGGATATTAGGGCCAGGGATATTACGGTCAGGGATATTAGGGCCAGGGATATAATGGCCAGGGATATTAGGGCCAGGCATATTATGGCCAGGGATATTAGGGCCAGGGATATTAGGGCCAGGGATATTAGGGCCAGGGATATTAGGGCCAGGGATATTAAGGCCAGGGATATTAGGGCCAGGGATATTAGGGCCAGGGATATTATGGCCAGCGATATTAGGGCCAGGGATATTAGGGCCAAGGATATTAGGGCCAGGGATATTAGGGCCAGAAATATTAGGGCCAGGGATATTAGGGCCAGGGATATTAGGGCCAGGGATATTACGGCCAGGGATATCAGGTCCACGGATATTACGGCCAGGGATATTAGGGCCAGGGATATTAGGGCCAGAGATATTAGGGCCAGGGATATTAGGGCCAGGGATATTAGGGCCAGGGTTATTAGGGCCAGGGTTATTAAGGCCAGGGATATTAGGGCCAGGGATATTAGGGCCAGGGATATTAGGGCCAGGGATATTAGGGCCAGGGATATTAGGGCCAGGGTTATTAGGGCCAGGGTTATTAAGGCCAGGGATATTAGGGCCAGGGATATTAGGGCCAGGGATATTAGGGCCAGGGATATTAGGGCCAGGGATATTGGGGCCAGGGATATTATGGCCAGGGATATTAGGGCCAGGGATATTAGGGCCAGGGATATTAGGGCCAGGGATTTTAGGGCAAGGGATATTAGGGCCAGGGATATTAGGGCCAGGGATATTAGTGCCAGGGTTATTAGGGCCAGGGATATTAGGTCCAGGGATAGTAGGGCCAGGGATATTAGGTCCAGGGATATTAGGGCCAGGGATATTAGGGCCATGGATATTAGGGCCAGGGATATTAGGGCCAGGGATATTAGGGCCAGGGATATTAGGGCCAGGGATATTAGGGCCAGCGATATTAGGGCCAGGGATATTAGGGCCAGGGATATTAGGGCCAGGGATATTAGAGCCAGGCATATTAGGGCCAGGGATATTAGGACCAGGTATATTAGGGCCAGGGATATTAGGGCCAGGGATATTAGGGCCAGGGATATTAGGGCCAGGGATATTAGGGCCAGGGATATTAGGGCCAGGGATATTAGGGCCAGGGATATTAGGGCCAGGGATATTAGGGCCAGGGATATTAGGTCCACGGATATTACGGCCAGAGATATTAGGGCGAGGGATATTAGGGCCAGGGATATTAGGGCCAGGGATATTAGGGTCAGGGATATTAGGGCCATGGATATTAGGGCCAGGGATATTTGGGCCAGGGATATTAGGACCACGGATATTAGGGCCAGGGATATTAGGGCCAGGGATATTAGGGCCAGAGATATTAGGGCCAGGGATATTAGGGCCAGGGATATTACGGTCAGGGATATTAGGGCCAGGGATATAATGGCCAGGGATATTAGGGCCAGGCATATTATGGCCAGGGATATTAGGGCCAGGGATATTAGGGCCAGGGATATTAGGGCCAGGGATATTAGGGCCAGGGATATTAAGGCCAGGGATATTAGGGCCAGGGATATTAGGGCCAGGGATATTATGGCCAGCGATATTAGGGCCAGGGATATTAGGGCCAAGGATATTAGGGCCAGGGATATTAGGGCCAGAAATATTAGTGCCAGGGATATTAGGGCCAGGGATATTAGGGCCAGGGATATTACGGCCAGGGATATCAGGTCCACGGATATTACGGCCAGGGATATTAGGGCCAGGGATATTAGGGCCAGAGATATTAGGGCCAGGGATATTAGGGCCAGGGATATTAGGGCCAGGGTTATTAGGGCCAGGGTTATTAAGGCCAGGGATATTAGGGCCAGGGATATTAGGGCCAGGGATATTAGGGCCAGGGATATTAGGGCCAGGGATATTAGGGCCAGGGTTATTAGGGCCAGGGTTATTAAGGCCAGGGATATTAGGGCCAGGGATATTAGGGCCAGGGATATTAGGGCCAGGGATATTAGGGCCAGGGATATTGGGGCCAGGGATATTATGGCCAGGGATATTAGGGCCAGGGATATTAGGGCCAGGGATATTAGGGCCAGGGATTTTAGGGCAAGGGATATTAGGGCCAGGGATATTAGGGCCAGGGATATTAGTGCCAGGGTTATTAGGGCCAGGGATATTAGGTCCAGGGATAGTAGGGCCAGGGATATTAGGTCCAGGGATATTAGGGCCAGGGATATTAGGGCCATGGATATTAGGGCCAGGGATATTAGGGCCAGGGATATTAGGGCCAGGGATATTAGGGCCAGGGATATTAGGGCCAGCGATATTAGGGCCAGGGATATTAGGGCCAGGGATATTAGGGCCAGGGATATTAGAGCCAGGCATATTAGGGCCAGGGATATTAGGACCAGGTATATTAGGGCCAGGGATATTAGGGCCAGGGATATTAGGGCCAGGGATATTAGGGCCAGGGATATTAGGGCCAGGGATATTAGGGCCAGGGATATTAGGGCCAGGGATATTAGGGCCAGGGATATTTGGGCCAGGGATATTAGGGCCACGGATATTAGGACCACGGATATTAGGGCCAGGGATATTAGGGCCAGAGATATTAGGGCCAGGGATATTAGGGCCAGGGATATTACGGTCAGGGATATTAGGGCCAGGGATATAATGGCCAGGGATATTAGGGCCAGGCATATTATGGCCAGGGATATTAGGACCAGGGATATTAGGGCCAGGGATATTAGGGCCAGGGTTATTAGGGCCAGGGATATTAGGGCCAGGGATATTAGGGCCAGGGATATTAGGGCCAGGGATATTAGGGCCAGGGATATTAGGGCCAGGGATATTAGGGCCATGGATATTAGGGCCAGGGATATTAGGGCCAGGGATTTTAGGGCAAGGGATATTAGGGCCAGGGATATTAGGGCCAGGGATATTAGGGCCAGGGATATTAGGTCCAGGGATATTAGGGCCAGGGATATTAGGGCCAGGGATATTAGGACCAGGGATATCAGGGCCAGGAATATTAGGGCCAGGGATATTAGGGCCAGGGATATTAGGGCCAGGGATATTAGGGCCAGGGATATTAGGGCCAGGGATATTAGGGCCAGGGATATTAGGGCCAGGGAGATTAGGGCCAGCATTATTAGGGACAGGGATATTAGTGCCAGGGATATTATGGCCAGGGATATTAGGCGCCAGGGATATTAGGGCAAGGGATATTAGGGCCAGGGATATTAGGGCCAGGGATATTAGGGTCAGGGATATTAGGGCCAGGGATATTAGGGCCAGGGATATTTGGGCCAGGGATATTAGGGCCACGGATATTAGGGCCAGGGATATTAGGGCCAGGGATATTAGGGCCAGAGATATTAGGGCCAGGGATATTAGGGCCACGGATATTACGGTCAGGGATATTAGGGCCAGGGATATAATGGCTAGAGATATTAGGGAAAGGCATATTATGTCCAGGGATATTAGGGCCAGGGATATTAGGGCCAGGGATATTAGGGCCAGGGATATTAGGGCCAGGGATATTAATGCCAGGGATATTAGGGCCAGGGATATTAGGGCCAGGGATATTATGGCCAGTGATATTAGGGCCAGGGATATTAGGGCCAGGGATATTAGGGCCAGGGATATTAGGGCCAGGGATATTAGGTCCAGGGATATTAGGGCCAGGGATATTAGGGCCAGGGATATTAGGGCCAGGGATATTAGGGTCAGGGATATTAGGGCCATGGATATTAGGGCCAGGGATATTTGGGCCAGGGATATTAGGACCACAGATATTAGGGCCAGGGATATTAGGGCCAGGGATATTAGGGCCAGAGATATTAGGGCCAGGGATATTAGGGCCAGGGATATTAATGCCAGGGATATTAGGGCCAGGGATATTAGGGCCAGGGATATTATGGCCAGTGATATTAGGGCCAGGGATATTAGGGCCAGGGATATTAGGGCCAGGGATATTAGGGCCAGGGATATTAGGTCCAGGGATATTAGGGCCAGGGATATTAGGGCCAGGGATATTAGGGCCAGGGATATTATGGCCAGTGATATTAGGGCCAGGGATATTAGGGCCAGGGATATTAGGGCCAGGGATATTAGGGCCAGGGATATTAGGTCCAGGGATATTAGGGCCAGGGATATTAGGGCCAGGGATATTAGGGCCAGGGATATTAGGTCCACGGATATTACGGCCAGAGATATTAGGGCGAGGGATATTAGGGCCAGGGATATTAGGGCCAGGGATATTAGGGTCAGGGATATTAGGGCCAGGGATATTAGGGCCAGGGATATTAGGGCCAGGGATATTAGGTCCAGGGATATTAGGGCCAGGGATATTAGGGCCAGGGATATTAGGGCCAGGGATATTAATGCCAGGGATATTAGGGCCAGGGATATTAGGGCCAGGGATATTATGGCCAGTGATATTAGGGCCAGGGATATTAGGGCCAGGGATATTAGGGCCAGGGATATTAGGGCCAGGGATATTAGGTCCAGGGATATTAGGGCCAGGGATATTAGGGCCAGGGATATTAGGGCCAGGGATATTAGGTCCACGGATATTACGGCCAGAGATATTAGGGCGAGGGATATTAGGGCCAGGGATATTAGGGCCAGGGATATTAGGGTCAGGGATATTAGGGCCATGGATATTAGGGCCAGGGATATTTGGGCCAGGGATATTAGGACCACGGATATTAGGGCCAGGGATATTAGGGCCAGGGATATTAGGGCCAGAGATATTAGGGCCAGGGATATTAGGGCCAGGGATATTACGGTCAGGGATATTAGGGCCAGGGATATAATGGCCAGGGATATTAGGGCCAGGCATATTATGGCCAGGGATATTAGGGCCAGGGATATTAGGGCCAGGGATATTAGGGCCAGGGATATTAGGGCCAGGGATATTAAGGCCAGGGATATTAGGGCCAGGGATATTAGGGCCAGGGATATTATGGCCAGCGATATTAGGGCCAGGGATATTAGGGCCAAGGATATTAGGGCCAGGGATATTAGGGCCAGAAATATTAGGGCCAGGGATATTAGGGCCAGGGATATTAGGGCCAGGGATATTACGGCCAGGGATATCAGGTCCACGGATATTACGGCCAGGGATATTAGGGCCAGGGATATTAGGGCCAGAGATATTAGGGCCAGGGATATTAGGGCCAGGGATATTAGGGCCAGGGTTATTAGGGCCAGGGTTATTAAGGCCAGGGATATTAGGGCCAGGGATATTAGGGCCAGGGATATTAGGGCCAGGGATATTAGGGCCAGGGATATTAGGGCCAGGGTTATTAGGGCCAGGGTTATTAAGGCCAGGGATATTAGGGCCAGGGATATTAGGGCCAGGGATATTAGGGCCAGGGATATTAGGGCCAGGGATATTGGGGCCAGGGATATTATGGCCAGGGATATTAGGGCCAGGGATATTAGGGCCAGGGATATTAGGGCCAGGGATTTTAGGGCAAGGGATATTAGGGCCAGGGATATTAGGGCCAGGGATATTAGTGCCAGGGTTATTAGGGCCAGGGATATTAGGTCCAGGGATAGTAGGGCCAGGGATATTAGGTCCAGGGATATTAGGGCCAGGGATATTAGGGCCATGGATATTAGGGCCAGGGATATTAGGGCCAGGGATATTAGGGCCAGGGATATTAGGGCCAGGGATATTAGGGCCAGCGATATTAGGGCCAGGGATATTAGGGCCAGGGATATTAGGGCCAGGGATATTAGAGCCAGGCATATTAGGGCCAGGGATATTAGGACCAGGTATATTAGGGCCAGGGATATTAGGGCCAGGGATATTAGGGCCAGGGATATTAGGGCCAGGGATATTAGGGCCAGGGATATTAGGGCCAGGGATATTAGGGCCAGGGATATTAGGGCCAGGGATATTAGGGCCAGGGATATTAGGTCCACGGATATTACGGCCAGAGATATTAGGGCGAGGGATATTAGGGCCAGGGATATTAGGGCCAGGGATATTAGGGTCAGGGATATTAGGGCCATGGATATTAGGGCCAGGGATATTTGGGCCAGGGATATTAGGACCACGGATATTAGGGCCAGGGATATTAGGGCCAGGGATATTAGGGCCAGAGATATTAGGGCCAGGGATATTAGGGCCAGGGATATTACGGTCAGGGATATTAGGGCCAGGGATATAATGGCCAGGGATATTAGGGCCAGGCATATTATGGCCAGGGATATTAGGGCCAGGGATATTAGGGCCAGGGATATTAGGGCCAGGGATATTAGGGCCAGGGATATTAAGGCCAGGGATATTAGGGCCAGGGATATTAGGGCCAGGGATATTATGGCCAGCGATATTAGGGCCAGGGATATTAGGGCCAAGGATATTAGGGCCAGGGATATTAGGGCCAGAAATATTAGGGCCAGGGATATTAGGGCCAGGGATATTAGGGCCAGGGATATTACGGCCAGGGATATCAGGTCCACGGATATTACGGCCAGGGATATTAGGGCCAGGGATATTAGGGCCAGAGATATTAGGGCCAGGGATATTAGGGCCAGGGATATTAGGGCCAGGGTTATTAGGGCCAGGGTTATTAAGGCCAGGGATATTAGGGCCAGGGATATTAGGGCCAGGGATATTAGGGCCAGGGATATTAGGGCCAGGGATATTAGGGCCAGGGTTATTAGGGCCAGGGTTATTAAGGCCAGGGATATTAGGGCCAGGGATATTAGGGCCAGGGATATTAGGGCCAGGGATATTAGGGCCAGGGATATTGGGGCCAGGGATATTATGGCCAGGGATATTAGGGCCAGGGATATTAGGGCCAGGGATATTAGGGCCAGGGATTTTAGGGCAAGGGATATTAGGGCCAGGGATATTAGGGCCAGGGATATTAGTGCCAGGGTTATTAGGGCCAGGGATATTAGGTCCAGGGATAGTAGGGCCAGGGATATTAGGTCCAGGGATATTAGGGCCAGGGATATTAGGGCCATGGATATTAGGGCCAGGGATATTAGGGCCAGGGATATTAGGGCCAGGGATATTAGGGCCAGGGATATTAGGGCCAGCGATATTAGGGCCAGGGATATTAGGGCCAGGGATATTAGGGCCAGGGATATTAGAGCCAGGCATATTAGGGCCAGGGATATTAGGACCAGGTATATTAGGGCCAGGGATATTAGGGCCAGGGATATTAGGGCCAGGGATATTAGGGCCAGGGATATTAGGGCCAGGGATATTAGGGCCAGGGATATTAGGGCCAGGGATATTAGGGCCAGGGATATTTGGGCCAGGGATATTAGGGCCACGGATATTAGGACCACGGATATTAGGGCCAGGGATATTAGGGCCAGAGATATTAGGGCCAGGGATATTAGGGCCAGGGATATTACGGTCAGGGATATTAGGGCCAGGGATATAATGGCCAGGGATATTAGGGCCAGGCATATTATGGCCAGGGATATTAGGACCAGGGATATTAGGGCCAGGGATATTAGGGCCAGGGTTATTAGGGCCAGGGATATTAGGGCCAGGGATATTAGGGCCAGGGATATTAGGGCCAGGGATATTAGGGCCAGGGATATTAGGGCCAGGGATATTAGGGCCATGGATATTAGGGCCAGGGATATTAGGGCCAGGGATTTTAGGGCAAGGGATATTAGGGCCAGGGATATTAGGGCCAGGGATATTAGGGCCAGGGATATTAGGTCCAGGGATATTAGGGCCAGGGATATTAGGGCCAGGGATATTAGGACCAGGGATATCAGGGCCAGGAATATTAGGGCCAGGGATATTAGGGCCAGGGATATTAGGGCCAGGGATATTAGGGCCAGGGATATTAGGGCCAGGGATATTAGGGCCAGGGATATTAGGGCCAGGGAGATTAGGGCCAGCATTATTAGGGACAGGGATATTAGTGCCAGGGATATTATGGCCAGGGATATTAGGCGCCAGGGATATTAGGGCAAGGGATATTAGGGCCAGGGATATTAGGGCCAGGGATATTAGGGTCAGGGATATTAGGGCCAGGGATATTAGGGCCAGGGATATTTGGGCCAGGGATATTAGGGCCACGGATATTAGGGCCAGGGATATTAGGGCCAGGGATATTAGGGCCAGAGATATTAGGGCCAGGGATATAATGGCTAGAGATATTAGGGAAAGGCATATTATGTCCAGGGATATTAGGGCCAGGGATATTAGGGCCAGGGATATTAGGGCCAGGGATATTAGGGCCAGGGATATTAATGCCAGGGATATTAGGGCCAGGGATATTAGGGCCAGGGATATTATGGCCAGTGATATTAGGGCCAGGGATATTAGGGCCAGGGATATTAGGGCCAGGGATATTAGGGCCAGGGATATTAGGTCCAGGGATATTAGGGCCAGGGATATTAGGGCCAGGGATATTAGGGCCAGGGATATTAGGGTCAGGGATATTAGGGCCATGGATATTAGGGCCAGGGATATTTGGGCCAGGGATATTAGGACCACAGATATTAGGGCCAGGGATATTAGGGCCAGGGATATTAGGGCCAGAGATATTAGGGCCAGGGATATTAGGGCCAGGGATATTACGGTCAGGGATATTAGGGCCAGGGATATAATGGCCAGGGATATTAGGGCCAGGCATATTATGGCCAGGGATATTAGGGCCAGGGATATTAGGGCCAGGGATATTAGGGCCAGGGATATTAGGGCCAGGGATATTAGGGCCAGGGATATTAGGGCCAGGGATATTAGGGCCAGGGATATTAGGGCCAAGGATATTAGGGCCAGGGATATTAGGGCCAGAAATATTAGGGCCAGGGATATTAGGGCCAGGGATATTAGGGCCAGGGATATTACGGCCAGGGATATCAGGTCCACGGATATTACGGCCAGGGATATTAGGGCCAGGGATATTAGGGCCAGAGATAATAGGGCCAGGGATATTAGGGCCAGGGATATTAGGGCCAGGGTTATTAGGGCCAGGGTTATTAAGGCCAGGGATATTAGGGCCAGGGATATTAGGGCCAGGGATATTAGGGCCAGGGATATTAGGGCCAGGGATATTAGGGCCAGGGATATTAGGGCCAGGGATATTAGGGCCAGGGATATTAGGGCAAGGGATATTAGGGCCAGGGATATTAGGGCCAGGGATATTAGTGCCAGGGATATTAGGGCCAGGGATATTAGGTCCAGGGATATTAGGGCCAGGGATATTAGGTCCAGGGATATTAGGGCCAGGGATATTAGGGCCATGGATATTAGGGCCAGGGATATTAGGGCCAGGGTTATTAGGGCCAGGGATATTAGGGCCAGGGATATTAGGGCCAGGGATATTAGGGCCAGGGATATTAGGGCCAGGGATATTAGGGCCAGGGATATTAGGGCCAGGGATATTAGGGCCAGGGATTTTAGGGCAAGGGATATTAGGGCCAGGGATATTAGGGCCAGGGATATTAGGGCCAGGGATATTAGGTCCAGGGATATTAGGGCCAGAGATATTAGGGCCAGGGATATTAGGACCAGGGATATCAGGGCCAGGAATATGAGGGCCAGGGATATTAGGGCCAGGGATATTAGGGCCAGGGATATTAGGGCCAGGGATATTAGGGCCAGGGATATTAGGGCCAGGGATATTAGGGCCAGGGATATTAGGGCCAGGGAGATTAGGGCCAGCATTATTAGGGACAGGGATATTAGTGCCAGGGATATTATGGCCAGGGATATTAGGCGCCAGGGATATTAGGGCAAGGGATATTAGGGCCAGGGATATTAGGGCCAGGGATATTAATGCCAGGGATATTAGGGCCAGGGATATTAGGGCCAGGGATATTAGGGCCAGGGATATTAGGGCCAGGGATATTAATGCCAGGGATATTAGGGCCAGGGATATTAGGGCCAGGGATATTATGGCCAGTGATATTAGGGCCAGGGATATTAGGGCCAGGGATATTAGGGCCAGGGATATTAGGGCCAGGGATATTAGGTCCAGGGATATTAGGGCCAGGGATATTAGGGCCAGGGATATTAGGGCCAGGGATATTAGGGCCAGGGATATTAGGTCCACGGATATTACGGCCAGAGATATTAGGGCGAGGGATATTAGGGCCAGGGATATTAGGGCCAGGGATATTAGGGTCAGGGATATTAGGGCCATGGATATTAGGGCCAGGGATATTTGGGCCAGGGATATTAGGACCACGGATATTAGGGCCAGGGATATTAGGGCCAGGGATATTAGGGCCAGAGATATTAGGGCCAGGGATATTAGGGCCAGGGATATTACGGTCAGGGATATTAGGGCCAGGGATATAATGGCCAGGGATATTAGGGCCAGGCATATTATGGCCAGGGATATTAGGGCCAGGGATATTAGGGCCAGGGATATTAGGGCCAGGGATATTAGGGCCAGGGATATTAAGGCCAGGGATATTAGGGCCAGGGATATTAGGGCCAGGGATATTATGGCCAGCGATATTAGGGCCAGGGATATTAGGGCCTAGGATATTAGGGCCAGGGATATTAGGGCCAGAAATATTAGGGCCAGGGATATTAGGGCCAGGGATATTAGGGCCAGGGATATTACGGCCAGGGATATCAGGTCCACGGATATTACGGCCAGGGATATTAGGGCCAGGGATATTAGGGCCAGAGATATTAGGGCCAGGGATATTAGGGCCAGGGATATTAGGGCCAGGGTTATTAGGGCCAGGGTTATTAAGGCCAGGGATATTAGGGCCAGGGATATTAGGGCCAGGGATATTAGGGCCAGGGATATTAGGGCCAGGGATATTAGGGCCAGGGATATTAGGGTCAGGGATATTAGGGCCAGGGATATTAGGGCCAGGGATATTAGGGCAAGGGATATTAGGGCCAGGGATATTAGGGCCAGGGATATTAGTGCCAGGGATATTAGGGCCAGGGATATTAGGTCCAGGGATATTAGGGCCAGGGATATTAGGTCCAGGGATATTAGGGCCAGGGATATTAGGGCCATGGATATTAGGGCAAGGGATATTAGGGCCAGGGATATTAGGTCCAGGGATATTAGGGCCAGGGATATTAGGGCCAGGGATATTAGGGCCAGGGATATTAGGGCCAGGGATATTAGGTCCACGGATATTACCGCCAGAGATATTAGGGCGAGGGATATTAGGGCCAGGGATATTAGGGCCAGGGATATTAGGGTCATGGATATTAGGGCCAGGGATATTAGGGCCAGGGATATTTGGGCCAGGGATATTAGGGCCACGGATATTAGGGCCAGGGATATTAGGGCCAGGGATATTAGGGCCAGAGATATTAGGGCCAGGGATATTAGGGCCAGGGATATTACGGTCAGGGATATTAGGGCCAGGGATATAATGGCCAGGGATATTAGGGCCAGGCATATTATGGCCAGGGATATTTGGGCCAGGGATATTAGGGCCACGGATATTAGGGCCAGGGATATTAGGGCCAGGGGAATTAGGGCCAGAGATATTAGGGCCAGGGATATTAGGGCCAGGGATATTGGGGCCAGGGATATTAGGGCCAGGGATTTTAGGGCAAGGGATATTAGGGCCAGGGATATTAGGGCCAGGGATATTAGTGCCAGGGATATTAGGGCCAGGGATATTAGGTCCTGGGATATTAGGGCCAGGGATATTAGGTCCAGGGATATTAGTGCCAGGGATATTAGGGCCATGGATATTAGGGCCAGGGATATTAGGGCCAGGGATATTAGGTCCAGGGATATTAGGGCCAGGGATATTAGGGCCAGGGATATTAGGGCCAGGGATATTAGGTCCACGGATATTACGGCCAGAGATATTAGGGCGAGGGATATTAGGGCCAGGGATATTAGGGCCAGGGATATTAGGGTCAGGGATATTAGGGCCAGGGATATTAGGGCCAGGGATATTTGGGCCAGGGATATTAGGGCCACGGATATTAGGGCCAGGGATATTAGGGCCAGGGGAATTAGGGCCAGAGATATTAGGGCCAGGGATATTAGGGCCAGGGATATTATGGTCAGGGATATTAGGGCCAGGGATATAATGGCCAGGGATTTTAGGGCCAGGGATATTAGGGCCAGAGATATTAGGGCCAGGGATATTAGGGCCAGGGATATTACGGTCAGGGATATTAGGGCCAGGGATATAATGGCCAGGGATATTAGGGCCAGGCATATTATGGCCAGGGATATTAGGGCCAGGGATATTAGGGCCAGGGATATTAGGGCCAGGGATATTAGGGCCAGGGATATTAAGGCCAGGGATATTAGGGCCAGGGATATTAGGGCCACGGATTTTATGGCCAGCGATATTAGGGCCAGGGATATTAGGGCCAGGGATATTAGGGCCAGGGATATTAGGGCCAGAAATATTAGGGCCAGGGATATTAGGGCCAGGGATATTAGGGCCAGGGATATTAGGGCCAGGGATATTAGGGCCAGGGATATTAGGTCCACCGATATTATGGCCAGGGATATTAGGGCCAGGGATATTAGGGCCAGAGATATTAGGGCCAGGGATATTAGGGCCAGGGATATTAGGGCCAGGGTTATTAGGGACAGGGTTATTAAGGCCAGGGATATTAGGGCCAGGGATATTAGGGCCAGGGATATTAGGGCCAGGGATATTAGGGCCAGGGATATTGGGGCCAGGGATATTAGGGCCAGGGATTTTAGGGCAAGGGATATTAGGGCCAGGGATATTAGGGCCAGGGATATTAGTGCCAGGGATATTAGGGCCAGGGATATTAGGTCCTGGGATATTAAGGCCAGGGATATTAGGTCCAGGGATATTAGTGCCAGGGATATTAGGGCCATGGATATTAGGGCCAGGGATATTAGGGCCAGGGATATTAGGTCCAGGAATATTAGGGCCAGGGATATTAGGGCCAGGGATATTAGGGCGAGGGATATTAGGGCCAGGGATATTAGGTCCACGGATATTACGGCCAGAGATATTAGGGCGAGGGATATTAGGGCCAGGGATATTAGGGCCAGGGATATTAGGGTCAGGGATATTAGGGCCAGGGATATTAGGGCCAGGGATATTTGGGCCAGGGATATTAGGGCCACGGATATTAGGGCCAGGGATATTAGGGCCAGGGGAATTAGGGCCAGAGATATTAGGGCCAGGGATATTAGGGCCAGGGATATTACGGTCAGGGATATTAGGGCCAGGGATATAATGGCCAGGGATATTAGGGCCAGGCATATTATGGCCAGGGATATTAGGGCCAGGGATATTAGGGCCAGGGATATTAGGGCCAGGGATATTAGGGCCAGGGATATTAAGGCCAGGGATATTAGGGCCAGGGATATTAGGGCCAGGGATATTATGGCCAGCGATATTAGGGCCAGGGATATTAGGGCCAAGGATATTAGGGCCAGGGATATTAGGGCCAGAAATATTAGGGCCAGGGATATTAGGGCCAGGGATATTAGGGCCAGGGATATTACGGCCAGGGATATCAGGTCCACGGATATTACGGCCAGGGATATTAGGGCCAGGGATATTAGGGCCAGAGATATTAGGGCCAGGGATATTAGGGCCAGGGATATTAGGGCCAGGGTTATTAGGGCCAGGGTTATTAAGGCCAGGGATATTAGGGCCAGGGATATAAGGGCCAGGGATATTAGGGCCAGGGATATTAGGGCCAGGGATATTAGGGCCAGGGATATTAGGGCCAGGGATATTAGGGCCAGGGATATTAGGGCAAGGGATATTAGGGCCAGGGATATTAGGGCCAGGGATATTAGTGCCAGGGATATTAGGGCCAGGGATATTAGGTCCAGGGATATTAGGGCCAGGGATATTAGGTCCAGGGATATTAGGGCCAGGGATATTAGGGCCATGGATATTAGGGCCAGGGATATTAGGGCCAGGGTTATTAGGGCCAGGGATATTAGGGCCAGGGATATTAGGGCCAGGGATATTAGGGCCAGGGATATTAGGGCCAGGGATATTAGGGCCAGGGATATTAGGGCCAGGGATATTAGGGCCAGGGATTTTAGGGCAAGGGATATTAGGGCCAGGGATATTAGGGCCAGGGATATTAGGGCCAGGGATATTAGGTCCAGGGATATTAGGGCCAGGGATATTAGGGCCAGGGATATTAGGACCAGGGATATCAGGGCCAGGAATATGAGGGCCAGGGATATTAGGGCCAGGGATATTAGGGCCAGGGATATTAGGGCCAGGGATATTAGGGCCAGGGATATTAGGGCCAGAGATATTAGGGCCAGGGATATTAGGGCCAGGGAGATTAGGGCCAGCATTATTAGGGACAGGGATATTAGTGCCAGGGATATTATGGCCAGGGATATTAGGCGCCAGGGATATTAGGGCAAGGGATATTAGGGCCAGGGATATTAGGGCCAGGGATATTAGGGTCAGGGATATTAGGGCCAGGGATATTAGGGCCAGGGATATTTGGGCCAGGGATATTAGGGCCACGGATATTAGGGCCAGGGATATTAGGGCCAGGGATATTAGGGCCAGAGATATTAGGGCCAGGGATATTAGGGCCATGGATATTACGGTCATGGATATTAGGGCCAGGGATATAATGGCTAGAGATATTAGGGAAAGGCATATTATGTCCAGGGATATTAGGGCCAGGGATATTAGGGCCAGGGATATTAGGGCCAGGGATATTAGGGCCAGGGATATTAATGCCAGGGATATTAGGGCCAGGGATATTAGGGCCAGGGATATTATGGCCAGTGATATTAGGGCCAGGGATATTAGGGCCAGGGATATTAGGGCCAGGGATATTAGGGCCAGGGATATTAGGTCCAGGGATATTAGGGCCAGGGATATTAGGGCCAGGGATATTAGGGCCAGGGATATTAGGGCCAGGGATATTAGGTCCACGGATATTACGGCCAGAGATATTAGGGCGAGGGATATTAGGGCCAGGGATATTAGGGCCAGGGATATTAGGGTCAGGGATATTAGGGCCATGGATATTAGGGCCAGGGATATATGGGCCAGGGATATTAGGACCACGGATATTAGGGCCAGGGATATTAGGGCCAGGGATATTAGGGCCAGAGATATTAGGGCCAGGGATATTAGGGCCAGGGATATTACGGTCAGGGATATTAGGGCCAGGGATATAATGGGCAGGGATATTATGGCCAGGCATATTATGGCCAGGGATATTAGGGCCAGGGATATTACGGCCAGGGATATTAGGGCCAGGGATATTAGGGCCAGGGATATTAAGGCCAGGGATATTAGGGCCAGGGATATTAGGGCCAGGGATATTATGGCCAGCGATATTAGGGCCAGGGATATTAGGGCCTAGGATATTAGGGCCAGGGATATTAGGGCCAGAAATATTAGGGCCAGGGATATTAGGGCCAGGGATATTAGGGCCAGGGATATTACGGCCAGGGATATCAGGTCCACGGATATTACGGCCAGGGATATTAGGGCCAGGGATATTAGGGCCAGAGATATTAGGGCCAGGGATATTAGGGCCAGGGATATTAGGGCCAGGGTTATTAGGGCCAGGGTTATTAAGGCCAGGGATATTAGGGCCAGGGATATTAGGGCCAGGGATATTAGGGCCAGGGATATTAGGGCCAGGGATATTAGGGCCAGGGATATTAGGGTCAGGGATATTAGGGCCAGGGATATTAGGGCCAGGGATATTAGGGCAAGGGATATTAGGGCCAGGGATATTAGGGCCAGGGATATTAGTGCCAGGGATATTAGGGCCAGGGATATTAGGTCCAGGGATATTAGGGCCAGGGATATTAGGTCCAGGGATATTAGGGCCAGGGATATTAGGTCCAGGGATATTAGGGCCAGGGATATTAGGGCCATGGATATTAGGGCCAGGGATATTAGGGCCAGGGATATTAGGTCCAGGGATATTAGGGCCAGGGATATTAGGGCCAGGGATATTAGGGCCAGGGATATTAGGGCCAGGGATATTTGGGCCAGGGATATTAGGGCCACGGATATTAGGGCCAGGGATATTAGGGCCAGGGGAATTAGGGCCAGAGATATTAGGGCCAGGGATATTAGGGCCAGGGATATTACGGTCAGGGATATTAGGGCCAGGGATATAATGGCCAGGGATATTAGGGCCAGGCATATTATGGCCAGGGATATTAGGGCCAGGGATATTAGGGCCAGGGATATTAGGGCCAGGGATATTAGGGCCAGGGATATTAAGGCCAGGGATATTAGGGCCAGGGATATTAGGGCCAGGGATATTATGGCCAGCGATATTAGGGCCAGGGATATTAGGGCCAAGGATATTAGGGCCAGGGATATTAGGGCCAGAAATATTAGGGCCAGGGATATTAGGGCCAGGGATATTAGGGCCAGGGATATTACGGCCAGGGATATCAGGTCCACGGATATTACGGCCAGGGATATTAGGGCCAGGGATATTAGGGCCAGAGATATTAGGGCCAGGGATATTAGGGCCAGGGATATTAGGGCCAGGGTTATTAGGGCCAGGGTTATTAAGGCCAGGGATATTAGGGCCAGGGATATTAGGGCCAGGGATATTAGGGCCAGGGATATTAGGGCCAGGGATATTAGGGCCAGGGATATTAGGGCCAGGGATATTAGGGCCAGGGATATTAGGGCAAGGGATATTAGGGCCAGGGATATTAGGGCCAGGGATATTAGTGCCAGGGATATTAGGGCCAGGGATATTAGGTCCAGGGATATTAGGGCCAGGGATATTAGGTCCAGGGATATTAGGGCCAGGGATATTAGGGCCATGGATATTAGGGCCAGGGATATTAGGGCCAGGGTTATTAGGGCCAGGGATATTAGGGCCAGGGATATTAGGGCCAGGGATATTAGGGCCAGGGATATTAGGGCCAGGGATATTAGGGCCAGGGATATTAGGGCCAGGGATATTAGGGCCAGGGATTTTAGGGCAAGGGATATTAGGGCCAGGGATATTAGGGCCAGGGATATTAGGGCCAGGGATATTAGGTCCAGGGATATTAGGGCCAGGGATATTAGGGCCAGGGATATTAGGACCAGGGATATCAGGGCCAGGAATATGAGGGCCAGGGATATTAGGGCCAGGGATATTAGGGCCAGGGATATTAGGGCCAGGGATATTAGGGCCAGGGATATTAGGGCCAGAGATATTAGGGCCAGGGATATTAGGGCCAGGGAGATTAGGGCCAGCATTATTAGGGACAGGGATATTAGTGCCAGGGATATTATGGCCAGGGATATTAGGCGCCAGGGATATTAGGGCAAGGGATATTAGGGCCAGGGATATTAGGGCCAGGGATATTAGGGTCAGGGATATTAGGGCCAGGGATATTAGGGCCAGGGATATTTGGGCCAGGGATATTAGGGCCACGGATATTAGGGCCAGGGATATTAGGGCCAGGGATATTAGGGCCAGAGATATTAGGGCCAGGGATATTAGGGCCATGGATATTACGGTCATGGATATTAGGGCCAGGGATATAATGGCTAGAGATATTAGGGAAAGGCATATTATGTCCAGGGATATTAGGGCCAGGGATATTAGGGCCAGGGATATTAGGGCCAGGGATATTAGGGCCAGGGATATTAATGCCAGGGATATTAGGGCCAGGGATATTAGGGCCAGGGATATTATGGCCAGTGATATTAGGGCCAGGGATATTAGGGCCAGGGATATTAGGGCCAGGGATATTAGGGCCAGGGATATTAGGTCCAGGGATATTAGGGCCAGGGATATTAGGGCCAGGGATATTAGGGCCAGGGATATTAGGGCCAGGGATATTAGGTCCACGGATATTACGGCCAGAGATATTAGGGCGAGGGATATTAGGGCCAGGGATATTAGGGCCAGGGATATTAGGGTCAGGGATATTAGGGCCATGGATATTAGGGCCAGGGATATATGGGCCAGGGATATTAGGACCACGGATATTAGGGCCAGGGATATTAGGGCCAAGGATATTAGGGCCAGAGATATTAGGGCCAGGGATATTAGGGCCAGGGATATTACGGTCAGGGATATTAGGGCCAGGGATATAATGGGCAGGGATATTATGGCCAGGCATATTATGGCCAGGGATATTAGGGCCAGGGATATTAGGGCCAGGGATATTAGGGCCAGGGATATTAGGGCCAGGGATATTAAGGCCAGGGATATTAGGGCCAGGGATATTAGGGCCAGGGATATTATGGCCAGCGATATTAGGGCCAGGGATATTAGGGCCTAGGATATTAGGGCCAGGGATATTAGGGCCAGAAATATTAGGGCCAGGGATATTAGGGCCAGGGATATTAGGGCCAGGGATATTACGGCCAGGGATATCAGGTCCACGGATATTACGGCCAGGGATATTAGGGCCAGGGATATTAGGGCCAGAGATATTAGGGCCAGGGATATTAGGGCCAGGGATATTAGGGCCAGGGTTATTAGGGCCAGGGTTATTAAGGCCAGGGATATTAGGGCCAGGGATATTAGGGCCAGGGATATTAGGGCCAGGGATATTAGGGCCAGGGATATTAGGGCCAGGGATATTAGGGTCAGGGATATTAGGGCCAGGGATATTAGGGCCAGGGATATTAGGGCAAGGGATATTAGGGCCAGGGATATTAGGGCCAGGGATATTAGTGCCAGGGATATTAGGGCCAGGGATATTAGGTCCAGGGATATTAGGGCCAGGGATATTAGGTCCAGGGATATTAGGGCCAGGGATATTAGGGCCATGGATATTAGGGCCAGGGATATTAGGGCCAGGGATATTAGGTCCAGGGATATTAGGGCCAGGGATATTAGGGCCAGGGATATTAGGGCCAGGGATATTAGGGCCAGGGATATTAGGTCCACGGATATTACCGCCAGAGATATTTGGGCGAGGGATATTAGGGCCAGGGATATTAGGGCCAGGGATATTAGGGTCATGGATATTAGGGCCAGGGATATTAGGGCCAGGGATATTTGGGCCAGGGATATTAGGGCCACGGATATTAGGGCCAGGGATATTAGGGCCAGGGATATTAGGGCCAGAGATATTAGGGCCAGGGATATTAGGGCCAGGGATATTACGGTCAGGGATATTAGGGCCAGGGATATAATGGCCAGGGATATTAGGGCCAGGCATATTATGGCCAGGGATATTTGGGCCAGGGATATTAGGGCCACGGATATTAGGGCCAGGGATATTAGGGCCAGGGGAATTAGGGCCAGAGATATTAGGGCCAGGGATATTAGGGCCAGGGATATTGGGGCCAGGGATATTAGGGCCAGGGATTTTAGGGCAAGGGATATTAGGGCCAGGGATATTAGGGCCAGGGATATTAGTGCCAGGGATATTAGGGCCAGGGATATTAGGTCCTGGGATATTAGGGCCAGGGATATTAGGTCCAGGGATATTAGTGCCAGGGATATTAGGGCCATGGATATTAGGGCCAGGGATATTAGGGCCAGGGATATTAGGTCCAGGGATATTAGGGCCAGGGATATTAGGGCCAGGGATATTAGGGCCAGGGATATTAGGGCCAGGGATATTAGGTCCACGGATATTACGGACAGAGATATTAGGGCGAGGGATATTAGGGCCAGGGATATTAGGGCCAGGGATATTAGGGTCAGGGATATTAGGGCCAGGGATATTAGGGCCAGGGATATTTGGGCCAGGGATATTAGGGCCACGGATATTAGGGCCAGGGATATTAGGGCCAGGGGAATTAGGGCCAGAGATATTAGGGCCAGGGATATTAGGGCCAGGGATATTATGGTCAGGGATATTAGGGCCAGGGATATAATGGCCAGGGATTTTAGGGCCAGGGATATTAGGGCCAGAGATATTAGGGCCAGGGATATTAGGGCCAGGGATATTACGGTCAGGGATATTAGGGCCAGGGATATAATGGCCAGGGATATTAGGGCCAGGCATATTATGGCCAGGGATATTAGGGCCAGGGATATTAGGGCCAGGGATATTAGGGCCAGGGATATTAGGGCCAGGGATATTAAGGCCAGGGATATTAGGGCCAGGGATATTAGGGCCAGGGATATTAGGTCCACGGATATTACCGCCAGGGATATTAGGGCCAGGGATATTAGGGCCAGGGATATTAGGGCCAGAAATATTAGGGCCAGGGATATTAGGGCCAGGGATATTAGGGCCAGGGATATTAGGGCCAGGGATATTAGGGCCAGGGATATTAGGTCCAGGGATATTAGGGCCAGGGATATTAGGGCCAGGGATATTAGGACCAGGGATATCAGGGCCAGGAATATGAGGGCCAGGGATATTAGGGCCAGGGATATAATGGCCAGGGATATTAGGGCCAGGCATATTATGGCCAGGGATATTTGGGCCAGGGATATTAGGGCCACGGATATTAGGGCCAGGGATATTAGGGCCAGGGGAATTAGGGCCAGAGATATTAGGGCCAGGGATATTAGGGCCAGGGATATTGGGGCCAGGGATATTAGGGCCAGGGATTTTAGGGCAAGGGATATTAGGGCCAGGGATATTAGGGCCAGGGATATTAGTGCCAGGGATATTAGGGCCAGGGATATTAGGTCCTGGGATATTAGGGCCAGGGATATTAGGTCCAGGGATATTAGTGCCAGGGATATTAGGGCCATGGATATTAGGGCCAGGGATATTAGGGCCAGGGATATTAGGTCCAGGGATATTAGGGCCAGGGATATTAGGGCCAGGGATATTAGGGCCAGGGATATTAGGGCCAGGGATATTAGGTCCACGGATATTACGGACAGAGATATTAGGGCGAGGGATATTAGGGCCAGGGATATTAGGGCCAGGGATATTAGGGTCAGGGATATTAGGGCCAGGGATATTAGGGCCAGGGATATTTGGGCCAGGGATATTAGGGCCACGGATATTAGGGCCAGGGATATTAGGGCCAGGGGAATTAGGGCCAGAGATATTAGGGCCAGGGATATTAGGGCCAGGGATATTATGGTCAGGGATATTAGGGCCAGGGATATAATGGCCAGGGATTTTAGGGCCAGGGATATTAGGGCCAGAGATATTAGGGCCAGGGATATTAGGGCCAGGGATATTACGGTCAGGGATATTAGGGCCAGGGATATAATGGCCAGGGATATTAGGGCCAGGCATATTATGGCCAGGGATATTAGGGCCAGGGATATTAGGGCCAGGGATATTAGGGCCAGGGATATTAGGGCCAGGGATATTAAGGCCAGGGATATTAGGGCCAGGGATATTAGGGCCACGGATTTTATGGCCAGCGATATTAGGGCCAGGGATATTAGGGCCAGGGATATTAGGGCCAGGGATATTAGGGCCAGAAATATTAGGGCCAGGGATATTAGGGCCAGGGATATTAGGGCCAGGGATATTAGGGCCAGGGATATTAGGGCCAGGGATATTAGGTCCAGGGATATTAGGGCCAGGGATATTAGGGCCAGGGATATTAGGACCAGGGATATCAGGGCCAGGAATATGAGGGCCAGGGATATTAGGGCCAGGGATATTAGGGCCAGGGATATTAGGGCCAGGGATATTAGAGCCAGGGATATTAGGGCCAGAGATATTAGGGCCAGGGATATTAGGGCCAGGGAGATTAGGGCCAGCATTATTAGGGACAGGGATATTAGTGCCAGGGATATTATGGCCAGGGATATTAGGCGCCAGGGATATTAGGGCAAGGGATATTAGGGCCAGGGATATTAGGGCCAGGGATATTAGGGTCAGGGATATTAGGGCCAGGGATATTAGGGCCAGGGATATTTGGGCCAGGGATATTAGGGCCACGGATATTAGGGCCAGGGATATTAGGGCCAGGGATATTAGGGCCAGAGATATTAGGGCCAGGGATATTAGGGCCATGGATATTACGGTCATGGATATTAGGGCCAGGGATATAATGGCTAGAGATATTAGGGAAAGGCATATTATGTCCAGGGATATTAGGGCCAGGGATATTAGGGCCAGGGATATTAGGGCCAGGGATATTAGGGCCAGGGATATTAATGCCAGGGATATTAGGGCCAGGGATATTAGGGCCAGGGATATTAGGGCCAGGGATATTAGGGCCAGGGATATTAGGGCCAGGGATATTAGGGCCAGGGATATTAGGGCCAGGGATATTAGGTCCAGGGATATTAGGGCCAGGGATATTAGGGCCAGGGATATTAGGGCCAGGGATATTAGGGCCAGGGATATTAGGTCCACGGATATTACGGCCAGAGATATTAGGGCGAGGGATATTAGGGCCAGGGATATTAGGGCCAGGGATATTAGGGTCAGGGATATTAGGGCCATGGATATTAGGGCCAGGGATATATGGGCCAGGGATATTAGGACCACGGATATTAGGGCCAGGGATATTAGGGCCAGGGATATTAGGGCCAGAGATATTAGGGCCAGGGATATTAGGGCCAGGGATATTACGGTCAGGGATATTAGGGCCAGGGATATAATGGGCAGGGATATTATGGCCAGGCATATTATGGCCAGGGATATTAGGGCCAGGGATATTAGGGCCAGGGATATTAGGGCCAGGGATATTAGGGCCAGGGATATTAAGGCCAGGGATATTAGGGCCAGGGATATTAGGGCCAGGGATATTATGGCCAGCGATATTAGGGCCAGGGATATTAGGGCCTAGGATATTAGGGCCAGGGATATTAGGGCCAGAAATATTAGGGCCAGGGATATTAGGGCCAGGGATATTAGGGCCAGGGATATTACGGCCAGGGATATCAGGTCCACGGATATTACGGCCAGGGATATTAGGGCCAGGGATATTAGGGCCAGAGATATTAGGGCCAGGGATATTAGGGCCAGGGATATTAGGGCCAGGGTTATTAGGGCCAGGGTTATTAAGGCCAGGGATATTAGGGCCAGGGATATTAGGGCCAGGGATATTAGGGCCAGGGATATTAGGGCCAGGGATATTAGGGCCAGGGATATTAGGGTCAGGGATATTAGGGCCAGGGATATTAGGGCCAGGGATATTAGGGCAAGGGATATTAGGGCCAGGGATATTAGGGCCAGGGATATTAGTGCCAGGGATATTAGGGCCAGGGATATTAGGTCCAGGGATATTAGGGCCAGGGATATTAGGTCCAGGGATATTAGGGCCAGGGATATTAGGGCCATGGATATTAGGGCCAGGGATATTAGGGCCAGGGATATTAGGTCCAGGGATATTAGGGCCAGGGATATTAGGGCCAGGGATATTAGGGCCAGGGATATTAGGGCCAGGGATATTAGGTCCACGGATATTACCGCCAGAGATATTTGGGCGAGGGATATTAGGGCCAGGGATATTAGGGCCAGGGATATTAGGGTCATGGATATTAGGGCCAGGGATATTAGGGCCAGGGATATTTGGGCCAGGGATATTAGGGCCACGGATATTAGGGCCAGGGATATTAGGGCCAGGGATATTAGGGCCAGAGATATTAGGGCCAGGGATATTAGGGCCAGGGATATTACGGTCAGGGATATTAGGGCCAGGGATATAATGGCCAGGGATATTAGGGCCAGGCATATTATGGCCAGGGATATTTGGGCCAGGGATATTAGGGCCACGGATATTAGGGCCAGGGATATTAGGGCCAGGGGAATTAGGGCCAGAGATATTAGGGCCAGGGATATTAGGGCCAGGGATATTGGGGCCAGGGATATTAGGGCCAGGGATTTTAGGGCAAGGGATATTAGGGCCAGGGATATTAGGGCCAGGGATATTAGTGCCAGGGATATTAGGGCCAGGGATATTAGGTCCTGGGATATTAGGGCCAGGGATATTAGGTCCAGGGATATTAGTGCCAGGGATATTAGGGCCATGGATATTAGGGCCAGGGATATTAGGGCCAGGGATATTAGGTCCAGGGATATTAGGGCCAGGGATATTAGGGCCAGGGATATTAGGGCCAGGGATATTAGGGCCAGGGATATTAGGTCCACGGATATTACGGACAGAGATATTAGGGCGAGGGATATTAGGGCCAGGGATATTAGGGCCAGGGATATTAGGGTCAGGGATATTAGGGCCAGGGATATTAGGGCCAGGGATATTTGGGCCAGGGATATTAGGGCCACGGATATTAGGGCCAGGGATATTAGGGCCAGGGGAATTAGGGCCAGAGATATTAGGGCCAGGGATATTAGGGCCAGGGATATTATGGTCAGGGATATTAGGGCCAGGGATATAATGGCCAGGGATTTTAGGGCCAGGGATATTAGGGCCAGAGATATTAGGGCCAGGGATATTAGGGCCAGGGATATTACGGTCAGGGATATTAGGGCCAGGGATATAATGGCCAGGGATATTAGGGCCAGGCATATTATGGCCAGGGATATTAGGGCCAGGGATATTAGGGCCAGGGATATTAGGGCCAGGGATATTAGGGCCAGGGATATTAAGGCCAGGGATATTAGGGCCAGGGATATTAGGGCCACGGATTTTATGGCCAGCGATATTAGGGCCAGGGATATTAGGGCCAGGGATATTAGGGCCAGGGATATTAGGGCCAGAAATATTAGGGCCAGGGATATTAGGGCCAGGGATATTAGGGCCAGGGATATTAGGGCCAGGGATATTAGGGCCAGGGATATTAGGTCCACCGATATTATGGCCAGGGATATTAGGGCCAGGGATATTAGGGCCAGAGATATTAGGGCCAGGGATATTAGGGCCAGGGATATTAGGGCCAGGGTTATTAGGGACAGGGTTATTAAGGCCAGGGATATTAGGGCCAGGGATATTAGGGCCAGGGATATTAGGGCCAGGGATATTGGGGCCAGGGATATTAGGGCCAGGGATTTTAGGGCAAGGGATATTAGGGCCAGGGATATTAGGGCCAGGGATATTAGTGCCAGGGATATTAGGGCCAGGGATATTAGGTCCTGGGATATTAAGGCCAGGGATATTAGGTCCAGGGATATTAGTGCCAGGGATATTAGGGCCATGGATATTAGGGCCAGGGATATTAGGGCCAGGGATATTAGGTCCAGGAATATTAGGGCCAGGGATATTAGGGCCAGGGATATTAGGGCGAGGGATATTAGGGCCAGGGATATTAGGTCCACGGATATTACGGCCAGAGATATTAGGGCGAGGGATATTAGGGCCAGGGATATTAGGGCCAGGGATATTAGGGTCAGGGATATTAGGGCCAGGGATATTAGGGCCAGGGATATTTGGGCCAGGGATATTAGGGCCACGGATATTAGGGCCAGGGATATTAGGGCCAGGGGAATTAGGGCCAGAGATATTAGGGCCAGGGATATTAGGGCCAGGGATATTACGGTCAGGGATATTAGGGCCAGGGATATAATGGCCAGGGATATTAGGGCCAGGCATATTATGGCCAGGGATATTAGGGCCAGGGATATTAGGGCCAGGGATATTAGGGCCAGGGATATTAGGGCCAGGGATATTAAGGCCAGGGATATTAGGGCCAGGGATATTAGGGCCAGGGATATTATGGCCAGTGATATTAGGGCCAGGGATATTAGGGCCAGGGATATTAGGGCCAGGGATATTAGGGCCAGAAATATTAGGGCCAGGGATATTAGGGCCAGGGATATTAGGGCCAGGGATATTAGGGCCAGGGATATTAGGTCCACGGATATTACGGCCAGGGATATTAGGGCCAGGGATATTAGGGCCAGAGATATTAGGGCCAGGGACATTAGGGACAGGGATATTAGGGCCAGGGTTATTAGGGCCAGGGTTATTAAGGCCAGGGATATTAGGGCCAGGGATATTAGGGCCAGGGATATTAGGGCCAGGGATATTAGGGCCAGGGACATTAGGGCCAGGGATATTAGGGCCAGGGATATTAGGGCCAGGGATATTAGGGCCAGGGATATTAGGGCCAGGGATTTTAGGGTAAGGGATATTAGGGCCAGGGATATTAGGGCCAGGGATATTAGTGCCAGGGATATTAGGGCCAGGGATATTAGGTCCAGGGATATTAGGGCCAGGGATATTAGGTCCACTGATATTAGGGCCAGGGATATTAGGGCCAGGGATATTAGGGCCAGGGATAATATATATCCAGGGATATTAGGGCCAGGGATATTAGGGCCAGGGATATTAGGGCCAGGGATATTAGGGCCAGGGATATTAGGGCCAGGGATAATATATATCCAGGGATATTAGGGCCAGGGATATTAGGGCCAGGGATATTAGGGCCAGGGATATTATGGCCAGGGATTTTATGGAAGGGATATTAAGCCTGGGATATTAGGGCCAGGTATATTAGGGACAGGGATATTAGGGCCAGGGATATAAGGGCCAGGGATATTAGGGCCAGGGATATTATGGCCAGGGATATTAGGGCCAGGGATATTAGGGCCAGGGATATTAGGGCCAGGGATATTAGGGCCAGGGATATTAGGGCCAGGGATTTTAGGGCAAGGGATATTAGGGCCAGGGATATTAGGGCCAGGGATATTAGTGCCAGGGATATTAGGGCCAGGGATATTAGGTCCAGGGATATTAGGGCCAGGGATATTAGGTCCAGGGATATTAGGGCCAGGGATATTAGGGCCATGGATATTAGGGCCAGGGATATTAGGGCCAGGGATATTAGGTCCAGGGATATTAGGGCCAGGGATATTAGGGCCAGGGATATTAGGGCCAGGGATATTAGGGCAAGGGATATTAGGTCCACGGATATTACGGCCAGAGATATTAGGGCGAGGGATATTAGGGACAGGGATATTAGGGACAGGGATATTAGGGTCAGGGATATTAGGGCCAGGGATATTAGGGCCAGGGATATTACGGTCAGGGATATTAGGGCCAGGGATATAATGGCCAGGGATATTAGGGCCAGGCATATTATGGCCAGGGATATTAGGGCCAGGGATATTAGGGCCAGGGATATTAGGGCCAGGGATTTTAGGGGCCAGGGATATTAAGGCCAGGGATATTAGGGCCAGGGATATTAGGGCCAGGGATATTATGGCCAGCGATATTACGGCCAGAGATATTAGGGCGAGGGATATTAGGGCCAGGGATATTAGGGCCAGGGATATTAGGGTCAGGGATATTAGGGCCATGGATATTAGGGCCAGGGATATTTGGGCCAGGGATATTAGGGCCACGGATATTAGGGCCAGGGATATTAGGGCCAGGGATATTAGGGCCAGAGATATTAGAGCCAGGGATGTTAGGGCCAGGGATATTACGGTCAGGGATATTAGGGCCAGGGATATAATGGCCAGGGATATTAGGGCCAGGCATATTATGGCCAGGGATATTAGGGCCAGGGATATTAGGGCCAGGGATATTAGGGCCAGGGATATTAGGGCCAGGGATATTAAGGCCAGGGATATTAGGGCCAGGGATATTAGGGCCAGGGATATTATGGCCAGCTATATTAGGGCCAGGGATATTAGCGCCAAGGATATTAGGGCCAGGGATATTAGGGCCAGAAATATTAGGGCCAGGGATATTAGGGCCAGGGATATTAGGGCCAGGGATATTAGGGCCAGGGATATTAGGGCCAGAGATATTAGGGCCAGGGATATTAGGGCCAGGGATATTAGGGCCAGGGTTATTAGGGCCAGGGTTATTAAGGCCAGGGATATTAGGGCCAGGGATATTAGGGCCAAGGATATTAGGGCCAGGGATATTAGGGCCAGAAATATTAGGGCCAGGGATATCAGGTCCACGGATATTACAGCCAGGGATATTAGGGCCAGGGATATTAGGGCCAGAGATATTAGGGCCAGGGATATTAGGGCCAGGGATATTAGGGCCAGGGATATTAGGGCCAGGGATTTTAGGGTAAGGGATATTAGGGCCAGGGATATTAGGGCCAGGGATATTAGTGCCAGGGATATTAGGGCCAGGGATATTAGGTCCAGGGATATTAGGGCCAGGGATATTAGGTCCACTGATATTAGGGCCAGGGATATTAGGGCCATGGATATTAGGGCCAGGGATATTAGGGCCAGGGATATTAGGGCCAGGGATATTAGGGCCAGGGATATTAGGGCCAGCGATATATTAGGCCAGGGATATTAGGGCCAGGGATATTAGGGCCAGGGATATTAGTGCCAGGGATATTAGGGCCAGGGATATTAGGGCCAGGGATAATATATATCCAGGGATATTAGGGCCAGGGATATTAGGGCCAGGGATATTAGGGCCAGGGATATTATGGCCAGGGATTTTATGGAAGGGATATTAAGCCTGGGATATTAGGGCCAGGTATATTAGGGACAGGGATATTAGGGCCAGGGATATAAGGGCCAGGGATATTAGGGCCAGGGATATTATGGCCAGGGATATTAGGGCCAGGGATATTAGGGCCAGGGATATTAGGGCCAGGGATATTAGGGCCAGGGATATTAGGGCCAGGGATTTTAGGGCAAGGGATATTAGGGCCAGGGATATTAGGGCCAGGGATATTAGTGCCAGGGATATTAGGGCCAGGGATATTAGGTCCAGGGATATTAGGGCCAGGGATATTAGGTCCAGGGATATTAGGGCCAGGGATATTAGGGCCATGGATATTAGGGCCAGGGATATTAGGGCCAGGGATATTAGGTCCAGGGATATTAGGGCCAGGGATATTAGGGCCAGGGATATTAGGGCCAGGGATATTAGGGCAAGGGATATTAGGTCCACGGATATTACGGCCAGAGATATTAGGGCGAGGGATATTAGGGACAGGGATATTAGGGACAGGGATATTAGGGTCAGGGATATTAGGGCCAGGGATATTAGGGCCAGGGATATTACGGTCAGGGATATTAGGGCCAGGGATATAATGGCCAGGGATATTAGGGCCAGGCATATTATGGCCAGGGATATTAGGGCCAGGGATATTAGGGCCAGGGATATTAGGGCCAGGGATTTTAGGGGCCAGGGATATTAAGGCCAGGGATATTAGGGCCAGGGATATTAGGGCCAGGGATATTATGGCCAGCGATATTACGGCCAGAGATATTAGGGCGAGGGATATTAGGGCCAGGGATATTAGGGCCAGGGATATTAGGGTCAGGGATATTAGGGCCATGGATATTAGGGCCAGGGATATTTGGGCCAGGGATATTAGGGCCACGGATATTAGGGCCAGGGATATTAGGGCCAGGGATATTAGGGCCAGAGATATTAGAGCCAGGGATGTTAGGGCCAGGGATATTACGGTCAGGGATATTAGGGCCAGGGATATAATGGCCAGGGATATTAGGGCCAGGCATATTATGGCCAGGGATATTAGGGCCAGGGATATTAGGGCCAGGGATATTAGGGCCAGGGATATTAGGGCCAGGGATATTAAGGCCAGGGATATTAGGGCCAGGGATATTAGGGCCAGGGATATTATGGCCAGCTATATTAGGGCCAGGGATATTAGCGCCAAGGATATTAGGGCCAGGGATATTAGGGCCAGAAATATTAGGGCCAGGGATATTAGGGCCAGGGATATTAGGGCCAGGGATATTAGGGCCAGGGATATTAGGGCCAGAGATATTAGGGCCAGGGATATTAGGGCCAGGGATATTAGGGCCAGGGTTATTAGGGCCAGGGTTATTAAGGCCAGGGATATTAGGGCCAGGGATATTAGGGCCAAGGATATTAGGGCCAGGGATATTAGGGCCAGAAATATTAGGGCCAGGGATATCAGGTCCACGGATATTACAGCCAGGGATATTAGGGCCAGGGATATTAGGGCCAGAGATATTAGGGCCAGGGATATTAGGGCCAGGGATATTAGGGCCAGGGATATTAGGGCCAGGGATATTAGTGCCAGGGATATTAGGGCCAGAGATTTTAGGGCAAGGGATATTAGGGCCAGGGATATTAGGGCCAGGGATATTAGTGCCAGGGATATTAGGGCCAGGGATATTAGGTCCAGGGATATTAGGGCCAGGGATATTAGGTCCAGGAATATTAGGGCCAGGGATATTAGGGCCATGGATATTAGGGCCAGGGATATTAGGGCCAGGGATATTAGGTCCAGGGATATTAGGGTCAGGGATATTAGGGCCAGGGATATTAGGGCCAGGGATATTAGGGCCAGGGATATTAGGTCCACGGATATTACGGCCAGAGATATTAGGGCGAGGGATATTAGGGCCAGGGATATTAGGGCCAGGGATATTAGGGTCAGGGATATTAGGGCCAGGGATATTAGGGCCAGGGATATTTGGGCCAGGGATATTAGGGCCACGGATATTAGGGCCAGGGATATTAGGGCCAGGGATATTAGGGCCAGAGATATTAGGGCCAGGGATATTAGGGCCAGGGATATTACGGTCAGGGATATTAGGGCCAGGGATATAATGGCCAGGGATATTAGGGCCAGGCATATTATGGGCAGGGATATTAGGGCCAGGGATATTAGGGCCAGGGATATTAGGGCCAGGGATATTAGGGCCAGGGATATTAAGGCCAGGGATATTAGGGCCAGGGATATTAGGGCCAGGGATATTATGGCCAGCGATATTAGAGCCAGGGATATTAGGGCCAGGGATATTAGGGCCAGGGATATTAGGGCCAGAAATGTTAGGGCCAGGGATATTAGGGCCAGGGATATTAGGGCCAGGGATATTAGGGCCAGGGATATTTGGGCCAGGGATATTAGGGCCACGGATATTAGGGCCAGGGATATTAGGGCCAGGGATATTAGGGCCAGAGATATTAGGGCCAGGGATATTAGGGCCAGGGATATTACGGTCAGGGATATTAGGGCCAGGGATATAATGGCCAGGGATATTAGGGCCAGGCATATTATGGGCAGGGATATTAGGGCCAGGGATATTAGGGCCAGGGATATTAGGGCCAGGGATATTAGGGCCAGGGATATTAAGGCCAGGGATATTAGGGCCAGGGATATTAGGGCCAGGGATATTATGGCCAGCGATATTAGAGCCAGGGATATTAGGGCCAGGGATATTAGGGCCAGGGATATTAGGGCCAGAAATGTTAGGGCCAGGGATATTAGGGCCAGGGATATTAGGGCCAGGGATATTAGGGCCAGGGATATTAGGGCCAGGGATATTAGGTCCATGGATATTACGGCCAGGGATATTAGGGCCAGGGATATTAGGGCCAGAGATATTAGGGCCAGGGATATTAGGGCCAGGGATATTAGGGCCAGGGTTATTAGGGCCAGGGTTATTAAGGCCAGGGATATTAGGGCCAGGGATATTAGGGCCAGGGATATTAGGGCCAGGGATATTAGGGCCAGGGATATTAGGGCCAGGGATATTAGGGCCAGGGATATTGGGGCCAGGGATATTAGGGCCAGGGATTTTAGGGCAAGGGATATTAGGGCCAGGGATATTAGGGCCAGGGATATTAATGCCAGGGATATTAGGTCCAGGGATATTAGTGCCAGGGATATTTGGGCCATGGATATTAGGGCCAGGGATATTAGGGCCAGGGATATTAGATCCACGGATATTAGGGCCAGGGATATTAGGGCCAGGGATATTAGGGCCAGGGATATTAGGGCCAGGGATATTAGGTCCACGGATATTACGGCCAGAGATATTAGGGCGAGGGATATTAGGGCCAGGGATATTAGGGCCAGGGATATTACGGTCAGGGATATTAGGGCCAGGGATATTAGGGCCAGGGATATTTGGGCCAGGGATATTAGGGCCACGGATATTAGGGCCAGGGATATTAGGGCCAGGGATATTAGGGCCAGAGATATTAGGGCCAGGGATATTAGGGCCAGGGATATTACGGTCAGGGATATTAGGGCCAGGGATATAATGGCCAGGGATATTAGGGCCAGAAATATTATGGCCAGGGATATTAGGGCCAGGGATATTAGGGCCAGGGATATTAGGGCCAGGGATATTAGGGCCAGGGATATTAAGGCCAGGGATATTAGGGCCAGGGATATTAGGGCCAGGGATATTAGGGCCAGGGATATTAGGCCCAGAAATATTAGGGCCAGGGATATTAGGGCCAGTGATATTAGGGCCAGGGATATTAGGGCCAGGGATATTAGGTCCACGGATATTACGGCCAGGGATTTTAGGGCCAGGGATATTAGGGCCAGAGATATTAGGGCCAGGGATATTAGGGCCAGGGATATTAGGGCCAGGGTTATTAGGGCCAGGGTTATTAAGGCCAGGGATATTAGGGCCAGGCATATTAGGGCCAGGGATATTAGGGCCAGGGATATTAGGGCCAGGGATATTAGGGCCAGGGATATTAGGGCCAGGGATTTTAGGGTAAGGGATATTAGGGCCAGGGATATTAGGGCCAGGGATATTAGTGCCAGGGATATTAGGGCCAGGGATATTAGGTCCAGGGATATTAGGGCCAGGGATATTAGGTCCACTGATATTAGGGCCAGGGATATTAGGGCCATGGATATTAGGGCCAGGGATATTAGGCCAGGGATATTAGGGCCAGGGATATTAGGGCCAGGGATATTAGGGCCAGCGATATTAGGGCCAGGGATATTAGGGCCAGGGATATTAGGGCCAGGGATATTAGGGCCAGGGATATTAGGGCCAGGGATATTATATCCAGGGATATTAGGGCCAGGGATATTAGGGCCAGGGATATTAGGGCCAGGGATATTATGGCCAGGGATATTATGGAAGGGATATTAAGCCTGGGATATTAGGGCCAGGTATATTAGGGCCAGGGATATTCGGGCCAGGGATATAAGGGCCAGGGATATTAGGGCCAGGGATATTATGGCCAGGGATATTAGGGCCAGGGATATTAGGGCCAGGGATATTAGGGCCAGGGATATTATGGCCAGGGATATTAGGGCCAGGGATATTAGGGCCAGGGATATTAGGGCCAGGGATATTAGGGCCAGGGATATTAGGGCCAGCGATATTAAGGCCAGGGATATTAGGGCCAGGGATATTAGGGCCAGGGATATTAGGGCCAGGGATATTAGGGCCAGGGATATTATATCCAGGGATATTAGGGCCAGGGATATTAGGGCCAGGGATATTAGGGCCAGGGATATTATGGCCAGGGATATTATGGAAGGGATATTAAGCCTGGGATATTAGGGCCAGGTATATTAGGGCCAGGGATATTAGGGCCAGGGATATAAGGGCCAGGGATATTAGGGCCAGGGATATTATGGCCAGGGATATTAGGGCCAGGGATATTAGGGCCAGGGATATTAGGGCCAGGGATATTAGGGCCAGGGATTTTAGGGCAAGGGATATTAGGGCCAGGGATATTAGGGCCAGGGATATTAGTGCCAGGGATAATAGGGCCAGGGATATTAGGGCCAGGGATATTAGGGCCAGGGATATTAGGTCCACGGATATTACGGCCAGGGATATTAGGGCCAGGGATATTAGGGCCAGAGATATTAGGGCCAGGGATATTAGGGCCAGGGATATTAGGGCCAGGGTTATTAGGGACAGGGTTATTAAGGCCAGGGATATTAGGGCCAGGGATATTAGGGCCAGGGATATTAGGGCCAGGGATATTAGGGCCAGGGATATTAGGGCCAGGGATATTGGGGCCAGGGATATTAGGGCCAGGGATTTTAGGGCAAGGGATATTAGTGCCAGGGATATTAGGGCCAGGGATATTAGTGCCAGGGATATTAGGGCCAGGGATATTAGGTCCTGGGATATTAGGGCCAGGGATATTAGGTCCAGGGATATTAGTGCCAGGGATATTAGGGCCATGGATATTAGGGCCAGGGATATTAGGGCCAGGGATATTAGGTCCAGGGATATTAGGGCCAGGGATATTAGGGCCAGGGATATTAGGGCCAGGGATATTAGGGCCAGGGATATTAGGTCCACGGATATTACGACCAGAGATATTAGGGCGAGGGATATTAGGGCCAGGGATATTAGGGCCAGGGATATTAGGGTCAGGGATATTAGGGCCAGGGATATTAGGGCCAGGGATATTTGGGCCAGGGATATTAGTGCCACGGATATTAGGGCCAGGGATATTAGGGCCAGGGGAATTAGGGCCAGAGATATTAGGGCCAGGGATATTAGGGCCAGGGATATTACGGTCAGGGATATTAGGGCCAGGGATATAATGGCCAGGGATATTAGGGCCAGGCATATTATGGCCAGGGATATTAGGGCCAGGGATATTAGGGCCAGGGATATTAGGGCCAGGGATATTAGGGCCAGGGATATTAAGGCCAGGGATATTAGGGCCAGGGATATTAGGGCCAGGGATATTATAACCAGCGATATTAGGGCCAGGGATATTAGGGCCAGGGATATTAGGGCCAGGGATATTAGGGCCAGAAATATTAGGGCCAGGGATATTAGGGCCAGGGATATTAGGGCCAGGGATATTAGGGCCAGGGATATTAGGTCCACGGATATTACGGCCAGGGATATTAGGGCCAGGGATATTAGGGCCAGAGATATTAGGGCCAGGGATATTAGGGACAGGGATATTAGGGCCAGGGTTATTAGGGCCAGGGTTATTAAGGCCAGGGATATTAGGGCCAGGGATATTAGGGCCAGGGATATTAGGGCCATGTATATTAGGGCCAGGGACATTAGGGCCAGGGATATTAGGGCCAGGGATATTAGGGCCAGGGATATTAGGGCCAGGGATATTAGGGCCAGGGATTTTAGGGTAAGGGATAGTAGGGCCAGGGATATTAGGGCCAGGGATATTAGTGCCAGGGATATTAGGGCCAGGGATATTAAGTCCAGGGATATTAGGGCCAGGGATATTAGGTCCACTGATATTAGGGCCAGGGATATTAGGGCCATGGATATTAGGGCCAGGGATATTAGGGCCAGGGATATTAGGGCCAGGGATATTAGGGCCAGGGATATTAGGGCCAGCGATATTAGGGCCAGGGATATTAGGGCCAGGGATATTAGGGCCAGGGATATTAGGGCCAGGGATATTAGGGCCATTGATATTAGGGCCAGGGATAATATATCCAGGGATATTAGGGCCAGGGATATTAGGGCCAGGGATATTAGGGCCAGGGATATTAAGGCCAGGGATATTAGGGCCAGGGATATTAGGGCCAGGGATATTATGGCCAGCTATATTAGGGCCAGGGATATTAGGGCCAAGGATATTAGGGCCAGGGATATTAGGGCAAGAAATATTAGGGCCAGGGATATTAGGGCCAGGGATATTAGGGCCAGGGATATTAGGGCCAGGGATATTAGGGCCAGAGATATTAGGGCCAGGGATATTAGGGCCAGGGATATTAGGGCCAGGGTTATTAGGGCCAGGGTTATTAAGGCCAGGGATATTAGGGCCAGGGATATTAGGGCCAAGGATATTAGGGCCAGGGATATTAGGGCCAGAAATATTAGGGCCAGGGATATCAGGTCCACGGATATTACAGCCAGGGATATTAGGGCCAGGGATATTAGGGCCAGAGATATTAGGGCCAGGGATATTAGGGCCAGGGATATTAGGGCCAGGGTTATTAGGGCCAGGGTTATTAAGGCCAGGGATATTAGGGCCAGGGATATTAGGGCCAGGGATATTAGGGCCAGGGATATTAGGGCCAGGAATATTAGGGCCAGGGATATTAGGGCCAGGGATATTAGGGCCAGGGATATTAGGGCCAGGGATATTAGGGCCAGAGATTTTAGGGCAAGGGATATTAGGGCCAGGGATATTAGGGCCAGGGATATTAGTGCCAGGGATATTAGGGCCAGGTATATTAGGTCCAGGGATGTTAGGGCCAGGGATATTAGGTCCAGGGATATTAGGGCCAGGGATATTAGGGCCATGGATATTAGGGCCAGGGATATTAGGGCCAGGGATATTAGGTCCAGGGATATTAGGGCCAGGGATATTAGGGCCAGGGATATTAGGGCCAGGGATATTAGGGCCAGGGATATTAGGTCCACGGATATTACGGCCAGAGATATTAGGGCGGGGGATATTAGGGCCAGGGATATTAGGGCCAGGGATATTAGGGTCAGGGATATTAGGGCCAGGGATATTAGGGCCAGGGATATTTGGGCCAGGGATATTAGGGCCACGGATATTAGGGCCAGGGATATTAGGGCCAGGGATATTAGGGCCAGAGATATTAGGGCCAGGGATATTAGGGCCAGGGATATTACGGTCAGGGATATTAGGGCCAGGGATATAATGGCCAGGGATATTAGGGCCAGGCATATTATGGCCAGGGATATTAGGGCCAGGGATATTAGGGCCAGGGATATTAGGGCCAGGGATATTAGGGCCAGGGATATTAAGGCCAGGGATATTAGGGCCAGGGATATTAGGGCCAGGGATATTAGGGCCAGGGATATTAGGGCCAGGGATATTAGGTCCAGGGATATTGGGGCCAGGGATATTAGGGCCAGGGATTTTAGGGCAAGGGATATTAGGGCCAGGGATATTAGGGCCAGGGATATTAGTGCCAGGGATATTAGGGCCAGGTATATTAGGTCCAGGGATATTAGGGCCAGGGATATTAGGGCCAGGGATATTAGGTCCAGGGATGTTAGTGCCAGGGATATTAGGTCCAGGGATATTAGGGCCAGGGATATTAGGGCCATGGATATTAGGGCCAGGGATATTAGGGCCAGGGATATTATGTCCAGGGATATTAGGGCCAGGGATATTAGGGCCAGGGATATTAGGGCCAGGGATATTAGGGCCAGGGATATTAGGTCCACGGATATTACGGCCAGAGATATTAGGGCGAGGGATATTAGGGCCAGGGATATTAGGGCCAGGGATATTAGGGTCAGGGATATTAGGGCCAGGGATATTAGGGCCAGGGATATTTGGGCCAGGGATATTAGGGCCACGGATATTAGGGCCAGGGATATTAGGGCCAGGGATATTAGGGCCAGAGATATTAGGGCCAGGGATATTAGGGCCAGGGATATTACGGTCAGGGATATTAGGGCCAGGGATATAATGGCCAGGGATATTAGGGCCAGGCATATTATGGCCAGGGATATTAGGGCCAGGGATATTAGGGCCAGGGATATTAGGGCCAGGGATATTAGGGCCAGGGATATTAAGGCCAGGGATATTAGGGCCAGGGATATTAGGGCCAGGGATATTAGGGCCAGGGATATTAGGGCCAGGGATATTAGGTCCAGGGATATTGGGGCCAGGGATATTAGGGCCAGGGATTTTAGGGCAAGGGATATTAGGGCCAGGGATATTAGGGCCAGGGATATTAGTGCCAGGGATATTAGGGCCAGGGATATTAGGTCCAGGGATATTAGGGCCAGGGATATTAGGTCCAAGGATATTAGTGCCAGGGATATTTAGGCCATGGATATTAGGGCCAGGGATATTAGGGCCAGGGATATTAGATCCAGGGATATTAGGGCCAGGGATATTAGGGCCAGGGATATTAGGGCCAGGGATATTAGGTCCACGGATATTACGGCCAGAGATATTAGGGCGAGGGATATTAGGGCCAGGGATATTAGGGCCAGGGATATTACGGTCAGGGATATTAGGGCCAGGGATATTAGGGCCAGGGATATTTGGGACAGGCATATTAGGGCCACGGATATTAGGTCCAGGGATATTAGGGCCAGGGATATTAGGGCCAGAGATATTAGGGCCAGGGATATTAGGGCCAGGGATATTACGGTCAGGGATATTAGGGCCAGGGATATAATGGCCAGGGATATTAGGGCCAGAAATATTATGGCCAGGAATATTAGGGCCAGGGATATTAGGGCCAGGGATATTAGGGCCAGGGATATTAGGGCCAGGGATATTAAGGCCAGGGATATTAGGGCCAGGGATATTAGGGCCAGGGATATTAGGGCCAGGGAAATTAGGGCCAGAAATATTAGGGCCAGGGATATTAGGGCCAGTGATATTAGGGCCAGGGATATTAGGGCTAGGGATATTAGGTCCACGGATATTACGGCCAGGGATTTTAGGGCCAGGGATATTAGGGCCAGAGATATTAGGGCCAGGGATATTAGGGCCAGGGATATTAGGGCCAGGGTTATTAGGGCCAGGGTTATTAAGGCCAGGGATATTAGGGCCAGGGATATTAGGGCCAGGGATATTAGGGCCAGGGATATTAGGGCCAGGGATATTAGGGCCAGGGATATTAGGGTAAGGGATATTAGGGCCAGGGATATTAGGGCCAGGGATATTAGGTCCAGGGATATTAGAGCCAGGGATATTAGGGCCATGGATATTAGGGCCAGGGATATTAGGGCAAGGGATATTAGGTCCAGGGATATTAGCGCCAGGGATATTAGGGCCAGGGATATTACGGTCAGGGATATTAGGGCCAGGGATATTAGGGCCAGGGATATTTGGGACAGGGATATTAGGGCCACGGATATTAGGTCCAGGGATATTAGGGCCAGGGATATTAGGGCCAGAGATAATAGGGCCAGGGATATTAGGGCCAGGGATATTACGGTCAGGGATATTAGGGCCAGGGATATAATGGCAAGGGATATTAGGGCCAGAAATATTATGGCCAGGGATATTAGGGCCAGGGATATTAGGGCCAGGGATATTAGGGCCAGGGATATTAGGGCCAGGGATATTAAGGCCAGGGATATTAGGGCCAGGGATATTAGGGCCAGGGATATTAGGGCCAGTGATATTAGGGCCAGAAATATTAGGGCCAGGGATATTAGGGCCAGTGATATTAGGGCCAGGGATATTAGGGCCAGGGATATTAGGTCCACGGATATTACGGCCAGGGATTTTAGGGCCAGGGATATTAGGGCCAGAGATATTAGGGCCAGGGATATTAGGGCCAGGGATATTAGGGCCAGGGTTATTAGGGCCAGGGTTATTAAGGCCAGGGATATTAGGGCCAGGGATATTAGGGCCAGGGATATTAGGGCCAGGGATATTAGGGCCAGGGATATTAGGGCCAGGGATATTAGGGTAAGAGATATTAGGTCCAGGGATATTAGGGCCAGGGATATTAGGTCCAGGGATATTAGGGCCAGGGATATTAGGGCCATGGATATTAGGGCCAGGGATATTAGGGCCAGTGATATTAGGTCCAGGGATATTAGGGCCAGGGATATTAGGGCCAGGGATATTAGGGCCAGGGATATTAGGTCCACGGATATTACGGCCAGAGATATTACGGCGAGGGATATTAGGGCCAGGGATATTAGGGCCAGGGATATTAGGGTCAGGGATATTAGGGCCAGGGATATTAGGGCCAGGGATATTTGGGCCAGGGATATTAGGGCCACGGATATTAGGGCCAGGGATATTAGGGCCAGGGATATTAGGGCCAGAGATATTAGGGCCAGGGATATTAGGGCCAGGGATATTACGGTCAGGGATATTAGGGCCAGGGATATAATGGCCAGGGATATTAGGGCCAGGCATATTATGGCCAGGGATATTAGGGCCAGGGATATTAGGGCCAGGGATATTAGGGCCAGGGATATTAGGGCCAGGGATATTAAGGCCAGGGATATTAGGGCCAGGGATATTAGGGCCAGGGATATTATGGCCAGCGATATTAGAGCCAGGGATATTAGGGCCAGGGATATTAGGGCCAGGGATTTTAGGGCCAGAAATATTAGGGCCAGGGATATTAGGGCCAGGGATATTAGGGCCAGGGATATTAGGGCCAGGGATATTAGGGCCAGGGATATTAGGTCCATGGATATTACGGCCAGGGATATTAGGTCCAGGGATATTAGGGCCAGAGATATTAGGGCCAGGGATATTAGGGCCAGGGATATTAGGGCCAGGGTTATTAGGGCCAGGGTTATTAAGGCCAGGGATATTAGGGCCAGGGATATTAGGGCCAGGGATATTAGGGCCAGGGATATTAGGGCCAGGGATATTAGGGCCAGGGATATTAGGGCCAGGGATATTAGGTCCAAGGATATTAGTGCCAGGGATATTTAGGCCATGGATATTAGGGCCAGGGATATTAGGGCCAGGGATATTAGATCCAGGGATATTAGGGCCAGGGATATTAGGGCCAGGGATATTAGGGCCAGGGATATTAGGTCCTCGGATATTACGGCCAGAGATATTAGGGCGAGGGATATTAGGGCCAGGGATATTAGGGCCAGGGATATTACGGTCAGGGATATTAGGGCCAGGGATATTAGGGCCAGGGATATTTGGGACAGGCATATTAGGGCCACGGATATTAGGTCCAGGGATATTAGGGCCAGGGATATTAGGGCCAGAGATATTAGGGCCAGGGATATTAGGGCCAGGGATATTACGGTCAGGGATATTAGGGCCAGGGATATAATGGCCAGGGATATTAGGGCCAGAAATATTATGGCCAGGAATATTAGGGCCAGGGATATTAGGGCCAGGGATATTAGGGCCAGGGATATTAGGGCCAGGGATATTAAGGCCAGGGATATTAGGGCCAGGGATATTAGGGCCAGGGATATTAGGGCCAGGGAAATTAGGGCCAGAAATATTAGGGCCAGGGATATTAGGGCCAGTGATATTAGGGCCAGGGATATTAGGGCTAGGGATATTAGGTCCACGGATATTACGGCCAGGGATTTTAGGGCCAGGGATATTAGGGCCAGAGATATTAGGGCCAGGGATATTAGGGCCAGGGATATTAGGGCCAGGGTTATTAGGGCCAGGGTTATTAAGGCCAGGGATATTAGGGCCAGGGATATTAGGGCCAGGGATATTAGGGCCAGGGATATTAGGGCCAGGGATATTAGGGCCAGGGATATTAGGGTAAGGGATATTAGGGCCAGGGATATTAGGGCCAGGGATATTAGGTCCAGGGATATTAGAGCCAGGGATATTAGGGCCATGGATATTAGGGCCAGGGATATTAGGGCAAGGGATATTAGGTCCAGGGATATTAGCGCCAGGGATATTAGGGCCAGGGATATTACGGTCAGGGATATTAGGGCCAGGGATATTAGGGCCAGGGATATTTGGGACAGGGATATTAGGGCCACGGATATTAGGTCCAGGGATATTAGGGCCAGGGATATTAGGGCCAGAGATAATAGGGCCAGGGATATTAGGGCCAGGGATATTACGGTCAGGGATATTAGGGCCAGGGATATAATGGCCAGGGATATTAGGGCCAGAAATATTATGGCCAGGGATATTAGGGCCAGGGATATTAGGGCCAGGGATATTAGGGCCAGGGATATTAGGGCCAGGGATATTAAGGCCAGGGATATTAGGGCCAGGGATATTAGGGCCAGGGATATTAGGGCCAGGGATATTAGGGCCAGAAATATTAGGGCCAGGGATATTAGGGCCAGTGATATTAGGGCCAGGGATATTAGGGCCAGGGATATTAGGTCCACGGATATTACGGCCAGGGATTTTAGGGCCAGGGATATTAGGGCCAGAGATATTAGGGCCAGGGATATTAGGGCCAGGGATATTAGGGCCAGGGTTATTAGGGCCAGGGTTATTAAGGCCAGGGATATTAGGGCCAGGGATATTAGGGCCAGGGATATTAGGGCCAGGGATATTAGGGCCAGGGATATTAGGGCCAGGGATATTAGGGTAAGAGATATTAGGTCCAGGGATATTAGGGCCAGGGATATTAGGTCCAGGGATATTAGGGCCAGGGATATTAGGGCCATGGATATTAGGGCCAGGGATATTAGGGCCAGGGATATTAGGTCCAGGGATATTAGGGCCAGGGATATTAGGGCCAGGGATATTAGGGCCAGGGATATTAGGTCCACGGATATTACGGCCAGAGATATTACGGCGAGGGATATTAGGGCCAGGGATATTAGGGCCAGGGATATTAGGGTCAGGGATATTAGGGCCAGGGATATTAGGGCCAGGGATATTTGGGCCAGGGATATTAGGGCCACGGATATTAGGGCCAGGGATATTAGGGCCAGGGATATTAGGGCCAGAGATATTAGGGCCAGGGATATTAGGGCCAGGGATATTACGGTCAGGGATATTAGGGCCAGGGATATAATGGCCAGGGATATTAGGGCCAGGCATATTATGGCCAGGGATATTAGGGCCAGGGATATTAGGGCCAGGGATATTAGGGCCAGGGATATTAGGGCCAGGGATATTAAGGCCAGGGATATTAGGGCCAGGGATATTAGGGCCAGGGATATTATGGCCAGCGATATTAGAGCCAGGGATATTAGGGCCAGGGATATTAGGGCCAGGGATTTTAGGGCCAGAAATATTAGGGCCAGGGATATTAGGGCCAGGGATATTAGGGCCAGGGATATTAGGGCCAGGGATATTAGGTCCATGGATATTACGGCCAGGGATATTAGGTCCAGGGATATTAGGGCCAGAGATATTAGGGCCAGGGATATTAGGGCCAGGGATATTAGGGCCAGGGTTATTAGGGCCAGTGTTATTAAGGCCAGGGATATTAGGGCCAGGGATATTAGGGCCAGGGATATTAGGGCCAGGGATATTAGGGCCAGGGATATTAGGGCCAGGGATATTAGGGCCAGGGATATTGGGGCCAGGGATATTAGGGCCAGGGATTTTAGGGCAAGGGATATTAGGGCCAGGGATATTAGGGCCAGGGATATTAGTGCCAGGGATATTAGGGCCAGGGATATTAGGTCCAGGGATATTAGTGCCAGGGATATTAGGTCCAGGGATATTAGTGCCAGGGATATTTGGGCCATGGATATTAGGGCCAGGGATATTAGGGCCAGGGATATTAGATCCAGGGATATTAGGGCCAGGGATATTAGGGCCAGGGATATTAGGGCCAGGGATATTAGGGCCAGGGATATTAGGTCCACGGATATTACGGCCAGAGATATTAGGGCGAGGGATATTAGGGCCAGGGATATTAGGGCCAGGGATATTACGGTCAGGGATATTAGGGCCAGGGATATTAGGGCCAGGGATATTAGGGCCAGGGATATTAGGGCCAGAGATATTAGGGCCAGGGATATTAGGGCCAGGGATATTAGGGCCAGGGTTATTAGGGCCAGGGTTATTAAGGCCAGGGATATTAGGGCCAGGGATATTAGGGCCAAGGATATTAGGGCCAGGGATATTAGGGCCAGAAATATTAGGGCCAGGGATATCAGGTCCACAGATATTACAGCCAGGGATATTAGGGCCAGGGATATTAGGGCCAGAGATATTAGGGCCAGGGATATTAGGGCCAGGGATATTAGGGCCAGGGTTATTAGGGCCAGGGTTATTAAGGCCAGGGATATTACGGCCAGGGATATTAGGGCCAGGGATATTAGGGCCAGGGATATTAGGGCCAGGGATATTAGGGCCAGGGATATTAGGGCCAGGGATATTAGGTCCAGGGATATTAGGGCCAGGGATATTAGGTCCAGGAATATTAGGGCCAGGGATATTAGGGCCATGGATATTAGGGCCAGGGATATTAGGGCCAGGGATATTAGGTCCAGGGATATTAGGGTCAGGGATATTAGGGCCAGGGATATTAGGGCCAGGGATATTAGGGCCAGGGATATTAGGTCCACGGATATTACGGCCAGAGATATTAGGGCGAGGGATATTAGGGCCAGGGATATTAGGGCCAGGGATATTAGGGTCAGGGATATTAGGGCCAGGGATATTAGGGCCAGGGATATTTGGGCCAGGGATATTAGGGCCACGGATATTAGGGCCAGGGATATTAGGGCCAGGGATATTAGGGCCAGAGATATTAGGGCCAGGGATATTAGGGCCAGGGATATTACGGTCAGGGATATTAGGGCCAGGGATATAATGGCCAGGGATATTAGGGCCAGGCATATTATGGGCAGGGATATTAGGGCCAGGGATATTAGGGCCAGGGATATTAGGGCCAGGGATATTAGGGCCAGGGATATTAAGGCCAGGGATATTAGGGCCAGGGATATTAGGGCCAGGGATATTATGGCCAGCGATATTAGAGCCAGGGATATTAGGGCCAGGGATATTAGGGCCAGGGATATTAGGGCCAGAAATGTTAGGGCCAGGGATATTAGGGCCAGGGATATTAGGGCCAGGGATATTAGGGCCAGGTATATTTGGGCCAGGGATATTAGGGCCACGGATATTAGGGCCAGGGATATTAGGGCCAGGGATATTAGGGCCAGAGATATTAGGGCCAGGGATATTAGGGCCAGGGATATTACGGTCAGGGATATTAGGGCCAGGGATATAATGGCCAGGGATATTAGGGCCAGGCATATTATGGGCAGGGATATTAGGGCCAGGGATATTAGGGCCAGGGATATTAGGGCCAGGGATATTAGGGCCAGGGATATTAAGGCCAGGGATATTAGGGCCAGGGATATTAGGGCCAGGGATATTATGGCCAGCGATATTAGAGCCAGGGATATTAGGGCCAGGGATATTAGGGCCAGGGATATTAGGGCCAGAAATGTTAGGGCCAGGGATATTAGGGCCAGGGATATTAGGGCCAGGGATATTAGGGCCAGGGATATTAGGGCCAGGGATATTAGGTCCATGGATATTACGGCCAGGGATATTAGGGCCAGGGATATTAGGGCCAGAGATATTAGGGCCAGGGATATTAGGGCCAGGGATATTAGGGCCAGGGTTATTAGGGCCAGGGTTATTAAGGCCAGGGATATTAGGGCCAGGGATATTAGGGCCAGGGATATTAGGGCCAGGGATATTAGGGCCAGGGATATTAGGGCCAGGGATATTAGGGCCAGGGATATTGGGGCCAGGGATATTAGGGCCAGGGATTTTAGGGCAAGGGATATTAGGGCCAGGGATATTAGGGCCAGGGATATTAATGCCAGGGATATTAGGTCCAGGGATATTAGTGCCAGGGATATTTGGGCCATGGATATTAGGGCCAGGGATATTAGGGCCAGGGATATTAGATCCACGGATATTAGGGCCAGGGATATTAGGGCCAGGGATATTAGGGCCAGGGATATTAGGGCCAGGGATATTAGGTCCACGGATATTACGGCCAGAGATATTAGGGCGAGGGATATTAGGGCCAGGGATATTAGGGCCAGGGATATTACGGTCAGGGATATTAGGGCCAGGGATATTAGGGCCAGGGATATTTGGGCCAGGGATATTAGGGCCACGGATATTAGGGCCAGGGATATTAGGGCCAGGGATATTAGGGCCAGAGATATTAGGGCCAGGGATATTAGGGCCAGGGATATTACGGTCAGGGATATTAGGGCCAGGGATATAATGGCCAGGGATATTAGGGCCAGAAATATTATGGCCAGGGATATTAGGGCCAGGGATATTAGGGCCAGGGATATTAGGGCCAGGGATATTAGGGCCAGGGATATTAAGGCCAGGGATATTAGGGCCAGGGATATTAGGGCCAGGGATATTAGGGCCAGGGATATTAGGCCCAGAAATATTAGGGCCAGGGATATTAGGGCCAGTGATATTAGGGCCAGGGATATTAGGGCCAGGGATATTAGGTCCACGGATATTACGGCCAGGGATTTTAGGGCCAGGGATATTAGGGCCAGAGATATTAGGGCCAGGGATATTAGGGCCAGGGATATTAGGGCCAGGGTTATTAGGGCCAGGGTTATTAAGGCCAGGGATATTAGGGCCAGGCATATTAGGGCCAGGGATATTAGGGCCAGGGATATTAGGGCCAGGGATATTAGGGCCAGGGATATTAGGGCCAGGGATTTTAGGGTAAGGGATATTAGGGCCAGGGATATTAGGGCCAGGGATATTAGTGCCAGGGATATTAGGGCCAGGGATATTAGGTCCAGGGATATTAGGGCCAGGGATATTAGGTCCACTGATATTAGGGCCAGGGATATTAGGGCCATGGATATTAGGGCCAGGGATATTAGGCCAGGGATATTAGGGCCAGGGATATTAGGGCCAGGGATATTAGGGCCAGCGATATTAGGGCCAGGGATATTAGGGCCAGGGATATTAGGGCCAGGGATATTAGGGCCAGGGATATTAGGGCCAGGGATATTATATCCAGGGATATTAGGGCCAGGGATATTAGGGCCAGGGATATTAGGGCCAGGGATATTATGGCCAGGGATATTATGGAAGGGATATTAAGCCTGGGATATTAGGGCCAGGTATATTAGGGCCAGGGATATTCGGGCCAGGGATATAAGGGCCAGGGATATTAGGGCCAGGGATATTATGGCCAGGGATATTAGGGCCAGGGATATTAGGGCCAGGGATATTAGGGCCAGGGATATTATGGCCAGGGATATTAGGGCCAGGGATATTAGGGCCAGGGATATTAGGGCCAGGGATATTAGGGCCAGGGATATTAGGGCCAGCGATATTAAGGCCAGGGATATTAGGGCCAGGGATATTAGGGCCAGGGATATTAGGGCCAGGGATATTAGGGCCAGGGATATTATATCCAGGGATATTAGGGCCAGGGATATTAGGGCCAGGGATATTAGGGCCAGGGATATTATGGCCAGGGATATTATGGAAGGGATATTAAGCCTGGGATATTAGGGCCAGGTATATTAGGGCCAGGGATATTAGGGCCAGGGATATAAGGGCCAGGGATATTAGGGCCAGGGATATTATGGCCAGGGATATTAGGGCCAGGGATATTAGGGCCAGGGATATTAGGGCCAGGGATATTAGGGCCAGGGATATTAGGTCCACGGATATTACGGCCAGGGATATTAGGGCCAGGGATATTAGGGCCAGAGATATTAGGGCCAGGGATATTAGGGCCAGGGATATTAGGGCCAGGGTTATTAGGGACAGGGTTATTAAGGCCAGGGATATTAGGGCCAGGGATATTAGGGCCAGGGATATTAGGGCCAGGGATATTAGGGCCAGGGATATTAGGGCCAGGGATATTGGGGCCAGGGATATTAGGGCCAGGGATTTTAGGGCAAGGGATATTAGGGCCAGGGAAATTAGGGCCAGGGATATTAGTGCCAGGGATATTAGGGCCAGGGATATTAGGTCCTGGGATATTAGGGCCAGGGATATTAGGTCCAGGGATATTAGTGCCAGGGATATTAGGGCCATGGATATTAGGGCCAGGGATATTAGGGCCAGGGATATTAGGTCCAGGGATATTAGGGCCAGGGATATTAGGGCCAGGGATATTAGGGCCAGGGATATTAGGGCCAGGGATATTAGGTCCACGGATATTACGACCAGAGATATTAGGGCGAGGGATATTAGGGCCAGGGATATCAGGGCCAGGGATATTAGGGTCAGGGATATTAGGGCCAGGGATATTAGGGCCAGGGATATTTGGGCCAGGGATATTAGGGCCACGGATATTAGGGCCAGGGATATTAGGGCCAGGGGAATTAGGGCCAGAGATATTAGGGCCAGGGATATTAGGGCCAGGGATATTACGGTCAGGGATATTAGGGCCAGGGATATAATGGCCAGGGATATTAGGGCCAGGCATATTATGGCCAGGGATATTAGGGCCAGGGATATTAGGGCCAGGGATATTAGGGCCAGGGATATTAGGGCCAGGGATATTAAGGCCAGGGATATTAGGGCCAGGGATATTAGGGCCAGGGATATTATAACCAGCGATATTAGGGCCAGGGATATTAGGGCCAGGGATATTAGGGCCAGGGATATTAGGGCCAGAAATATTAGGGCCAGGGATATTAGGGCCAGGGATATTAGGGCCAGGGATATTAGGGCCAGGGATATTAGGTCCACGGATATTACGGCCAGGGATATTAGGGCCAGGGATATTAGGGCCAGAGATATTAGGGCCAGGGATATTAGGGACAGGGATATTAGGGCCAGGGTTATTAGGGCCAGGGTTATTAAGGCCAGGGATATTAGGGCCAGGGATATTAGGGCCAGGGATATTAGGGCCATGTATATTAGGGCCAGGGACATTAGGGTCAGGGATATTAGGGCCAGGGATATTAGGGCCAGGGATATTAGGGCCAGGGATATTAGGGCCAGGGATTTTAGGGTAAGGGATAGTAGGGCCAGGGATATTAGGGCCAGGGATATTAGTGCCAGGGATATTAGGGCCAGGGATATTAAGTCCAGGGATATTAGGGCCAGGGATATTAGGTCCACTGATATTAGGGCCAGGGATATTAGGGCCATGGATATTAGGGCCAGGGATATTAGGGCCAGGGATATTAGGGCCAGGGATATTCGGGCCAGGGATATTAGGGCCAGCGATATTAGGGCCAGGGATATTAGGGCCAGGGATATTAGGGCCAGGGATATTAGGGCCAGGGATATTAGGGCCATTGATATTAGGGCCAGGGATAATATATATCCAGGGATATTAGGGCCAGGGATATTAGGGCCAGGGATATTAGGGCCAGGGATATTAAGGCCAGGGATATTAGGGCCAGGGATATTAGGGCCAGGGATATTATGGCCAGCTATATTAGGGCCAGGGATATTAGGGCCAAGGATATTAGGGCCAGGGATATTAGGGCGAGAAATATTAGGGCCAGGGATATTAGGGCCAGGGATATTAGGGCCAGGGATATTAGGGCCAGGGATATTAGGGCCAGAGATATTAGGGCCAGGGATATTAGGGCCAGGGATATTAGGGCCAGGGTTATTAGGGCCAGGGTTATTAAGGCCAGGGATATTAGGGCCAGGGATATTAGGGCCAAGGATATTAGGGCCAGGGATATTAGGGCCAGAAATATTAGGGCCAGGGATATCAGGTCCACGGATATTACAGCCAGGGATATTAGGGCCAGGGATATTAGGGCCAGAGATATTAGGGCCAGGGATATTAGGGCCAGGGATATTAGGGCCAGGGTTATTAGGGCCAGGGTTATTAAGGCCAGGGATATTAGGGCCAGGGATATTAGGGCCAGGGATATTAGGGCCAGGGATATTAGGGCCAGGAATATTAGGGCCAGGGATATTAGGGCCAGGGATATTAGGGCCAGGGATATTAGGGCCAGGGATATTAGGGCCAGAGATTTTAGGGCAAGGGATATTAGGGCCAGGGATATTAGGGCCAGGGATATTAGTGCCAGGGATATTAGGGCCAGGGATATTAGGTCCAGGGATGTTAGGGCCAGGGATATTAGGTCCAGGGATATTAGGGCCAGGGATATTAGGGCCATGGATATTAGGGCCAGGGATATTAGGGCCAGGGATATTAGGTCCAGGGATATTAGGGCCAGGGATATTAGGGCCAGGGATATTAGGGCCAGGGATATTAGGGCCAGGGATATTAGGTCCACGGATATTACGGCCAGAGATATTAGGGCGAGGGATATTAGGGCCAGGGATATTAGGGCCAGGGATATTAGGGTCAGGGATATTAGGGCCAGGGATATTAGGGCCAGGGATATTTGGGCCAGGGATATTAGGGCCACGGATATTAGGGCCAGGGATATTAGGGCCAGGGATATTAGGGCCAGAGATATTAGGGCCAGGGATATTAGGGCCAGGGATATTACGGTCAGGGATATTAGGGCCAGGGATATAATGGCCAGGGATATTAGGGCCAGGCATATTATGGCCAGGGATATTAGGGCCAGGGATATTAGGGCCAGGGATATTAGGGCCAGGGATATTAGGGCCAGGGATATTAAGGCCAGGGATATTAGGGCCAGGGATATTAGGGCCAGGGATATTAGGGCCAGGGATATTAGGGCCACGGATATTAGGGCCAGGGATATTAGGGCCAGGGATATTAGGGCCAGGGATTTTAGGGCCAGGGATATTAGGGCCAGGGATATTAGGGCCAGGGATATTAGTGCCAGGGATATTAGGGCCAGGGATATTAGGTCCAGGGATATTAGGGCCAGGGATATTAGGGCCAGGGATATTAGGGCCAGGGATATTAGGGCCAGGGATATTAGGTCCAGGGATATTAGGGCCAGGGATATTAGGGCCATGGATATTAGGGCCAGGGATATTAGGGCCAGGGATATTAGGGCCAGGGATATTAGGTCCAGGGATATTGGGGCCAGGGATATTAGGGCCAGGGATTTTAGGGCAAGGGATATTAGGGCCAGGGATATTAGGGCCAGGGATATTAGTGCCAGGGATATTAGGGCCAGGGATATTAGGGCCAGGGATATTAGGGTCAGGGATATTAGGGCCAGGGATATTAGGGCCAGGGATATTTGGGCCAGGGATATTAGGGCCACGGATATTAGGGCCAGGGATATTAGGGCCAGGGATATTAGGGCCAGAGATATTAGGGCCAGGGATATTAGGGCCAGGGATATTACGGTCAGGGATATTAGGGCCAGGGATATAATGGCCAGGGATATTAGGGCCAGGCATATTATGGCCAGGGATATTAGGGCCAGGGATATTAGGGCCAGGGATATTAGGGCCAGGGATATTAGGGCCAGGGATATTAAGGCCAGGGATATTAGGGCCAGGGATATTAGGGCCAGGGATATTAGGGCCAGGGATATTAGGGCCAGGGATATTAGGTCCAGGGATATTGGGGCCAGGGATATTAGGGCCAGGGATTTTAGGGCAAGGGATATTAGGGCCAGGGATATTAGGGCCAGGGATATTAGTGCCAGGGATATTAGGGCCAGGGATATTAAGGCCAGGGATATTAGGGCCAGGGATATTAGGGCCAGGGATATTAGGGCCAGGGATATTAGGGCCAGAAATATTAGGGCCAGGGATATTAGGGCCAGTGATATTAGGGCCAGGGATATTAGGGCTAGGGATATTAGGTCCACGGATATTACGGCCACGGATTTTAGGGCCAGGGATATTAGGGCCAGAGATATTAGGGCCAGGGATATTAGGGCCAGGGATATTAGGGCCAAGGTTATTAGGGCCAGGGTTATTAAGGCCAGGGATATTAGGGCCAGGGATATTAGGGCCAGGGATATTAGGGCCAGGGATATTAGGGCCAGGGATATTAGGGCCAGGGATATTAGGGTAAAGGATATTAGGGCCAGGGATATTAGGGCCAGGGATATTAGGTCCAGGGATATTAGAGCCAGGGATATTAGGGCCATGGATATTAGGGCCAGGGATATTAGGGCAAGGGATATTAGGTCCAGGGATATTAGCGCCAGGGATATTAGGGCCAGGAATATTACGGTCAGGGATATTAGGGCCAGGGATATTAGGGCCAGGGATATTTGGGACAGGGATATTAGGGCCACGGATATTAGGTCCAGGGATATTAGGGCCAGGGATATTAGGGCCAGAGATATTAGGGCCAGGGATATTAGGGCCAGGGATATTACGGTCAGGGATATTAGGGCCAGGGATATAATGGCCAGGGATATTAGGGCCAGAAATATTATGGCCAGGGATATTAGGGCCAGGGATATTAGGGCCAGGGATATTAGGGCCAGGGATATTAGGGCCAGGGATATTAAGGCCAGGGATATTAGGGCCAGGGATATTAGGGCCAGGGATATTAGGGCCAGGGATATTAGGGCCAGAAATATTAGGGCCAGGGATATTAGGGCCAGTGATATTAGGGCCAGGGATATTAGGGCCAGGGATATTAGGTCCACGGATATTACGGCCAGGGATTTTAGGGCCAGGGATTTTAGGGCCAGAGATATTAGGGCCAGGGATATTAGGGCCAGGGATATTAGGGCCAGGGTTATTAGGGCCAGGGTTATTAAGGCCAGGGATATTAGGGCCAGGGATATTAGGGCCAGGGATATTAGGGCCAGGGATATTAGGGCTAGGGATATTAGGGCCAGGGATATTAGGGTAAGAGATATTAGGTCCAGGGATATTAGGGCCAGGGATATTAGGTCCAGGGATATTAGGGCCAGGGATATTAGGGCCATGGATATTAGGGCCAGGGATATTAGGGCCAGGGATATTAGGTCCAGGGATATTAGGGCCAGGGATATTAGGGCCAGGGATATTAGGGCCAGGGATATTAGGTCCACGGATATTACGGCCAGAGATATTACGGCGAGGGATATTAGGGCCAGGGATATTAGGGCCAGGGATATTAGGGTCAGGGATATTAGGGCCAGGGATATTAGGGCCAGGGATATTTGGGCCAGGGATATTAGGGCCACGGATATTAGGGCCAGGGATATTAGGGCCAGGGATATTAGGGCCAGAGATATTAGGGCCAGGGATATTAGGGCCAGGGATATTACGGTCAGGGATATTAGGGCCAGGGATATAATGGCCAGGGATATTAGGGCCAGGCATATTATGGCCAGGGATATTAGGGCCAGGGATATTAGGGCCAGGGATATTAGGGCCAGGGATATTAGGGCCAGGGATATTAAGGCCAGGGATATTAGGGCCAGGGATATTAGGGCCAGGGATATTATGGCCAGCGATATTAGAGCCAGGGATATTAGGGCCAGGGATATTAGGGCCAGGGATTTTAGGGCCAGAAATATTAGGGCCAGGGATATTAGGGCCAGGGATATTAGGGCCAGGGATATTAGGGCCAGGGATATTAGGGCCAGGGATATTAGGTCCATGGATATTACGGCCAGGGATATTAGGGCCAGGGATATTAGGGCCAGATATATTAGGGCCAGGGATATTAGGGCCAGGGATATTAGGGCCAGGGTTATTAGGGCCAGGGTTATTAAGGCCAGGGATATTAGGGCCAGGGATATTAGGGCCAGGGATATTAGGGCCAGGGATATTAGGGCCAGGGATATTAGGGCCAGGGATATTAGGGCCAGGGATATTGGGGCCAGGGATATTAGGGCCAGGGATTTTAGGGCAAGGGATATTAGGGCCAGGGATATTAGGGCCAGGGATATTAGTGCCAGGGATATTAGGGCCAGGGATATTAGGTCCAAGGATATTAGTGCCAGGGATATTAGGTCCAGGGATATTAGTGCCAGGGATATTTGGGCCATGGATATTAGGGCCAGGGATATTAGGGCCAGGGATATTAGATCCAGGGATATTAGGGCCAGGGATATTAGGGCCAGGGATATTAGGGCCAGGGATATTAGGGCCAGGGATATTACGGCCAGAGATATTAGGGCGAGGGATATTAGGGCCAGGGATATTAGGGCCAGGGATATTACGGTCAGGGATATTAGGGCCAGGGATATTAGGGCCAGGGATATTTGGGACAGGGATATTAGGGCCACGGATATTAGGTCCAGGGATATTAGGGCCAGGGATATTAGGGCCAGAGATATTAGGGCCAGGGATATTAGGGCCAGGGATATTATGGTTAGGGATATTAGGGCCAGGGATATAATGGCCAGGGATATTAGGGCCAGAAATATTATGGCCAGGGATATTAGGGCCAGGGATATTAGGGCCAGGGATATTAGGGCCAGGGATATTAGGGCCAGGGATATTAAGGCCAGGGATATTAGGGCCAGGGATATTAGGGCCAGGGATATTAGGGCCAGGGATATTAGGGCCAGAAATATTAGGGCCAGGGATATTAGGGCCAGTGATATTAGGGCCAGGGATATTAGGGGCAGGGATTTTAGGTCCACGGATATTACGGCCAGGGATTTTAGGGCCAGGGATATTAGGGCCAGAGATATTAGGGCCAGGGATATTAGGGCCAGGGATATTAGGGCCAGGGTTATTAGGGCCAGGGTTATTAAGGCCAGGGATATTAGGGCCAGGGATATTAGGGCCAGGGATATTAGGGCCAGGGATATTAGGGCCAGGGATATTAGGGCCAGGGATATTAGGGCCAGGGATTTTAGGGTAAGGGATATTAGGGCCAGGGATATTAGGGCCAGGGATATTAGAGCCAGGGATATTAGGGCCAGGGATATTAGGTCCAGGGATATTAGGGCCAGGGATATTAGGTCCACTGATATTAGGGCCAGGGATATTAGGGCCATGGATATTAGGGCCAGGGATATTAGGCCAGGGATATTAGGGCCAGGGATATTAGGGCCAGGGATATTAGGGCCAGCGATATTAGGGCCAGGGATATTAGGGCCAGGGATATTAGGGCCAGGGATATTAGGGCCAGCGATATTAGGGCCAGGGATATTAGGGCCAGGGATATTAGGGCCAGGGATATTAGGGCCAGGGATATTAGGGCCAGGGATATTATATCCAGGGATATTAGGGCCAGGGATATTAGGGCCAGGGATATTAGGGCCAGGGATATTATGGCCAGGGATATTATGGAAGGGATATTAAGCCTGGGATATGAGGGCCAGGTATATTAGGGCCAGGGATATTAGGGCCAGGGATATAAGGGCCAGGGATATTAGGGCCAGGGATATTATGGCCAGGGATATTAGGGCCAGGGATATTAGGGCCAGGGATATTAGGGCCAGGGATATTAGGGCCAGGGATTTTAGGGCAAGGGATATTAGGGCCAGGGATATTAGGGCCAGGGATATTAGTGCCAGGGATATTAGGGCCAGGGATATTAGGTCCAGGGATATTAGGGCCAGGGATATTAGGTCCAGGGATATTAGGGCCAGGGATATTAGGGCCATGGATATTAGGGCCAGGGATATTAGGGCCAGGGATATTAGGGCCAGGGATATTAGGGCCAGGGATATTAGGGCCAGGGATATTAGGTCCACGGATATTACGGCCAGAGATATTAGGGCGAGGGATATTAGGGCCAGGGATATTAGGGCCAGGGATATTAGGGCCAGGGATATAATGGCCAGGGATATTAGGGCCAGGCATATTATGGCCAGGGATATTAGGGCCAGGGATATTAGGGCCAGGGATATTAGGGCCAGGGATATTAGGGCCAGGGATATTAAGGCCAGGGATATTAGGGCCAGGGATATTAGGGCCAGGGATATTATGGCCAGCGATATTAGGGCCAGGGATATTAGGGCCAGGGATATTAGGGCCAGGGATATTAGGGCCAGAAATATTAGGGCCAGGGATATTAGGGCCAGGGATATTAGGGCCAGGGATATTAGGGCCAGGGATATTAGGGCCAGGGATATTAGGTCCACGGATATTACGGCCAGGGATATTAGGGCCAGGGATATTAGGGCCAGAGATTATAGGGCCAGGGATATTAGGGCCAGGGATATTAGGGCCAGGGATATTAGGGCCAGCGATATTAGGGCCAGGGATATTAGGGCCAGGGATATTAGGGCCAGCGATATTAGGGCCAGGGATATTAGGGCCAGGGATATTATATCCAGGGATATTAGGGCCAGGGATATTAGGGCCAGGGATATTAGGGCCAGGGATATTATGGCCATGGATATTATGGAAGGGATATAACGCCTGGGATATTAGAGCCAGGTATATTAGGGCCAGGGATATTAGGGCCAGGGATATAAGGGCCAGGGATATTAGGGCCAGGGATATTATGGCCAGGGATATTAGGGCCAGGGATATTAGGGCCAGGGATATTAGGGCCAGGGATATTAGGGCCAGGGATATTAGGGCCAGGGATTTTTGGGCAAGGGGATATTAGGGCCAGGGATATTAGGGCCAGGGATATTAGTGCCAGGGATATTAGGGACAGGGATATTAGGTCCAGGGATATTAGGGCCAGGGATATTAGGTCCAGGGATATTAGGGCCAGGGATATTAGGGCCAGGGATATTAGGGCCAGGGATATTAGGTCCACGGATATTACGGCCAGAGATATTAGGGCGAGGGATATTAGGGCCAGGGATATTAGGGCCAGGGATATTAGGGTCAGGGATATTAGGGCCAGGGATATTAGGGCCAGGGATATTACGGTCAGGGATATTAGGGCCAGGGATATAATGGCCAGGGATATTAGGGCCAGGCATATTATGGCCAGGGATATTAGGGCCAGGGATATTAGGGCCAGGGATATTAGGGCCAGGGATATTAAGGCCAGGGATATTAGGGCCAGGGATATTAGGGCCAGGGATATTAGGGCCAGGGATATTAGGGCCAGGGATATTACGGCCAGGGATATTAGGGCCAGGGATATTAGGTCCAGGGATATTAGGGCCAGGGATATTAGGGCCATGTATATTAGGGCCAGGGATATTAGGGCCAGGGATATTAGGTCCAGGGATATTAGGGCCAGGGATATTAGGGCCAGGGATATTAGGGCCAGGGATATTAGGGCCAGGGATATTAGGTCCACGGATATTACGGCCAGAGATATTAGGGCGAGGGATATTAGGGCCAGGGATATTAGGGCCAGGGATATTAGGGTCAGGGATATTAGGGCCAGGGATATTAGGGCCAGGGATATTACGGTCAGGGATATTAGGGCCAGGGATATAATGGCCAGGGATATTAGGGCCAGGCATATTATGGCCAGGGATATTAGGGCCAGGGATATTAGGGCCAGGGATATTAGGGCCAGGGATATTAAGGCCAGGGATATTAGGGCCAGGGATATTAGGGCCAGGGATATTATGGCCAGCGATATTAGGGCCAGGGATATTAGGGCCAGGGATATTAGGGCCAGGGATATTAGGGCCAGAAATATTAGGGCCAGGGATATTAGGGCCAGGGATATTAGGGCCAGGAATATTAGGGCCAGGGATATTAGGGCCAGGGATATTAGGGCCAGGGATATTAGGGCCACGGTTATTAGGGCCAGGGTTATTAAGGCCAGGGATATTAGGGCCAGGGATATTAGGGCCAGGGATATTAGGGCCAGGGATATTAGGGCCAGGGATATTAGGGCCAGGGATATTGGTGCCAGGGATATTAGGGCCAGGGATTTTAGGGCCAGGGATATTAGGGTCAGGGATATTAGGGCCAGGGATATTAGGGCCAGGGATATTAGGGTCAGGGATATTAGGGCCAGGGATATTAGGGCCAGGGATATTACGGTCAGGGATATTAGGGCCAGGAATATTAGGGCCAGGGATATTAGGGCCAGGGATATTAGGGCCAGGGATATTAGGGCCACGGTTATTAGGGCCAGGGTTATTAAGGCCAGGGATATTAGGGCCAGGGATATTAGGGCCAGGGATATTAGGGCCAGGGATATTAGGGCCAGGGATATTAGGGCCAGGGATATTGGGGCCAGGGATATTAGGGCCAGGGATTTTAGGGCCAGGGATATTAGGGTCAGGGATATTACGGCCAGGGATATTAGGGCCAGGGATATTAGGGTCAGGGATATTAGGGCCAGGGATATTAGGGCCAGGGATATTACGGTCAGGGATATTAGGGCCAGGGATATTAGGGCCAGGGATATTACGGTCAGGGATATTAGGGCCAGGGATATAATGGCCAGGGATATTAGGGCCAGGCATATTATGGCCAGGGATATTAGGGCCAGGGATATTAGGGCCAGGGATATTAGGGCCAGGGATATTACGGTCAGGGATATTAGGGCCAGGGATATAATGGCCAGGGATATTAGGGCCAGGCATATTATGGCCAGGGATATTAGGGCCAGGGATATTAGGGCCAGGGATATTAGGGCCAGGGATATTAGGGCCAGGGATATTAAGGCCAGGGATATTAGGACCAGGGATATTAGGGCCAGGGATATTATGGCCAGTGATATTAGGGCCAGGGATATTAGGGCCAGGGATATTAGGGCCAGGGATATTAGGGCCAGAAATATTAGGGCCAGGGATATTAGGGCCAGGGATATTAGGGCCAGGGATATTAGGTCCAGGGATATTAGGGCCAGGGATATTAGGTCCACGGATATTACGGCCAGGGATATTAGGGCCAGGGATATTAGGGCCAGAGATATTAGGGCCAGGGATATTAGGGCCAGGGATATTAGGGCCAGGGATATTAGGGCCAGCGATATTAGGGCCAGGGATATTAGGGCCAGGGATATTAGCGCCAGCGATATTAGGGCCAGGGATATTAGGGCCAGGGATATTATATCCAGGGATATTAGGGCCAGGGATATTAGGGCCAGGGATATTAGGGCCAGGGATATTATGGCCAGGGATATTATGGAAGGGATATAACGCCTGGGATATTAGAGCCAGGTATATTAGGGCCAGGGATATTAGGGCCAGGGATATAAGGGCCAGGGATATTAGGGCCAGGGATATTATGGCCAGGGATTTTTGGGCAAGGGATATTAGGGCCAGGGATATTAGGGCCAGGGATATTAGTGCCAGGGATATTAGGGCCAGGGATATTAGGTCCAGGGATATTAGGGCCAGGGATATTAGGTCCAGGGATATTAGGGCCAGGGATATTAGGGCCATGTATATTAGGGCCAGGGATATTAGGGCCAGGGATATTAGGTCCAGGGATATTAGGGCCAGGGATATTAGGGCCAGGGATATTAGGGCCAGGGATATTAGGGCCAGGGATATTAGGTCCACGGATATTACGGCCAGAGATATTAGGGCGAGGGATATTAGGGCCAGGGATATTAGGGCCAGGGATATTAGGGTCAGGGATATTAGGGCCAGGGATATTAGGGCCAGGGATATTACGGTCAGGGATATTAGGGCCAGGGATATAATGGCCAGGGATATTAGGGCCAGGCATATTATGGCCAGGGATATTAGGGCCAGGGATATTAGGGCCAGGGATATTAGGGCCAGGGATATTAGGGCCAGGGATATTAAGGCCAGGGATATTAGGGCCAGGGATATTAGGGCCAGGGATATTATGGCCAGCGATATTAGGGCCAGGGATATTAGGGCCAGGGATATTAGGGCCAGGGATATTAGGGCCAGAAATATTAGGGCCAGGGATATTAGGGCCAGGGATATTAGGGCCAGGGATATTAGGGCCAGGGATATTAGGGCCAGGGATATTAGGTCCACGGATATTACGGCCAGGGATATTAGGGCCAGGGATATTAGGGCCAGAGATATTAGGGCCAGGGATATTAGGGCCAGGGATATTAGGGCCACGGTTATTAGGGCCAGGGTTATTAAGGCCAGGGATATTAGGGCCATCGATATTAGGGCCAGGGATATTAGGGCCAGGGATATTAGGGCCAGGGATATTAGGGCCAGGGATATTGGGGCCAGGGATATTAGGGCCAGGGATTTTAGGGCAAGGAATATTAGGGCCAGGGATATTAGGGCCAGGGATATTAGTGCCAGGGATATTAGGGCCAGGGATATTAGGTCCAGGGATATTAGGGCCAGGGATATTAGGTCCAGGGATATTAGGGCCAGGGATATTAGGGCCATGGATATTAGGGCCAGGGATATTAGGGCCAGGGATATTAGGTCCAGGGATATTAGAGCCAGGGATATTAGGGCCAGGGATATTAGGGCCAGGGATATTAGGTCCACGGATATTATGGCCAGAGATATTAGGGCGAGGGATATTTGGGCCAGGGATATTAGGGCCAGGGATATTAGGGTCAGGGATATTAGGGCCAGGGATATTAGGGCCAGGGATATTTGGGCCAGGGATATTAGGGCCACGGATATTAGGGCCAGGGATATTAGGGCCAGGGATATTAGGGCCAGAGATATTAGGGCCAGGGATATTAGGGCCAGGGATATTACGGTCAGGGATATTAGGGCCAGGGATATAATGGCCAGGGATATTAGGGGCAGGCATATTATGGCCAGGGATATTAGGGCCAGGGATATTAGGGCCAGGGATATTAGGGCCAGGGATATTAGGGCCAGGGATATTACGGTCAGGGATATTAGGGCCAGGGATATTAGGGCCAGGGATATTATGGCCAGCGATATTAGGGCCAGGGATATTAGGGCCAGGGATATTAGGGCCAGGGATATTAGGGCCAGAAATATAAGGGCCAGGGATATTAGGGCCAGGGATATTAGGGCCAGGGATATTACGGTCAGGGATATTAGGGCCAGGGATATAATGGCCAGGGATATTAGGGCCAGGCATATTATGGCCAGGGATATTAGGGCCAGGGATATTAGGGCCAGGGATATTACGGTCAGGGATATTAGGGCCAGGGATATAATGGCCAGGGATATTAGGGCCAGGCATATTATGGCCAGGGATATTAGGGCCAGGGATATTAGGGCCAGGGATATTAGGGCCAGGGATATTACGGTCAGGGATATTAGGGCCAGGGATATAATGGCCAGGGATATTAGGGCCAGGCATATTATGGCCAGGGATATTAGGGCCAGGGATATTAGGGCCAGGGATATTAGGGCCAGGGATATTAGGGCCAGGGATATTAAGGCCAGGGATATTAGGACCAGGGATATTAGGGCCAGGGATATTATGGCCAGTGATATTAGGGCCAGGGATATTAGGGCCAGGGATATTAGGGCCAGGGATATTAGGGCCAGAAATATTAGGGCCAGGGATATTAGGGCCAGGGATATTAGGGCCAGGGATATTAGGGCCAGGGATATTAGGGCCAGGGATATTAGGTCCACGGATATTACGGCCAGGGATATTAGGGCCAGGGATATTAGGGCCAGAGATATTAGGGCCAGGGATATTAGGGCCAGGGATATTAGGGCCAGGGATATTAGGGCCAGCGATATTAGGGCCAGGGATATTAGGGCCAGGGATATTAGCGCCAGCGATATTAGGGCCAGGGATATTAGGGCCAGGGATATTATATCCAGGGATATTAGGGCCAGGGATATTAGGGCCAGGGATATTAGGGCCAGGGATATTATGGCCAGGGATATTATGGAAGGGATATAACGCCTGGGATATTAGAGCCAGGTATATTAGGGCCAGGGATATTAGGGCCAGGGATATAAGGGCCAGGGATATTAGGGCCAGGGATATTATGGCCAGGGATTTTTGGGCAAGGGATATTAGGGCCAGGGATATTAGGGCCAGGGATATTAGTGCCAGGGATATTAGGGCCAGGGATATTAGGTCCAGGGATATTAGGGCCAGGGATATTAGGTCCAGGGATATTAGGGCCAGGGATATTAGGGCCATGTATATTAGGGCCAGGGATATTAGGGCCAGGGATATTAGGTCCAGGGATATTAGGGCCAGGGATATTAGGGCCAGGGATATTAGGGCCAGGGATATTAGGGCCAGGGATATTAGGTCCACGGATATTACGGCCAGAGATATTAGGGCGAGGGATATTAGGGCCAGGGATATTAGGGCCAGGGATATTAGGGTCAGGGATATTAGGGCCAGGGATATTAGGGCCAGGGATATTACGGTCAGGGATATTAGGGCCAGGGATATAATGGCCAGGGATATTAGGGCCAGGCATATTATGGCCAGGGATATTAGGGCCAGGGATATTAGGGCCAGGGATATTAGGGCCAGGGATATTAGGGCCAGGGATATTAAGGCCAGGGATATTAGGGCCAGGGATATTAGGGCCAGGGATATTATGGCCAGCGATATTAGGGCCAGGGATATTAGGGCCAGGGATATTAGGGCCAGGGATATTAGGGCCAGAAATATTAGGGCCAGGGATATTAGGGCCAGGGATATTAGGGCCAGGGATATTAGGGCCAGGGATATTAGGGCCAGGGATATTAGGTCCACGGATATTACGGCCAGGGATATTAGGGCCAGGGATATTAGGGCCAGAGATATTAGGGCCAGGGATATTAGGGCCAGGGATATTAGGGCCACGGTTATTAGGGCCAGGGTTATTAAGGCCAGGGATATTAGGGCCAGGGATATTAGGGCCAGGGATATTAGGGCCAGGGATATTAGGGCCAGGGATATTAGGGCCAGGGATATTGGGGCCAGGGATATTAGGGCCAGGGATTTTAGGGCAAGGAATATTAGGGCCAGGGATATTAGGGCCAGGGATATTAGTGCCAGGGATATTAGGGCCAGGGATATTAGGTCCAGGGATATTAGGGCCAGGGATATTAGGTCCAGGGATATTAGGGCCAGGGATATTAGGGCCATGGATATTAGGGCCAGGGATATTAGGGCCAGGGATATTAGGTCCAGGGATATTAGGGCCAGGGATATTAGGGCCAGGGATATTAGGGCCAGGGATATTAGGTCCACGGATATTATGGCCAGAGATATTAGGGCGAGGGATATTTGGGCCAGGGATATTAGGGCCAGGGATATTAGGGTCAGGGATATTAGGGCCAGGGATATTAGGGCCAGGGATATTTGGGCCAGGGATATTAGGGCCACGGATATTAGGGCCAGGGATATTAGGGCCAGGGATATTAGGGCCAGAGATATTAGGGCCAGGGATATTAGGGCCAGGGATATTACGGTCAGGGATATTAGGGCCAGGGATATAATGGCCAGGGATATTAGGGGCAGGCATATTATGGCCAGGGATATTAGGGCCAGGGATATTAGGGCCAGGGATATTAGGGCCAGGGATATTAGGGCCAGGGATATTACGGTCAGGGATATTAGGGCCAGGGATATTAGGGCCAGGGATATTATGGCCAGCGATATTAGGGCCAGGGATATTAGGGCCAGGGATATTAGGGCCAGGGATATTAGGGCCAGAAATATAAGGGCCAGGGATATTAGGGCCAGGGATATTAGGGCCAGGGATATTAGGGCCAGGGATATTAGGGCCAGGGATATTAGGTCCGCGGATATTACGGCCAGGGATATTATGGCCAGGGATATTAGGGCCATAGATATTAGGGCCAGGGATATTAGGGCCAGGGATATTAGGGCCAGGGTTATTAGGGCCAGGGTTATTAAGGCCAGGGATATTAGGGCCAGGGATATTAGGGCCAGGGATATTAGGGCCAGGGATATTAGGGCCAGGGATATTAGGGCCAGGGATATTAGGGCCAGGGATATTAGGGCCAGGGATTTTAGGGCAAGGGATATTAGGGCCAGGGATATTAGGGCCAGGGATATTAGTGCCAGGGATATTAGGGCCAGGGATATTAGGTCCAGGGATATTAGGGCCAGGGATATTAGGTCCAGGGATATTAGCGCCAGGGATATTAGGGCCATGGATATTAGGGCCAGGGATATTAGGGCCAGGGATATTAGGGCCAGGGATATTAGGGCCAGGGATATTAGGGCCAGCGATATTAGGGCCAGGGATATTAGGGCCAGGGATATTAGGGCCAGGGATATTATGGCCAGGGATATTAGGGCCAGGGATATTAGGGCCAGGGATATTATATCCAGGGATATTAGGGCCAGGGATATTAGGGCCAGGGATATTAGGGCCAGGGATATTATGGCCAGGGATATTATGGAAGGGATATTAAGCCTGGGATATTAGGGCCAGGTATATTAGGGCCAGGGATATTAGGGCCAGGGATATAAGGGACAGGGATATTAGGGCCAGGGATATTATGGCCAGGGATATTAGGGCCAGGGATATTAGGGCCAGGGATATTAGGGCCAGGGATATTAGGGCCAGGGATATTAGGGCCAGGAATATTAGGGCCAGGGATATTAGGGACAGGGATTTTAGGGCCAGGGATATTAGGGCCAGGGATATTAGGGCCAGGGATATTAGGGCCAGGGATATCAGGGCCAGGGATATCAGGGCCAGGGATATTAGGGCCAGGGATATTAGCGCCAGGGATATTAGAGGCCAGGGATATTAGGGCCAGGGATTTTAGGGCCAGGGATATTGAGGCCAGGGAGAAAAGGGCCAGCGTTATTAGGGCCAGGGCTATTAGGGCCAGGGATATTATGGCCAGGGATATTATGGCTAGGGATATGAGGGCCAGGGATATTAGGGCCAGGGATATTAGGGCCAGGGATATTAGGGCCAGGGACTTTAGGGCCAGGGATATTAGGGCCAGGGATATTAGGGCCAGGGATATTAGGGCCAGGGATATTAGGGCCAGGGATATTAGGGCCAGGGATATTAGGGCCAGGGATATTAGGGCCGGGGATATTAGGGCCAGGGATATAAGGGCCAGGGATATTAGGGCCAGGGATATTATGGCCAGGGATATTAGGGCAAGGGATATTAGGGCCAGGGATATTAGGGCCAGGGATATTAGGGCCAGGGATATTAGGGCCAGAGATATTAGGTCCAGCGATATTAGGGCCAGGGATATTAGGGCCAGGGATATTAGGGCCAGGGATATTAGGGCCAGGGATATTAGGGCCAGGGATATTAGGGCCAGGGATATTATATCCAGGGATATTAGGGCCAGGGATATTAGGGCCAGGGATATTAGGGCCAGGGATATTATGGCCAGGGATATTATGGAAGGGATATTAAGCCTGGGATATTAGGGCCAGGGATTTTAGGGCCAGGGATATTAGGGCCAGGGAGATTAGGGCCAGCATTTTTAGGGCCAGGGCTATTAGGGCCACGGATATTATTGCCAGGGATATTATGGCTAGGGATATGAGGGCCAGGAATATTAGGGCCAGGGATATTAGGGCCAGGGATATTAGGCCCAGGGATTTTAGGGCCAGGGATATTAGGGCCAGGGATATTTCGGCCAGGGATATTAGGGCCAGGGATATTAGGGCCAGGGATATTAGGGCCAGGGATATTAGGGCCAGGGATATTAGGGCCAAGGATATAAGGGCCAGGGATATTAGGGCCAGGGATATTATGGCCAGGGATATTAGGGCAAGGGTTATTAGGGCCAGGGATATTAGGGCCAGGGATATTAGGGCCAGGGATATTAGGGCCAGAGATATTAGGTCCAGCAATATTAGGGCCAGGGATATTAGGGCCAGGGATATTAGGGCCAGGGATATTAGGGCCAGGGATATTAGGGCCAGGGATATTAGGGCCAGGGATATTATTTCCAGGGATATTAGGGCCAGGGATATTAGGGCCAGGGATATTAGGGCCAGGGATATTATGGCCAGGGATATTATGGAAGGGATATTAAGCCTGGGATATTATGGCCAGGTATTTTAGGGCCAGGGATATTAGGGCCAGGGATATAAGGGCCCGGGATATTAGGGCCAGGGATATTAGGGCCAGGGATATTAGGGCAAGGGATATTAGGGCCAGGGATATTAGGGCCAGGGATATTAGGGCCAGGGATATTAGGGCCAGGAATATTAAGGCCAGGGATATTAGGGCCAGGGATATTAGGGCCAGGGATATTAGGGCCAGGGATATCAGGGCCAGGGATATCAGGGCCAGGGATATTAGGGCCAGGGATATTAGCGCCAGGGATATTAGGGCCAGGGATATTAGGGCCAGGGATTTTAGGGCCAGGGATATTAGGGCCAGGGAGATTAGAGCCATCGTTATTAGGGCCAGGGCTATTAGGGCCAGGGATATTATGGCCAGGGATATTATGGCTAGGGATATGAGGGCCAGGGATATTAGGGCCAGGGATATTAGGGCCAGGGATATTAGGGCCAGGGATTTTAGGGCCAGGGATATTAGGGCCAGGGATATTAGGGCCAGGGATATTAGGGCCAGGAATATTAGGGCCAGGGATATTAGGGCCAGGGATATTAGGGTCAGGGATATTAGGGCCAGGGATATTAGGGCCAGGGATATAAGGGCCAGGGATATTAGGGCCAGGGATATTATGGCCAGGGATATTAGGGCAAGGGATATTAGGGCCAGGGATATTAGGGCCAGGGATATTAGGGCCAGGGATATTAGGGCCAGAGATATTAGGTCCAGCGATATTAGGGCCAGGGATATTAGGGCCAGGGATATTAGGGCCAGGGATATTAGGGCTAGGGATATTAGGGCCGGGGATGTTAGGGCCGGGGATATTAGGGCCAGGGATATTAGGGCCAGGGATATTAGGGCCAGGGATATTAGGTCCAGGGATATTAGGGCCAGGGATATTAGGGCCAGGGATGTTAGGGCCAGGGATATTAGGGCCAGGGATATTAAGGCCAGGGTTATTAGGGCCAGGGATATTAGGGCCAGGGATCTTAGGGCCAGGGATATTAGGGCCAGGGATATTAGGGCCAGGGATATTAGGGCCAGGGATATTAGGCCCAGTGATATTAGGGCCAGGGATTTTAGGGCAAGGGATATTAGGGACAGGGATATTAGGGCCAGGGATATTAGGGCCAGGGATGTTAGGTCCAGGGATATTAGGGCCAGGGATATTAGGGCCAGGGATATTAGGGCCAGGGATATTAGGGCCAGGGATATTAGGGCCAGGGTTATTTGGGCCAGGGATATTAGGGCCAGGGATATTAGGGCCAGGGAAATTAGGGCCAGAGATATTAGGGCCAGGGATATTAGGGCCAGGGATTTTAGGGCCAGGGATATTTGGGCCAGGGATATTAGGGCCAGGGATATTAGGGCCAGGGATTTTAGGGCAAGGGATATTAGGGCCAGGGATATTAGGGCCAGGGATATTAGGGCCAGGGATATTAGGGCCAGGGATATTAGGGCCAGGGATATTAGGGCCAGGGATATTAGGGCCAGGGATATCAGGGCCAGGAATATTATGGCCAGGGATATTAGGGCCAGTGATATTAGGGCAAGGGATATTAGGGCCAGGGATATTAGGGCCAGGGATATTAGGGCCACGGATATTAGGGCCAGGGATATTAGGACCAGGGAGATTAGGGCCAGCATTATTAGGGACAGGGATATTAGTGCCAGGGATATTATGGCCAGGGATATTAGGGCCAGGGATATTAGGGCAAGGGATATTAGGGCCAGGGATATTAGGGCCAGGGATATTAGGGTCAGGGATATTAGGGCCAGGGATATTAGGGCCAGGGATATTTGGGCCAGGGATATTAGGGCCACGGATATTAGGGCCAGGGATATTAGGGCCAGGGATATTAGGGCCAGAGATATTAGGGCCAGGGATATTAGGGCCAGGGATATTACGGTCAGGGATATTAGGGCCAGGGATATAATGGCTAGGGATATTAGGGCCAGGCATATTATGGCCAGGGATATTAGGGCCAGGGATATTAGGGCCAGGGATATTAGGGCCAGGGATATTAGGGCCAGGGATATTAATGCCAGGGATATTAGGGCCAGGGATATTAGGGCCAGGGATATTATGGCCAGCGATATTAGGGCCAGGGATATTAGGGCCAGGGATATTAGGGCCAGGGATATTAGGGCCAGGAATATTAGGTCCAGGGATATTAGGGCCAGGGATATTAGGGCCAGGGATATTAGGGCCAGGGATATTAGGTCCACGGATATTACGGCCAGAGATATTAGGGCCATGGATATTAGGGCCAGGGATATTAGGGCCAGGGATATTAGGGTCAGGGATATTAGGGCCAGGGATATTAGGGCCAGGGATATTTGGGCCAGGGATATTAGGGCCACGGATATTAGGGCCAGGGATATTAGGGCCAGGGATATTAGGGCCAGAGATATTAGGGCCAGGGATATTAGGGCCAGGGATATTACGGTCAGGGATATTAGGGCCAGGGATATAATGGCCAGGGATATTAGGGCCAGGCATATTATGGCCAGGGATATTAGGGCCAGGGATATTAGGGCCAGGGATATTAGGGCCAGGGATATTAAGGCGAGGGATATTAGGGCCAGGGATATTAGGGCCAGGGATATTATGGCCAGCGATATTAGGGCCAGGGATATTAGGGCCAGGGATATTAGGGCCAGGGATATTAGGGCCAGGGATATTAGGGCCAGGGATATTAGGGCCAGGGATATTAGGGCCAGGGATATTAGGGCCAGGGATATTAGGTCCACGGATATTACGGCCAGGGATATTAGGGCCAGGGATATTAGGGCCAAATATATTAGGGCCAGGGATATTAGGGCCAGGGTTATTAGGGCCAGGGTTATTAAGGCCAGGGATATTAGGGCCAGGGATATTAGGGCCAGGGATATTAGGGCCAGGGATATTAGGGCCAGGGATATTAGGGCCAGGGATATTAGGGCCAGGGATATTAGAGCCAGGGATATTAGGGCCAGGGATTTTAGGGCAAGGGATATTAGGGCCAGGGATATTAGGGCCAGGGATATTAGTGCCAGGGATATTAGGGCCAGGGATATTAGGTCCAGGGATATTAGGGCCAGGGATATTAGGTCCAGGGATATTAGGGCCAGGGATATTAGGGCCAGGGATATTAGGGCCAGGAATATTAGGTCCAGGGATATTAGGTCCAGGGATATTAGGGCCAGGGATATTAGGGCCAGGGATGTTAGGGCCAGGGATATTAGGGCCAGGGATATTAAGGCCAGGGTTATTAGGGCCAGGGATATTAGGGCCAGGGATCTTAGGGCCAGGGATATTAGGGCCAGGGATATTAGGGCCAGGGATATTAGGGCCAGGGATATTAGGCCCAGTGATATTAGGGCCAGGGATTTTAGGGCAAGGGATATTAGGGACAGGGATATTAGGGCCAGGGATATTAGGGCCAGGGATGTTAGGTCCAGGGATATTAGGGCCAGGGATATTAGGGCCAGGGATATTAGGGCCAGGGATATTAGGGCCAGGGATATTAGGGCCAGGGTTATTTGGGCCAGGGATATTAGGGCCAGGGATATTAGGGCCAGGGAAATTAGGGCCAGAGATATTAGGGCCAGGGATATTAGGGCCAGGGATTTTAGGGCCAGGGATATTTGGGCCAGGGATATTAGGGCCAGGGATATTAGGGCCAGGGATTTTAGGGCAAGGGATATTAGGGCCAGGGATATTAGGGCCAGGGATATTAGGGCCAGGGATATTAGGGCCAGGGATATTAGGGCCAGGGATATTAGGGCCAGGGATATTAGGGCCAGGGATATCAGGGCCAGGAATATTATGGCCAGGGATATTAGGGCCAGTGATATTAGGGCAAGGGATATTAGGGCCAGGGATATTAGGGCCAGGGATATTAGGGCCACGGATATTAGGGCCAGGGATATTAGGACCAGGGAGATTAGGGCCAGCATTATTAGGGACAGGGATATTAGTGCCAGGGATATTATGGCCAGGGATATTAGGGCCAGGGATATTAGGGCAAGGGATATTAGGGCCAGGGATATTAGGGCCAGGGATATTAGGGTCAGGGATATTAGGGCCAGGGATATTAGGGCCAGGGATATTTGGGCCAGGGATATTAGGGCCACGGATATTAGGGCCAGGGATATTAGGGCCAGGGATATTAGGGCCAGAGATATTAGGGCCAGGGATATTAGGGCCAGGGATATTACGGTCAGGGATATTAGGGCCAGGGATATAATGGCTAGGGATATTAGGGCCAGGCATATTATGGCCAGGGATATTAGGGCCAGGGATATTAGGGCCAGGGATATTAGGGCCAGGGATATTAGGGCCAGGGATATTAATGCCAGGGATATTAGGGCCAGGGATATTAGGGCCAGGGATATTATGGCCAGCGATATTAGGGCCAGGGATATTAGGGCCAGGGATATTAGGGCCAGGGATATTAGGGCCAGGAATATTAGGTCCAGGGATATTAGGGCCAGGGATATTAGGGCCAGGGATATTAGGGCCAGGGATATTAGGTCCACGGATATTACGGCCAGAGATATTAGGGCCATGGATATTAGGGCCAGGGATATTAGGGCCAGGGATATTAGGGTCAGGGATATTAGGGCCAGGGATATTAGGGCCAGGGATATTTGGGCCAGGGATATTAGGGCCACGGATATTAGGGCCAGGGATATTAGGGCCAGGGATATTAGGGCCAGAGATATTAGGGCCAGGGATATTAGGGCCAGGGATATTACGGTCAGGGATATTAGGGCCAGGGATATAATGGCCAGGGATATTAGGGCCAGGCATATTATGGCCAGGGATATTAGGGCCAGGGATATTAGGGCCAGGGATATTAGGGCCAGGGATATTAAGGCGAGGGATATTAGGGCCAGGGATATTAGGGCCAGGGATATTATGGCCAGCGATATTAGGGCCAGGGATATTAGGGCCAGGGATATTAGGGCCAGGGATATTAGGGCCAGGGATATTAGGGCCAGGGATATTAGGGCCAGGGATATTAGGGCCAGGGATATTAGGGCCAGGGATATTAGGTCCACGGATATTACGGCCAGGGATATTAGGGCCAGGGATATTAGGGCCAAATATATTAGGGCCAGGGATATTAGGGCCAGGGTTATTAGGGCCAGGGTTATTAAGGCCAGGGATATTAGGGCCAGGGATATTAGGGCCAGGGATATTAGGGCCAGGGATATTAGGGCCAGGGATATTAGGGCCAGGGATATTAGGGCCAGGGATATTAGAGCCAGGGATATTAGGGCCAGGGATTTTAGGGCAAGGGATATTAGGGCCAGGGATATTAGGGCCAGGGATATTAGTGCCAGGGATATTAGGGCCAGGGATATTAGGTCCAGGGATATTAGGGCCAGGGATATTAGGTCCAGGGATATTAGGGCCAGGGATATTAGGGCCAGGGATATTAGGGCCAGGAATATTAGGTCCAGGGATATTAGGGCCAGGGATATTAGGGCCAGGGATATTAGGGCCAGGGATATTAGGTCCACGGATATTACGGCCAGAGATATTAGGGCCAGGGATATTAGGGCCAGGGATATTAGGGCCAGGGATATTAGGGTCAGGGATATTAGGGCCAGGGATATTAGGGCCAGGGATATTTGGGCCAGGGATATTAGGGCCACGGATATTAGGGCCAGGGATATTAGGGCCAGGGATATTAGGGCCAGAGATATTAGGGCCAGGGATATTAGGGCCAGGGATATTACGGTCAGGGATATTAGGGCCAGGGATATAATGGCCAGGGATATTAGGGCCAGGCATATTATGGCCAGGGATATTAGGGCCAGGGATATTAGGGCCAGGGATATTAGGGCCAGGGATATTAAGGCGAGGGATATTAGGGCCAGGGATATTAGGGCCAGGGATATTATGGCCAGCGATATTAGGGCCAGGGATATTAGGGCCAGGGATATTAGGGCCAGGGATATTAGGGCCAGGGATATTAGGGCCAGGGATATTAGGGCCAGGGATATTAGGGCCAGGGATATTAGGGCCAGGGATATTAGGTCCACGGATATTACGGCCAGGGATATTAGGGCCAGGGATATTAGGGCCAAATATATTAGGGCCAGGGATATTAGGGCCAGGGTTATTAGGGCCAGGGTTATTAAGGCCAGGGATATTAGGGCCAGGGATATTAGGGCCAGGGATATTAGGGCCAGGGATATTAGGGCCAGGGATATTAGGGCCAGGGATATTAGGGCCAGGGATATTAGAGCCAGGGATATTAGGGCCAGGGATTTTAGGGCAAGGGATATTAGGGCCAGGGATATTAGGGCCAGGGATATTAGTGCCAGGGATATTAGGGCCAGGGATATTAGGTCCAGGGATATTAGGGCCAGGGATATTAGGTCCAGGGATATTAGGGCCAGGGATATTAGGGCCATGGATATTAGGGCCAGGGATATTAGGGCCAGGGATATTAGGGCCAGGGATATTAGGGCCAGGGATATTAGGGCCAGCGATATTAGGGCCAGGGATATTAGGGCCAGGGATATTAGGGCCAGGGATATTAGAGCCAGGCATATTAGGGCCAGGGATATTAGGGCCAGGTATATTAGGGCCAGGGATATTAGGGCCAGGGATATTAGGGCCTGGGATATTAGGGCCAGGGATATTAGGGCCAGGGATATTAGGGCCAGGGATATTAGGGCCAGGGATATTAGGGCCAGGGATATTAGGGCCAGGGATATTAGGTCCACGGATATTACGGCCAGGGATATTAGGGCCAGGGATATTAGGGCCAGAGATATTAGGGCCAGGGATATTAGGGCCAGGGATATTAGGGCCAGGGTTATTAGGGCCAGGGTTATTAAGGCCAGGGATATTAGGGCCAGGGATATTAGGGCCAGGGATATTAGGGCCAGGGATATTAGGGTCAGGGATATTAGGGCCAGGGATATTAGGGCCAGGGATATTAGGGCCAGGGATATTAGGGCCAGGGATATTAGGGCCAGGGATTTTAGGGCAAGGGATATTAGGGCCAGGGATATTAGGGCCAGGGACATTAGTGCCAGGGATATTAGGGCCAGGGATATTAGGTCCAGGGATATTAGGGCCCGGGATATTAGGGCCATGGATATTAGGGCCAGGGATATTAGGGCCAGGGATATTAGGCCAGGGATATTAGGGCCAGGGATATTAGGGCCAGCGATATTAGGGCCAGGGATATTAGGGCCAGGGTTATTAGGGCGAGGGATATTAGGGCCAGGGATATTAGGGCCTGGGATATTAGGGCTAGGGATATTAGGGCCAGGGATATTAGGGCCTGGGATATTAGGGCCAGGGATATTAGGGCCAGGGATATTAGGGCCAGGGATATTAGGGCCAGGGATATTAGGGCCAGGGATATTAGGGCTAGGGATATTAGGGCCAGGGAATTTAGGGCAAGGGATATTAGGGCCAGGGATATTAGGGCCAGGGATATTAGGGCCAGGGATATTAGGGCCAGGGATATTAGGGCCAGGGATATTAGGGCCAGGGATATTAGGCCCAGGGATATCAGGGCCAGGGATATTAGGGCCAGGGATATTAGGGCCAGGGATATTAGGGCCAGGGATATTAGGGCCAGGGATATTAGGGCCAGGGATATTAGGGCCAGGGATATTAGGGCCAGGGATGTTAGGGCCAGGGATATTAGGGCCAGGGATATTAGGGCCAGGGATATTTGGGCCAGGGATATTAGGGCCAGGGATTTTAGGGCAAGCGATATTCGGGCCAGGGATATTATGGCCAGGGATTTTAGAGCCAGGGATATTAGGGCCAGGGATATAAGGGCCAGGGATATTAGTGCCAGGGATATTAGGGCCAGGGATATTAAGGCCAGGGATATCAGGGCCAGGGATATCAGGGCCAGGGATATTAGGGCCAGGGATATTAGGGCCAGGGATATTAGGGCCAGGGATATTAGGGCCAGGGATATTAGGGCCAGGGATATTAGGGCCAGGGAGATTAGGGCCAGCGTTATTAGGGCCAGGGATATTAGGGCCAGGGATATTATGGCCAGGGATATTAGGGCCAGGGATATTAGGGCCAGGGATATTAGGGCCAGGGATATTAGGGCCAGGGATATTAGGGCCAGGGATATTAGGGCCAGGGATATTTGGGCCAGGGATATTAGGGCCACGGATATTAGGGCCAGGGATATTAGTGCCAGGGATATTAGGGCCAGAGATATTAGGGCCAGGGATATTAGGGCCAGGGATATTACGGTCAGGGATATTAGGGCCAGGGATATAATGGCTAGGGATATTAGGGCCAGGCATATTATGGCCAGGGATATTAGGGCCAGGGATATTAGGGCCAGGGATATTAGGGCCAGGGATATTAGGGCCAGGGATATTAATGCCAGGGATATTAGGGCCAGGGATATTAGGTCCAGGGATATTATGGCCAGCGATATTAGGGCCATGGATATTAGGGCCAGGGATATTAGGACCAGGGATATTAGGGCCAGGGATATTAGGGCCAGGGATATTAGGGCCAGCGATATTAGGGCCAGGGATATTAGGGCCAGGGATATTAGGGCCAGGGATATTAGAGCCAGGCATATTAGGGCCAGGGATATTAGGGCCAGGTATATTAGGGCCAGGGATATTAGGGCCAGGGATATTAGGGCCAGGGATATTAGGGCCAGGGATATTAGGGCCAGGGATATTAGGTCCACGGATATTACGGCCAGGGATATTAGGGCCAGGGATATTAGGGCCAGAGATATTAGGGCCAGGGATATTAGGGCCAGGGATATTAGGGCCAGGGTTATTAGGGCCAGGGTTATTAAGGCCAGGGATATTAGGGCCAGGGATATTAGGGCCAGGGATATTAGGGCCAGGGATATTAGGGCCAGGGATATTAGGGCCAGGGATATTAGGGCCAGGGATATTAGGGCCAGGGATATTAGGGCCAGGGATTTTAGGGCAAGGGATATTAGGGCCAGGGATATTAGGGCCAGGGACATTAGTGCCAGGGATATTAGGGCCAGGGATATTAGGGCCAGGGATATTAGGGCCAGGGATATTAGGGCCAGGGATATTAGGGCCAGCGATATTAGGGCCAGGGATATTAGGGCCATGGATATTAGGGCCAGGGATATTAGGGCCAGGGATATTAGGGCCAGGGATATTAGGGCCAGGGATATTAGGGCCAGCGATATTAGGGCCAGGGATATTAGGGCCAGGGATATTAGAGCCAGGGATATTAGAGCCAGGCCTATTAGGGCCAGGGATATTAGGGCCAGGTATATTAGGGCCAGGGATATTAGGGCCAGGGATATTAGGGCCTGGGATATTAGGGCCAGGGATATTAGGGCCAGGGATATTAGGGCCAGGGATATTAGGGCCAGGAATATTAGGGCCAGGGATATTAGGGCCAGGGATATTAGGTCCACGGATATTACAGCCAGGGATATTAGGGCCAGGGATATTAGGGCCAGAGATATTAGGGCCAGGGATATTAGGGCCAGGGATATTAGGGCCAGGGTTATTAGGGCCAGGGTTATTAAGGCCAGGGATATTAGGGCCAGGGATATTAGGGCCAGGGATATTAGGGCCAGGGATATTAGGGCCAGGGATATTAGGGCCAGGGATATTAGGGCCAGGGATATTAGGGCCAGGGATATTAGGGCCAGGGATATTAGGGCCAGGGATTTTAGGGCAAGGGATATTAGGGCCAGGGATATTAGGGCCAGGGACATTAGTGCCAGGGATATTAGGGCCAGGGATATTAGGTCCAGGGATATTAGGGCCAGGGATATTAGGGCCATGGATATTAGGGCCAGGGATATTAGGGCCAGGGATATTAGGCCAGGGATATTAGGGCCAGGGATATTAGGGCCAGCGATATTAGGGCCAGGGATATTAGGGCCAGGGTTATTAGGGCGAGGGATATTAGGGCCAGGGATATTAGGGCCTGGGATATTAGGGCCAGGGATATTAGGGGCAGGGATATTAGGGCCTGGGATATTAGGGCCAGGGATATTAGGGCCAGGGATATTAGGGCCAGGGATATTAGGGCCAGGGATATTAGGGCTAGGGATATTAGGGCCAGGGAATTTAGGGCCAGGGATATTAGGGCCAGGGATATTAGGGCCAGGGATATTAGGGCCAGGGATATTAGGGCCAGGGATATTAGGCCCAGGGATATCAGGGCCAGGGATATTAGGGCCAGGGATATTAGGGCCAGGGATATTAGGGCCAGGGATATTAGGGCCAGGGATATTAGGGCCAGGGATATTAGGGCCAGGGATATTAGGGCCAGGGATGTTAGGGCCAGGGATATTAGGGCCAGGGATATTAGGGCCAGGGATATTAGGGCCAGGGATATTAGGGCCAGGGATTTTAGGGCAAGCGATATTCGGGCCAGGGATATTATGGCCAGGGATTTAAGAGCCAGGGATATTAGGGCCAGCGATATAAGGGCCAGGGATATTAGGGCCAGGGATATTAGGGCCAGGGATATTAGGGCCAGGGATATCAGGGCCAGGGATATCAGGGCCAGGGATATTAGGGCCAGGGATATTAGGGCCTGGGATATTAGGGCCAGGGATATTAGGGCCAGGGATATTAGGGCCAGGGATATTAGGGCCAGGGATATTAGGGCCAGGGATATTAGGGCCAGGGATATTAGGGCCAGGGATTTTAGGGCAAGGGATATCAGGGCCAGGGATATTAGGGCCAGGGACATTAGTGCCAGGGATATTAGGGCCAGGGATATTAGGTCCAGGGATATTAGGGCCAGGGATATTAGGGCCATGGATATTAGGGCCAGGGATATTAGGGCCAGGGATATTAGGCCAGGGATATTAGGGCCAGGGATATTAGGGCCAGCGATATTAGGGCCAGGGATATTAGGGCCAGGGTTATTAGGGCGAGGGATATTAGGGCCAGGGATATTAGGGCCTGGGATATTAGGGCCAGGGATATTAGGGCCAGGGATATTAGGGCCTGGGATATTAGGGCCAGGGATATTAGGGCCAGGGATATTAGGGCCAGGGATATTAGGGCCAGGGATATTAGGGCTAGGGATATTAGGGCCAGGGAATTTAGGGCCAGGGATATTAGGGCCAGGGATATTAGGGCCAGGGATATTAGGGCCAGGGATATTAGGGCCAGGGATATTAGGCCCAGGGATATCAGAGCCAGGGATATTAGGGCCAGGGATATTAGGGGCAGGGATATTAGGGCCAGGGATATTAGGGCCAGGGATATTAGGGCCAGGGATATTAGGGCCAGGGATGTTAGGGCCAGGGATATTAGGGCCAGGGATATTAGGGCCAGGGATATTAGGGCCAGGGATATTAGGGCCAGGGATTTTAGGGCAAGCGATATTCGGGCCAGGGATATTATGGCCAGGGATTTAAGAGCCAGGGATATTAGGGCCAGGGATATAAGGGCCAGGGATATTAGGGCCAGGGATATTAGGGCCAGGGATATTAGGGCCAGGGATATCAGGGCCAGGGATATCAGGGCCAGGGATATTAGGGCCAGGGATATTAGGGCCAGGGATATTAGGGCCAGGGATATTAGGGCCAGGGATATTAGGGCCAGGGATATTAGGGCCAGGGAGATTAGGGCCAGCATTATTAGGGCCAGGGATATTAGGGCCAGGGATATTATGGCCAGGGATATTAGGGCCAGGGATATTAGGGCCAGGGATATTAGGGCCAGGGATTTTAGGGCCAGGGATATTAGGGCCAGGGATATTAGGGCCAGGGATGTTATGGCCATGGATATTAGGGCCAGGGATATTAGGGCCAGGGATATTAGGGCCAGGGATATAAGGGCCAGGGATATTAGGGCCAGGGATATTAGGGCCAGGGATATAAGGGCCAGGGATATTAGGGCCAGGCATATTATGGCCAGGGATATTAGGGCCAGGGATATTAGGGAGAGGGATATTAGGGCCAGGGATATTAGGTCCAGGACTATTAGGGCCAGGGATATTAGGGCCAGGGATATTAGGGCCAGGGATATTAGGGCCAGGGATATTAGGGCCAGGGATATTAGGGAGAGGGATATTAGGGCCAGGGATATTAGGTCCAGGACTATTAGGGCCAGGGATATTAGGGCCAGGGATATTAGGGCCAGGGATATTAGGGCCAGGGATATTAGGGCCAGGGATAATAGGTCCAGGGATATTAAGGCCAGGGATATTAGGGCCAGCAATATTAGGGACAGGGATATTAGGGCCATTGATATTAGGGCCAGGGATATTAGGGCCAGGGATATTAGGCCAGGGATATTAGGGCCAGGGATATTAGGGCCAGCGATATTAGGGCCAGGGATATTAGGGCCAGGGTTATTAGGGCGAGGGATATTAGGGCCAGGGATATTAGGGCCTGGGATATTAGGGCCAGGGATATTAGGGCCAGGGATATTAGGGCCTGGGATATTAGGGCCAGGGATATTAGGGCCAGGGATATTAGGGCCAGGGATATTAGGGCCAGGGATATTAGGGCTAGGGATATTAGGGCCAGGGAATTTAGGGCCAGGGATATTAGGGCCAGGGATATTAGGGCCAGGGATATTAGGGCCAGGGATATTAGGGCCAGGGATATTAGGCCCAGGGATATCAGAGCCAGGGATATTAGGGCCAGGGATATTAGGGGCAGGGATATTAGGGCCAGGGATATTAGGGCCAGGGATATTAGGGCCAGGGATATTAGGGCCAGGGATGTTAGGGCCAGGGATATTAGGGCCAGGGATATTAGGGCCAGGGATATTAGGGCCAGGGATATTAGGGCCAGGGATTTTAGGGCAAGCGATATTCGGGCCAGGGATATTATGGCCAGGGATTTAAGAGCCAGGGATATTAGGGCCAGGGATATAAGGGCCAGGGATATTAGGGCCAGGGATATTAGGGCCAGGGATATTAGGGCCAGGGATATTAGGGCCAGGGATATTAGGGCCAGGGATATTAGGGCCAGGGAGATTAGGGCCAGCGTTATTAGGGCCAGGGATATTAGGGCCAGGGATATTATGGCCAGGGATATTAGGGCCAGGGATATTAGGGCCAGGGATATTAGGGCCAGAGATTTTAGGGCCAGGGATATTAGGGCCAGGGATATTAGGGCCAGGGATGTTATGGCCATGGATATTAGGGCCAGGGATATTAGGGCCAGGGATATTAGGGCCAGGGATATAAGGGCCAGGGATATTAGGGCCAGGGATATTAGGGCCAGGGATATAAGGGCCAGGGATATTAGGGCCAGGCATATTATGGCCAGGGATATTAGGGCCAAGGATATTAGGGCAAGGGATATTAGGGCCAGGGATATTAGGGCCAGGGATATTAGGGCCAGGGATATTAGGGCCAGGGATATTAGGGCCAGGGATATTAGGGCCAGGGATATTAGGTCCAGGACTATTAGGGCCAGGGATATTAGGGCCAGGGATATTAGGGCCAGGGATATTAGGGCCAGGGATATTAGGGCCAGGGATAATAGGTCCAGGGATATTAAGGCCAGGGATATTAGGGCCAGCAATATTAGGGACAGGGATATTAGGGCCAGGGATATTAGGGCCAGGGATATTAGAGCCAGGCATATTAGGGCCAGGGATATTAGGGCCAGGGATATTAGGGCCAGGGATATTAGGGTCAGGGATATTAGGGCCTGGGATATTAGGGCCAGGGATATAAGGGCCAGGGATATTAGGGCCAGGGATATTAGGGCCAGGGAAATTAGGGCCAGGGATATTAGGGCCAGGGATATTAGGGCCAGGGATTTTAGGGCAAGGGATATTAGGGCCAGGGATATTAGGGCCAGGGATATTAGGTCCAGGGATATTAGGGCCAGAGATATTAGGGCCAGGGATATTAGGGCCAGGGATATTACGGTCAGGGATATTAGGGCCAGGGATATAATGGCCAGGGATATTAGGGCCAGGCATATTATGGCCAGGGATATTAGGGCCAGGGATATTAGGGCCAGGGATATTAGGGCCAGGGATATTAGGGCCAGGGATATTAAGGCCAGGGATATTAGGGCCAGGGATATTAGGGCCAGGGATATTATGGCCAGGGATATTAGGGCCAGGGATATTAGGGCCAGGGATATTAGGGCCAGGGATATTAGGGCCAGGGATATTAGGGCCAGGGATATTAGGGCCAGGGATATTAGGGCCAGGGATATTAGGGCCAGGGATATTAGGTCCACGAATATTACGGCCAGGGATATTAGGGCCAGGGATATTAGGGCCAAAGATATTAGGGCCAGGGATATTAGGGCCAGGGATATTTGGGCCAGGGATATTAGGGCCAGGGATATTAGGGCCAGGGATATTAGGGCCAGGGATATTAAGGCCAGGGATATTAGGGCCAGGGATATTAGGGCCAGGGATATTATGGCCAGGGATATTAGGGCCAGGGATATTAGGGCCAGGGATATAAGGGCCAGGGATATTAGGGCCAGGGATATTAGGGCCAGGGATATTAGGGCCAGGGATATTAGGGCCAGGGATATTAGGGCCAGGGATATTAGGGCCAGGGATATTAGGTCCACGAATATTACGGCCAGGGATATTAGGGCCAGGGATATTAGGGCCAAAGATATTAGGGCCAGGGATATTAGGGCCAGGGATATTAGGGCCAGGGATATTAGGGCCAGGGATATTAGGGCCAGGGATGTTATGGCCATGGATATTAGGGCCAGGGATATTAGGGCCAGGGATATTAGGGCCAGGGATATAAGGGCCAGGGATATTTGGGCCAGGGATATTAGGGCCAGGGATATAAGGGCCAGGGATTTTAGGGCCAGGCATATTATGGCCAGGGATATTAGGTCCAGGGATATTAGGGCAAGGGATATTAGGGCCAGGGATATTAGGGCCAAGGATATTAGGGCCAGGGATATTAGGGCCAGGGATATTAGGGCCAGGGATATTAGGGCCAGGGATATTAGGTCCAGGACTATTAGGGCCAGGGATATTAGGGCCAGGGATATTAGGGCCAGGGATATTAGGGCCAGGGATATTAGGGCCAGGGATAATAGGGCCAGGGATATTAAGGCCAGGGATATTAGGGCCAGCGATATTAGGGACAGGGATATTAGGGCCAGGGATATTAGGGCCAGGGATATTAGAGCCAGGCATATTAGGGCCAGGGATATTAGGGCCAGGGATATTAGGGCCAGGGATATTAGGGTCAGGGATATTAGGGCCTGGGATATTAGGGCCAGGGATATTAGGGCCAGGGATATTAGGGCCAGGGATATTAGGGCCAGGGAAATTAGGGCCAGGGATATTAGGGGCAGGGATATTAGGGCCAGGGATTTTAGGGCAAGGGATATTAGGGCCAGGGATATTAGGGCCAGGGATATTAGGGCCAGGGATATTAGGGCCAGAGATATTAGGGCCAGGGATATTAGGGCCAGGGATATTACGGTCAGGGATATTAGGGCCAGGGATATAATGGCCAGGGATATTAGGCCAGGCATATTATGGCCAGGGATATTAGGGCCAGGGATATTAGGGCCAGGGATATTAGGGCCAGGGATATTAGGGCCAGGGATATTAAGGCCAGGGATATTAGGGCAAGGGATATTAGGGCCAGGGATATTATGGCCAGCGATATTAGGGCCAGGGATATTAGGGCCAGGGATATTAGGGCCAGGGATATTAGGGCCAGGGATATTAGGGCCAGGGATATTAGGGCCAGGGATATTAGGGCCAGGGATATTAGGGCCAGGGATATTAGGTCCACGGATATTACGGCCAGGGATATTAGGGCCAGGGATATTAGGGCCAAATATATTAGGGCCAGGGATATTAGGGCCAGGGATATTAGGGCCAGGGTTATTAGGGCCAGGGTTATTAAGGCCAGGGATATTAGGGCCAGGGATATTAGGGCCAGGGATATTAGGGCCAGGGATATTAGGGGCAGGGATATTAGGGCCAGGGATATTAGGGCCAGGGATATTAGGGCCAGGGATATTAGGGCCAGGGATTTTAGGGCAAGGGATATTAGGGCCAGGGATATTAGGGCCAGGGATATTAGTGCCAGGGATATTAGTGCCAGGGATATTAGGTCCAGGGATATTAGGGCCAGGGATATTAGGTCCAGGGATATTAGGGCCAGGGATATTAGGGCCATGGATATTAGGGCAAGGGATATTAGGGCCAGGGATATTAGGGCCAGGGATATTAGGGCCAGGGATATTAGGGCCAGCGATATTAGGGCCAGGGATATTAGGGCCAGGGATATTAGGGCCAGGGATATTAGAGCCAGGCATATTAGGGCCAGGGATATTAGGGCCAGGTATATTAGGGCCAGGGATATTAGGGCCAGGGATATTAGGGCCTGGGATATTAGGGCCAGGGATATTAGGGCCAGGGATATTAGGGCCAGGGATATTAGGGCCAGGGATATTAGGCCAGGGATATTAGGTCCACGGATATTACGGCCAGGGATATTAGGGCCAGGGATATTAGGGCCAGAGATATTAGGGCCAGGGATATCAGGGCCAGGGATATTAGGGCCAGGGTTATTAGGGCCAGGGTTATTAAGGCCAGGGATATTAGGGCCAGGGATATTAGGGCCAGGGATATTAGGGCCAGGGATATTAGGGCCAGGGATATTAGGGCCAGGGATATTAGGGCCAGGGATATTAGGGCCAGGGATTTTAGGGCAAGGGATATTAGGGCCAGGGATATTAGGGCCAGGGACATTAGTGCCAGGGATATTAGGGCCAGGGATATTAGGTCCAGGGATATTATGGCCAGGGATATTAGGTCCAGGGATATTAGGGCCAGGGATATTAGGGCCATGGATATTAGGGCCAGGGATATTAGGGCCAGGGATATTAGGCCAGGGATATTAGGGCCAGGGATATTAGGGCCAGCGATATTAGGGCCAGGGATATTAGGGCCAGGGATATTAGGGCCAGGGATATTAGGGCCAGGGTTATTAGGGCCTGGGATATTAGGGCCAGGGATATTAGGGCCAGGGATATTAGGGCCTGGGATATTAGAGCCAGGGATATTAGGGCCAGGGATATTAGGGCCAGGGATATTAGGGCCAGGGATTTTAGGGCCAGGGATATTAGGGCTAGGGATATTAGGGCCAGGGATTTTAGCGCAAGGGATATTAGGGCCAGGGATATTAGGGCCAGGGATATTAGGGCCAGGGATATAAGGGCAAGGGATATTAGGGCCAGGGATATTAGGGCCAGGGATATTAGGGCCAGGGATATTAGGCCCAGGGATATCAGGGCCAGGGATATTAGGGCCAGGGATATTAGGGCCAGGGATATTAGGGCCAGGGATATTAGGGCCAGGGATATTAGGGCCAGGGATATTAGGGCCAGGGATATTAGGGCCAGGGATGTTAGGGCCAGGGATATTAGGGCCAGGGATATTAGGGCCAGGGATATTAGGGCCAGGGATATTAGGGCCAGGGATTTTAGGGCAAGCGATATTCGGGCCAGGGATATTAGGGCCAGGGATTTTAGAGCCAGGGATATTAGGGCCAGGGATATTAGGACCAGGGATATTAGGGCCAGGGATATTAGGGCCAGGGATATTAGGGCCAGGGATATTAGGGCCAGGGATATTAGGGCCAGGGATATTAGGGCCAGGGATATTAGGCCCAGGGATATCAGGGCCAGGGATATTAGGGCCAGGGATATTAGGGCCAGGGATATTAGGGCCAGGGATATTAGGGCCAGGGATATTAGGGCCAGGGATATTAGGGCCAGGGATATTAGGGCCAGGGATGTTAGGGCCAGGGATATTAGGGCCAGGGATATTAGGGCCAGGGATATTAGGGCCAGGGATATTAGGGCCAGGGATTTTAGGGCAAGCGATATTCGGGCCAGGGATATTAGGGCCAGGGATTTTAGAGCCAGGGATATTAGGGCCAGGGATATTAGGGCCAGGGATATTATGGCCAGGGATATTAGGGCCAGGGATATTAGGGCCAGGGATATCAGGGCCAGGGATATCAGGGCCAGGGATATTAGGGCCAGGGATATTAGGGCCAGGGATATTAGGGCCAGGGATATTAGGGCCCGGGATATTAGGGCCAGGAATATTAGGGCCAGGGAGATTAGGGCCAGCGTTATTAGGGCCAGGGATATTAGGGCCAGGGATATTATGGCCAGGGATATTAGGCCAGGGATATTAGGGCCAGGGATATTAGGGCCAGGGATATTAGGGCCAGGGATATTAGGGCCAGGGATATTAGGGCCAGGGATATTAGGCCCAGGGATATCAGGGCCAGGGATATTAGGGCCAGGGATATTAGGGCCAGGGATATTAGGGCCAGGGATATTAGGGCCAGGGATATTAGGGCCAGGGATATTAGGGCCAGGGATATTAGGGCCAGGGATGTTAGGGCCAGGGATATTAGGGCCAGGGATATTAGGGCCAGGGATATTAGGGCCAGGGATATTAGGGCCAGGGATTTTAGGGCAAGCGATATTCGGGCCAGGGATATTAGGGCCAGGGATTTTAGAGCCAGGGATATTAGGGCCAGGGATATTAGGGCCAGGGATATTATGGCCAGGGATATTAGGGCCAGGGATATTAGGGCCAGGGATATCAGGGCCAGGGATATCAGGGCCAGGGATATTAGGGCCAGGGATATTAGGGCCAGGGATATTAGGGCCAGGGATATTAGGGCCCGGGATATTAGGGCCAGGAATATTAGGGCCAGGGAGATTAGGGCCAGCGTTATTAGGGCCAGGGATATTAGGGCCAGGGATATTATGGCCAGGGATATTAGGCCAGGGATATTAGGGCCAGGGATATTAGGGCCAGGGATATTAGGGCCAGGGATATTAGGGCCAGGGATATTAGGGCCAGGGATGTTATGGCCACGGATATTAGGGCCAGGGATATTAGGGCCAGGGATATTAGGGCCAGGGATATAAGGGCCAGGGATATTAGGGCCAGGGATATTAGGGCCATGGATATAAGGGCCAGAGATATTAGGGCCAGGCATATTATGGCCAGGGATATTAGGGCCAGGGATATTAGGGCAAGGGATATTAGGGCCAGGGATATTAGGGCCAGGGATATTAGGGCCAGGGATATTAGGGCCAGGGATATTAGGGCCAGGGATATTAGGGCCAGGGATATTAGGGCCAGGGATATTAGGGCCAGGGATATTAGGGCAAGCGATATTCGGGCCAGGGATATTAGGGCCAGGGATTTTAGAGCCAGGAATATTAGGGCCAGGGATATTAGGACCAGGGATATTAGGGCCAGGGATATAAGGGCCAGGGATATTAGGGCCAGGGATATTAGGGCCAGGGATATTAGGGCCAGGGATATTAGGGCCAGGGATATTAGGCCCAGGGATATCAGGGCCAGGGATATTAGGGCCAGGGATATTAGGGCCAGGGATATTAGGGCCAGGGATATTAGGGCCAGGGATATTAGGGCCAGGGATATTAGGGCCCGGGATATTAGGGCCAGGAATATTAGGGCCAGGGAGATTAGGGCCAGCGTTATTAGGGCCAGGGATATTAGGGCCAGGGATATTATGGCCAGGGATATTAGGCCAGGGATATTAGGGCCAGGGATATTAGGGCCAGGGATATTAGGGCCAGGGATATTAGGGCCAGGGATATTAGGGCCAGGGATATTAGGCCCAGGGATATCAGGGCCAGGGATATTAGGGCCAGGGATATTAGGGCCAGGGATATTAGGGCCAGGGATATTAGGGCCAGGGATATTAGGGCCAGGGATATTAGGGCCAGGGATATTAGGGCCAGGGATGTTAGGGCCAGGGATATTAGGGCCAGGGATATTAGGGCCAGGGATATTAGGGCCAGGGATATTAGGGCCAGGGATTTTAGGGCAAGCGATATTCGGGCCAGGGATATTAGGGCCAGGGATTTTAGAGCCAGGGATATTAGGGCCAGGGATATTAGGGCCAGGGATATTATGGCCAGGGATATTAGGGCCAGGGATATTAGGGCCAGGGATATCAGGGCCAGGGATATCAGGGCCAGGGATATTAGGGCCAGGGATATTAGGGCCAGGGATATTAGGGCCAGGGATATTAGGGCCCGGGATATTAGGGCCAGGAATATTAGGGCCAGGGAGATTAGGGCCAGCGTTATTAGGGCCAGGGATATTAGGGCCAGGGATATTATGGCCAGGGATATTAGGCCAGGGATATTAGGGCCAGGGATATTAGGGCCAGGGATATTAGGGCCAGGGATATTAGGGCCAGGGATATTAGGGCCAGGGATGTTATGGCCACGGATATTAGGGCCAGGGATATTAGGGCCAGGGATATTAGGGCCAGGGATATAAGGGCCAGGGATATTAGGGCCAGGGATATTAGGGCCATGGATATAAGGGCCAGAGATATTAGGGCCAGGGATATTAGGGCCAGGGATATTAGGGCCAGGGATATTAGGGCAAGGGATATTAGGGCCAGGGATATTAGGGCCAGGGATATTAGGGCCAGGGATATTAGGGCCAGGGATATTAGGGCCAGGGATATTAGGGCCAGGGATATTAGGGCCAGGGATATTAGGGCCAGGGATATTAGGGCAAGCGATATTCGGGCCAGGGATATTAGGGCCAGGGATTTTAGAGCCACGGATATTAGGGCCAGGGATATTAGGACCAGGGATATTAGGGCCAGGGATATAAGGGCCAGGGATATTAGGGCCAGGGATATTAGGGCCAGGGATATTAGGGCCAGGGATATTAGGGCCAGGGATATTAGGCCCAGGGATATCAGGGCCAGGGATATTAGGGCCAGGGATATTAGGGCCAGGGATATTAGGGCCAGGGATATTAGGGCCAGGGATATTAGGGCCAGGGATATTAGGGCCAGGGATATTAGGGCCAGGGATGTTAGGGCCAGGGATATTAGGGCCAGGGATATTAGGGCCAGGGATATTAGGGCCAGGGATATTAGGGCCAGGGATTTTAGGGCAAGCAATATTCGGGCCAGGGATATTAGGGCCAGGGATTTTAGAGCCAGGGATATTAGGGCCAGGGATATTAGGGCCAGGGATATTATGGCCAGGGATATTAGGGCCAGGGATATTAGGGCCAGGGATATCAGGGCCAGGGATATCAGGGCCAGGGATATGAGGGCCAGGGATATTAGGGCCAGGGATATTAGGGCCAGGGATATTAGGGCCCGGGATATTAGGGCCAGGGATATTAGGGCCAGGGAGATTAGGGCCAGCGTTATTAGGGCCAGGGATATTAGGGCCAGGGATATTATGGCCAGGGATATTAGGCCAGGGATATTAGGGCCAGGGATATTAGGGCCAGGGATATTAGGGCCAGGGATATTAGGGCCAGGGATATTAGGGCCAGGGATGTTATGGCCACGGATATTAGGGCCAGGGATATTAGGGCCAGGGATATTAGGGCCAGGGATATAAGGGCCAGGGATATTAGGGCCAGGGATATTAGGGCCATGGATATAAGGGCCAGAGATATTAGGGCCAGGCATATTATGGCCAGGGATATTAGGGCCAGGGATATTAGGGCAAGGGATATTAGGGCCAGGGATATTAGGGCCAGGGATATTAGGGCCAGGGATATTAGGGCCAGGGATATTAGTGCCAGGGATATTAGGGCCAGGGATATTAGGTCCAGGGCTATTAGGGCCAGGGATATTAGGGCCAGGGATATTAGGGCCAGGGATATTAGGGCCAGGGATATTAGGGCCAGGGATATTAGGGCCAGGGATATTAGGGCCAGGGATATTAGGGCCAGGGATAATAGGGCCAGGGATATTAAGGCCAGGGATATTAGGGCCAGCGATATTAGGGACAGGGATATTAGGGCCAGGAATATTAGGGCCAGGGATATTAGAGCCAGGCATATTAGGGCCAGGGATATTAGGGCCAGGGATATTAGGGCCAGGGATATTAGGGCCAGGGATATTAGGGCCAGGGATTTTAGGGCAAGGGATATTAGGGCCAGGGATATAAGGGCCAGGGATATAAGGGCCAGGGATATTAGGGCCTGGGATATTAGGGCCAGGGATATTAGGGCCAGGGATCTTAGGGCCAGGGATATTAGGGCCAGCGATATTAGGGTCAGGGATATTAGGGCCTGGGATATTAGGGCCAGGGATATTAGGGCCAGGGATCTTAGGGCCAGGGATATTAGGGCCAGGGAAATTAGGGCCAGGGATATTAGGTCCAGGGCTATTAGGGCCAGGGATATTAGGGCCAGGGATATTAGGGCCAGGGATATTAGGGCCAGGGATATAAGGGCCAGGGATATTAGGGCCAGGGATATTAGGGCCAGGGATATTAGGGCCAGGGATAATAGGGCCAGGGATATTAAGGCCAGGGATATTAGGGCCAGCGATATTAGGGACAGGGATATTAGGGCCAGGAATATTAGGGCCAGGGATATTAGAGCCAGGCATATTAGGGCCAGGGATATTAGGGCCAGGGATATTAGGGCCAGGGATATTAGGGCCAGGGATATTAGGGCCAGGGATTTTAGGGCAAGGGATATTAGGGCCAGGGATATTAGGGCCAGGGATATAAGGGCCAGGGATATTAGGGCCTGGGATATTAGGGCCAGGGATATTAGGGCCAGGGATCTTAGGGCCAGGGATATTAGGGCCAGCGATATTAGGGTCAGGGATATTAGGGCCTGGGATATTAGGGCCAGGGATATTAGGGCCAGGGATCTTAGGGCCAGGGATATTAGGGCCAGGGAAATTAGGGCCAGGGATATTAGGGCCAGGGATATTAGGGCCAGGGATTTTAGGGCAAGGGATATTAGGGCCAGGGATATTAGGGCCAGGGATATAAGGGCCAGGGATATTAGGGCCAGGGATATTAGGGCCAGGGATATTAGGGCCAGGGATATTAGGGCCAGGGATATTAGGGCCAGGGATATCAGGGCCAGGGATATAAGGGCCAGGGTATATCAGGGCCAGGGATATTAGGGCCAGGGATATTAGGGCCAGGGATATTAAGGCCAGGGATATTAGGGCCAGGGATATTAGGGCCAGGGATATTAGGGCCAGGGATATTAGGGCCAGGGATATTAGGGCCAGGGATATTAGGGCAAGGGATTTTAGGGCAAGGAATATTAGGGCCAGGGATATTAGGGCCAGGGATATTAGAGCCAGGGATATTAGGGCCAGGGATATTAGGGCCAGGGATATTAGGGCCAGGGATATTAGGGCCAGGAATGTTAGGGCCAGGGATATCAGGGCCAGGGATATTAGGGCCAGGGATATTAGGGCCAGGGATATTAGGGCCAGGGATTTTAGGGCCAGGGATATTAGGGCCAGGGATATTAGGGCCAGGGATATTAGGGCCAGGGAGATTAGGGCCAGCATTATTAAGGCCAGGGATATTAGGGCCAGGGATAATATGGCCAGGGATATTAGGGCCAGGGATATTAGGGCCAGGGATATTAGGGCCAGGGATATTAGGGCCAGGGATATTAGGGCCAGGGATATTAGGGCCAGGGATATTAGGTCCAGGGATATTAGGGCCAGGGATATTAGGGCCATGGATATTAGGGCCAGGGATATTAGGGCCAGGGATATTAGGCCAGGGATATTAGGGCCAGGGATATTAGGGCCAGGGATATTAGGGCCAGGGATATTAGGGCCAGGGATATTAGGGCCAGGGATATTAGGTCCAGGGATATTAGGGCCAGGGATATTAGGGCCATGGATATTATGGCCAGGGATATTAGGGCCAGGGATATTAGGGCCAGGTATATTAGGGCCAGGGATATTAGGGCCAGGGATATTAGGTCCAGGGATATCAGGGCCAGGGATATTAGGGCCAGGGATATTAGGGCCATGGATATTAGGGCCAGGGATATTAGGGCCAGGGAGATTAGGGCCAGCATTATTAAGGCCAGGGATATTAGGGCCAGGGATATTAGGGCCAGGGATATTAGGGCCAGGGATATTAGGGCCAGGGATATTAGGGCCAGGGATATTAGGGCCAGGGATATTAGGTCCACGGATATTACGGCCAGGGATATTAGGGCCAAGGATATTAGGGCCAGAGATATTAGGGCCAGGGATATTTGGGCCAGGGATATTAGGGCCAGGGTTATTAGGGCCAGGGTTATTAAGGCCAGGGATATTAGGGCCAGGGATATTAGGGCCAGGGATATTAGGGCCAGGGATATTAGGGCCAGGGATATTAGGGCCAGGCATATTATGGCCAGGGATATTAGGGCCAGGGATATTAGGGCAAGGGATATTAGGGCCAGGGATTTTAGGGCAAGGGATTTTAGGGCAAGGGATATTAGGGCCAGGGATATTAGGGCCAGGGATATAAGGGCCAGGGATATTAGGGCCAGGGATATTAGGGCCAGGGATATTAGGGCCAGGGATATTAGGGCCAGGGATATTAGGGCCAGGGATATCAGGGCCAGGGATATAAGGGCCAGGGTATATCAGGGCCAGGGATATTAGGGCCAGGGATATTAGGGCCAGGGATATTAAGGCCAGGGATATTAGGGCCAGGGATATTAGGGCCAGGGATATTAGGGCCAGGGATATTAGGGCCAGGGATATTAGGGCCAGGGATATTAGGGCCAGGGATATTAGGGCAAGGGATTTTAGGGCAAGGAATATTAGGGCCAGGGATATTAGGGCCAGGGATATTAGAGCCAGGGATATTAGGGCCAGGGATATTAGGGCCAGGGATATTAGGGCCAGGGATATTAGGGCCAGGAATGTTAGGGCCAGGGATATCAGGGCCAGGGATATTAGGGCCAGGGATATTAGGGCCAGGGATATTAGGGCCAGGGATTTTAGGGCCAGGGATATTAGGGCCATGGATATTAGGGCCAGGGATATTAGGGCCAGGGAGATTAGGGCCAGCATTATTAAGGCCAGGGATATTAGGGCCAGGTATAATATGGCCAGGGATATTAGGGCCAGGGATATTAGGGCCAGGGATATTAGGGCCAGGGATATTAGGGCCAGGGATATTAGGGCCAGGGATATTAGGGCCAGGGATATTAGGTCCAGGGATATTAGGGCCAGGGATATTAGGGCCATGGATATTAGGGCCAGGGATATTAGGGCCAGGGATATTAGGCCAGGGATATTAGGGCCAGGGATATTAGGGCCAGGGATATTAGGGCCAGGGATATTAGGGCCAGGGATATTAGGGCCAGGGATATTAGGTCCAGGGATATTAGGGCCAGGGATATTAGGGCCATGGATATTAGGGCCAGGGATATTAGGGCCAGGGATATTAGGGCCAGGGATATTAGGGCCAGGGATATTAGGGCCAGGGATATTAGGCCCAGGGATATCAGGGCCAGGGATATTAGGGCCAGGGATATTAGGGCCATGGATATTAGGGCCAGGGATATTAGGGCCAGGGATATTAGGGCCAGGGATATTAGGGCCAGGGATATTAGGGCCAGGGATGTTAGGGCCAGGGATATTAGGGCCAGGGATATTAGGGCCAGGGATATTAGGGCCAGGGATTTTAGGGCAAGCGATATTCGGGCCAGGGATATTAGGGCCAGGGATTTTAGAGCCAGGGATATTAGGGCCAGGGATATTAGGGCCAGGGATATTAGGGCCAGGGATATTAGGGCCAGGGATATAAGGGCCAGGGATATTAGGGCCAGGGATATTAGGGCCAGGGATATAAGGGCCAGGGATATTAGGGCCAGGCATATTATGGCCAGGGATATTAGGGCCAGGGATATTAGGGCAAGGGATATTAGGGCCAGGGATATTAGGGCCAGGGATATTAGGGCCAGGGATATTAGGGCCAGGGATATTAGGGCCAGGGATATTAGGGCCAGGGAGATTAGGGCCAGCGTTATTAGGGCCAGGGATATTAGGGCCAGGGATATTATGGCCAGGGATATTAGGCCAGGGATATTAGGGCCAGGGATATTAGGGCCAGGGATATTAGGGCCAGGGATATTAGGGCCAGGGATATTAGGGCCAGGGATGTTATGGCCACGGATATTAGGGCCAGGGATATTAGGGCCAGGGATATTAGGGCCAGGGATATAAGGGCCAGGGATATTAGGGCCAGGGATATTAGGGCCAGGGATATAAGGGCCAGGGATATTAGGGCCAGGCATATTATGGCCAGGGATATTAGGGCCAGGGATATTAGGGCAAGGGATATTAGGGCCAGGCATATTATGGCCAGGGATATTAGGGCCAGGGATATTAGGGCAAGGGATATTAGGGCCAGGGATATTAGGGCCAGGGATATTAGGGCCAGAGATATTAGGGCCAGGGATATTAGGGCCAGGGATATTAGGGCCAGGGAGATTAGGGCCAGCGTTATTAGGGCCAAGGATATTAGGGCCAGGGATATTATGGCCAGGGATATTAGGCCAGGGATATTAGGGCCAGGGATATTAGGGCCAGGGATATTAGGGCCAGGGATATTAGGGCCAGGGATATTAGGGCCAGGGATGTTATGGCCACGGATATTAGGGCCAGGGATATTAGGGCCAGGGATATTAGGGCCAGGGATATAAGGGCCAGGGATATTAGGGCCAGGGATATTAGGGCCAGGGATATAAGGGCCAGGGATATTAGGGCCAGGCATATTATGGCCAGGGATATTAGGGCCAGGGATATTAGGGCAAGGGATATTAGGGCCAGGGATATTAGGGCAAGGGATATTAGGGCCAGGGATATTAGGGCCAGGGTTATTAAGGCCAGGGATATTTGGGCCAGGGATATTAGGGCCAGGGATATTAGGGCCAGGGATATTAGGGCCAGGGATATTAGGGCCAGGGATATTAGGGCCAGGGATATTAGGGCCAGGGATATTAGGGCCAGGGATATTAGGGCCAGGGATATTAGGTCCAGGGCTATTAGGGCCAGGGATATTAGGGCCAGGGATATTAGGGCCAGGGATATTAGGGCCAGGGATATTAGGGCCAGGGATATTAGGGCCAGAGATATTAGGGCCAGGGATATTAGGGCCAGGGATATTAGGGCCAGGGAGATTAGGGCCAGCGTTATTAGGGCCATGGATATTAGGGCCAGGGATATTATGGCCAGGGATATTAGGCCAGGGATATTAGCGCCAGGGATATTAGGGCCAGGGATATTAGGGCCAGGGATATTAGGGCCAGGGATGTTATGGCCACGGATATTAGGGCCAGGGATATTAGGGCCAGGGATATTAGGGCCAGGGATATAAGGGCCAGGGATATTAGGGCCAGGGATATTAGGGCCAGGGATATAAGGGCCAGGGATATTAGGGCCAGGCATATTATGGCCAGGGATATTAGGGCCAGGGATATTAGGGCAAGGGATATTAGGGCCAGGGATATTAGGGCCAGGGATATTAGGGCCAGGGATATTAGGGCCAGGGATATTAGGGCCAGGGATATTAGGGCCAGGGATATTAGGTCCAGGGCTATTAGGGCCAGGGATATTAGGGCCAGGGATATTAGGGCCAGGGATATTAGGGCCAGGGATATTAGGGCCAGGGATAATAGGGCCAGGGATATTAGGGCCAGGGATATTAGGGCCAGGGATATTAGGGCCAGGGATATTAGGGCCAGGGATATTAGGGCCAGGGATATTAGGGCCAGGGATATTAGGTCCACGGATATTACGGCCAGGGATATTAGGGCCAAGGATATTAGGGCCAGAGATATTAGGGCCAGGGATATTAGGGCCAGGGATATTAGGGCCAGGGTTATTAGGGCCAGGGTTATTAAGGCCAGGGATATTTGGGCCAGGGATATTAGGGCCAGGGATATTAGGGCCAGGGATATTAGGGCCAGGGATATTAGGGCCAGGGATATTAGGGCCAGGGATATTAGGGCCAGGGATATTAGGGCCAGGGATTTTAGGGCAAGGGATATTAGGGCCAGGGATATTAGGGCCAGGGACATTAGTGCCAGGGATATTAGGGCCAGGGATATTAGGTCCAGGGATATTAGGGCCAGGGATATTAGGTCCAGGGATATTAGGGCCAGGGATATTAGGGCCATGGATATTAGGGCCAGGGATATTAGGGCCAGGGATATTAGGCCAGGGATATTAGGGCCAGGGATATTAGGGCCAGGGATATTAGGGCCAGGGATTATAGGGCCAGGGATATTAGGGCCTGGGATATTAGGGCCAGGGATATTAGGGCCAGGGATATTAGGGCCAGGGATATTAGGGCCAGGGATATTAGGGCCAGGGATATTAGGGCCAGGGATATTAGGGCTAGGGATATTAGGGCCAGGGATTTTAGGGCAAGGGATATTAGGGCCAGGGATATTAGGGCCAGGGATATTAGGGCCAGGGATATTAGGGCCAGGGATATTAGGGCCAGGGATATTAGGGCCAGGGATATTAGGCCCAGGGATATCAGGGCCAGGGATATTAGGGCCAGGGATATTAGGGCCAGGGATATTAGGGCCAGGGATATTAGGGCCAGGGATATTAGGGCCAGGGATATTAGGGCCAGGGATATTAGGGCCAGGGATGTTAGGGCCAGGGATATTAGGGCCAGGGATATTAGGGCCAGGGATATTAGGGCCAGGGATATTAGGGCCAGGGATTTTAGGGCAAGCGATATTCGGGCCAGGGATATTAGGGCCAGGGATTTCAGAGCCCGGGATATTAGGGCCAGGGATATTAGGGCCAGGGATATTATGGCCAGGGATATTAGGGCCAGGGATATTAGGGCCAGGGATATCAGGGCCAGGGATATCAGGGCCAGGGATATTAGGGCCAGGGATATTAGGGCCAGGGATATTAGGGCCAGCGATATTAGGGCCAGGGATATTAGGGCCAGGGATATTAGGGCCAGGGATATTAGGGCCAGGGAGATTAGGGCCATCGTTATTAGGGCCAGGGATATTAGGGCCAGGGATATTATGGCCAGGGATATTAGGCCAGGGATATTAGGGCCAGGGATATTAGGGCCAGGGATATTAGGGCCAGGGATATTAGGGCCAGGGATATTAGGGCCAGGGATGTTATGGCCACGGATATTAGGGCCAGGGATATTAGGGCCAGGGATATTAGGGCCAGGGATATAAGGGCCAGGGATATTAGGGCCAGGGATATTAGGGCCAGGGATATAAGGGCCAGGGATATTAGGGCCAGGCATATTATGGCCAGGGATATTAGGGCCAGGGATATTAGGGCAAGGGATATTAGGGCCAGGGATATTAGGGCCAGGGATATTAGGGCCAGGGATATTAGGGCCAGGGATATTAGGACCAGGGATATTAGGGCCAGGGATAATAGGGCCAGGGATATTAGGGCCAGGGATATTAGGGCCAGGGATATTAGGGCCAGGGATATTAGGGCCAGGGATATTAGGGCCAGGGATATTAGGGCCAGGGATATTAGGTCCACGGATATTACGGCCAGGGATATTAGGGCCAAGGATATTAGGGCCAGAGATATTAGGGCCAGGGATATTAGGGCCAGGGATATTAGGGCCAGGGTTATTAGGGCCAGGGTTATTAAGGCCAGGGATATTTGGGCCAGGGATATTAGGGCCAGGGATATTAGGGCCAGGGATATTAGGGCCAGGGATATTAGGGCCAGGGATATTAGGGCCAGGGATATTAGGGCCAGCGATATTAGGGCCAGGGATTTTAGGGCAAGGGATATTAGGGCCAGGGATATTAGGGCCAGGGACATTAGTGCCAGGGATATTAGGGCCAGGGATATTAGGTCCAGGGATATTAGGGCCAGGGATATTAGGTCCAGGGATATTAGGGCCAGGGATATTAGGGCCATGGATATTAGGGCCAGGGATATTAGGGCCAGGGATATTAGGCCAGGGATATTAGGGCCAGGGATATTAGGGCCAGGGATATTAGGGCCAGGGATTATAGGGCCAGGGATATTAGGGCCTGGGATATTAGGGCCAGGGATATTAGGGCCAGGGATATTAGGGCCAGGGATATTAGGGCCAGGGATATTAGGGCCAGGGATATTAGGGCCAGGGATATTAGGGCTAGGGATATTAGGGCCAGGGATTTTAGGGCAAGGGATATTAGGGCCAGGGATATTAGGGCCAGGGATATTAGGGCCAGGGATATTAGGGCCAGGGATATTAGGGCCAGGGATATTAGGGCCAGGGATATTAGGCCCAGGGATATCAGGGCCAGGGATATTAGGGCCAGGGATATTAGGGCCAGGGATATTAGGGCCAGGGATATTAGGGCCAGGGATATTAGGGCCAGGGATATTAGGGCCAGGGATATTAGGGCCAGGGATGTTAGGGCCAGGGATATTAGGGCCAGGGATATTAGGGCCAGGGATATTAGGGCCAGGGATATTAGGGCCAGGGATTTTAGGGCAAGCGATATTCGGGCCAGGGATATTAGGGCCAGGGATTTTAGAGCCAGGGATATTAGGGCCAGGGATATTAGGGCCAGGGATATTATGGCCAGGGATATTAGGGCCAGGGATATTAGGGCCAGGGATATCAGGGCCAGGGATATCAGGGCCAGGGATATTAGGGCCAGGGATATTAGGGCCAGGGATATTAGGGCCAGCGATATTAGGGCCAGGGATATTAGGGCCAGGGATATTAGGGCCAGGGATATTAGGGCCAGGGAGATTAGGGCCAGCGTTATTAGGGCCAGGGATATTAGGGCCAGGGATATTATGGCCAGGGATATTAGGCCAGGGATATTAGGGCCAGGGATATTAGGGCCAGGGATATTAGGGCCAGGGATATTAGGGCCAGGGATATTAGGGCCAGGGATGTTATGGCCACGGATATTAGGGCCAGGGATATTAGGGCCAGGGATATTAGGGCCAGGGATATAAGGGCCAGGGATATTAGGGCCAGGGATATTAGGGCCAGGGATATAAGGGCCAGGGATATTAGGGCCAGGCATATTATGGCCAGGGATATTAGGGCCAGGGATATTAGGGCAAGGGATATTAGGGCCAGGGATATTAGGGCCAGGGATATTAGGGCCAGGGATATTAGGGCCAGGGATATTAGGGCCAGGGATATTAGGGCCAGGGATATTAGGTCCAGGGCTATTAGGGCCAGGGATATTAGGGCCAGGGATATTAGGGCCAGGGATATTAGGGCCAGGGATATTAGGGCCAGGGATAATAGGGCCAGGGATATTAAGGCCAGGGATATTAGGGCCAGCGATATTAGGGACAGGGATATTAGGGCCAGGAATATTAGGGCCAGGGATATTAGAGCCAGGCATATTAGGGCCAGGGATATTAGGGCCAGGGATATTAGGGCCAGGGATATTAGGGTCAGGGATATTAGGGCCTGGGATATTAGGGCCAGGGATATTAGGGCCTGGGATATTAGGGCCAGGGATATTAGGGCCAGGGATATTAGGGCCAGGGATATTAGGGCCAGGGATATTAGGGCCAGGGATATTAGGGCTAGGGATATTAGGGCCAGGGATTTTAGGGCAAGGGATATTAGGGCCAGGGATATTAGGGCCAGGGATATTAGGGCCAGGGATATTAGGGCCAGGGATATTAGGGCCAGGGATATTAGGGCCAGGGATATTAGGCCCAGGGATATCAGGGCCAGGGATATTAGGGCCAGGGATATTAGGGCCAGGGATATTAGGGCCAGGGATATTAGGGCCAGGGATATTAGGGCCAGGGATATTAGGGCCAGGGATATTAGGGCCAGGGATGTTAGGGCCAGGGATATTAGGGCCAGGGATATTAGGGCCAGGGATATTAGGGCCAGGGATATTAGGGCCAGGGATTTTAGGGCAAGCGATATTCGGGCCAGGGATATTAGGGCCAGGGATTTTAGAGCCAGGGATATTAGGGCCAGGGATATTAGGGCTAGGGATATTATGGCCAGGGATATTAGGGCCAGGGATATTAGGGCCAGGGATATCAGGGCCAGGGATATCAGGGCCAGGGATATTAGGGCCAGGGATATTAGGGCCAGGGATATTAGGGCCAGGGATATTAGGGCCAGGGATATTAGGGCCAGGGATATTAGGGCCAGGGAGATTAGGGCCAGCGTTATTAGGGCCAGGGATATTAGGGCCAGGGATATTATGGCCAGGGATATTAGGCCAGGGATATTAGGGCCAGGGATATTAGGGCCAGGGATATTAGGGCCAGGGATATTAGGGCCAGGGATATTAGGGCCAGGGATGTTATGGCCACGGATATTAGGGCCAGGGATATTAGGGCCAGGGATATTAGGGCCAGGGATATAAGGGCCAGGGATATTAGGGCCAGGGATATTAGGGCCAGGGATATAAGGGCCAGGGATATTAGGGCCAGGCATATTATGGCCAGGGATATTAGGGCCAGGGATATTAGGGCAAGGGATTTTAGGGCCAGGGATATTAGGGCCAGGGATATTAGGGCCAGGGATATTAGGGCCAGGGATATTAGGGCCAGGGATATTAGGGCCAGGGATAATAGGGCCAGGGATATTAGGGCCAGGGATATTAGGGCCAGGGATATTAGGGCCAGGGATATTAGGGCCAGGGATATTAGGGCCAGGGATATTAGGGCCAGGGATATTAGATCCACGGATATTACGGCCAGGGATATTAGGGCCAAGGATATTAGGGCCAGAGATATTAGGGCCAGGGATATTAGGGCCAGGGATATTAGGGCCAGGGTTATTAGGGCCAGGGTTATTAAGGCCAGGGATATTTGGGCCAGGGATATTAGGGCCAGGGATATTAGGGCCAGGGATATTAGGGCCAGGGATATTAGGGCCAGGGATATTAGGGCCAGGGATATTAGGGCCAGGGATATTAGGGCCAAGGATTTTAGGGCAAGGGATATTAGGGCCAGGGATATTAGGGCCAGGGACATTAGTGCCAGGGATATTAGGGCCAGGGATATTAGGTCCAGGGATATTAGGGCCAGGGATATTAGGTCCAGGGATATTAGGGCCAGGGATATTAGGGCCATGGATATTAGGGCCAGGGATATTAGGGCCAGGGATATTAGGCCAGGGATATTAGGGCCAGGGATATTAGGGCCAGGGATATTAGGGCCAGGGATTATAGGGCCAGGGATATTAGGGCCTGGGATATTAGGGCCAGGGATATTAGGGCCAGGGATATTAGGGCCAGGGATATTAGGGCCAGGGATATTAGGGCCAGGGATATTAGGGCCAGGGATATTAGGGCTAGGGATATTAGGGCCAGGGATTTTAGGGCAAAGGATATTAGGGCCAGGGATATTAGGGCCAGGGATATTAGGGCCAGGGATATTAGGGCCAGGGATATTAGGGCCAGGGATATTAGGGCCAGGGATATTAGGCCCAGGGATATCAGGGCCAGGGATATTAGGGCCAGGGATATTAGGGCCAGGGATATTAGGGCCAGGGATATTAGGGCCAGGGATATTAGGGCCAGGGATATTAGGGCCAGGGATATTAGGGCCAGGGATGTTAGGGCCAGGGATATTAGGGCCAGGGATATTAGGGCCAGGGATATTAGGGCCAGGGATATTAGGGCCAGGGATTTTAGGGCAAGCGATATTCGGGCCAGGGATATTAGGGCCAGGGATTTTAGAGCCAGGGATATTAGGGCCAGGGATATTAGGGCCAGGGATATTATGGCCAGGGATATTAGGGCCAGGGATATTAGGGCCAGGGATATCAGGGCCAGGGATATCAGGGCCAGGGATATTAGGGCCAGGGATATTAGGGCCAGGGATATTAGGGCCAGCGATATTAGGACCAGGGATATTAGGGCCCGGGATATTAGGGCCAGGGATATTAGGGCCAGGGAGATTAGGGCCAGCGTTATTAGGGCCAGGGATATTAGGGCCAGGGATATTATGGCCAGGGATATTAGGCCAGGGATATTAGGGCCAGGGATATTAGGGCCAGGGATATTAGGGCCAGGGATATTAGGGCCAGGGATATTAGGGCCAGGGATGTTATGGCCACGGATATTAGGGCCAGGGATATTAGGGCCAGGGATATTAGGGCCAGGGATATAAGGGCCAGGGATATTAGGGCCAGGGATATTAGGGCCAGGGATATAAGGGCCAGGGATATTAGGGCCAGGCATATTATGGCCAGGGATATTAGGGCCAGGGATATTAGGGCAAGGGATATTAGGGCCAGGGATATTAGGGCCAGGGATATTAGGGCCAGGGATATTAGGGCCAGGGATATTAGGGCCAGGGATATTAGGGCCAGGGATATTAGGTCCAGGGCTATTAGGGCCAGGGATATTAGGGCCAGGGATATTAGGGCCAGGGATATTAGGGCCAGGGATATTAGGGCCAGGGATAATAGGGCCAGGGATATTAAGGCCAGGGATATTAGGGCCAGCGATATTAGGGACAGGGATATTAGGGCCAGGAATATTAGGGCCAGGGATATTAGAGCCAGGCATATTAGGGCCAGGGATATTAGGGCCAGGGATATTAGGGCCAGGGATATTAGGGTCAGGGATATTAGGGCCTGGGATATTAGGGCCAGGGATATTAGGGCCAGGGATCTTAGGGCCAGGGATATTAGGGCCAGGGAAATTAGGGCCAGGGATATTAGGGCCAGGGATATTAGGGCCAGGGATTTTAGGGCAAGGGATATTAGGGCCAGGGATATTAGGGCCAGGGATATAAGGGCCAGGGATATTAGGGCCAGGGATATTAGGGCCAGGGATATTAGGGCCAGGGATATTAGGGCCAGGGATATTAGGGCCAGGGATATCAGGGCCAGGGATATAAGGGCCAGGGTATATCAGGGCCAGGGATATTAGGGCCAGGGATATTAGGGCCAGGGATATTAAGGCCAGGGATATTAGGGCCAGGGATATTAGGGCCAGGGATATTAGGGCCAGGGATATTAGGGCCAGGGATATTAGGGCCAGGGATATTAGGGCCAGGGATATTAGGGCAAGGGATTTTAGGGCAAGGAATATTAGGGCCAGGGATATTAGGGCCAGGGATATTAGAGCCAGGGATATTAGGGCCAGGGATATTAGGGCCAGGGATATTAGGGCCAGGGATATTAGGGCCAGGAATGTTAGGGCCAGGGATATCAGGGCCAGGGATATTAGGGCCAGGGATATTAGGGCCAGGGATATTAGGGCCAGGGATTTTAGGGCCAGGGATATTAGGGCCAGGGATATTAGGGCCAGGGATATTAGGGCCAGGGAGATTAGGGCCAGCATTATTAAGGCCAGGGATATTAGGGCCAGGGATAATATGGCCAGGGATATTAGGGCCAGGGATATTAGGGCCAGGGATATTAGGGCCAGGGATATTAGGGCCAGGGATATTAGGGCCAGGGATATTAGGGCCAGGGATATTAGGTCCAGGGATATTAGGGCCAGGGATATTAGGGCCATGGATATTAGGGCCAGGGATATTAGGGCCAGGGATATTAGGCCAGGGATATTAGGGCCAGGGATATTAGGGCCAGGGATATTAGGGCCAGGGATATTAGGGCCAGGGATATTAGGGCCAGGGATATTAGGTCCAGGGATATTAGGGCCAGGGATATTAGGGCCATGGATATTAGGGCCAGGGATATTAGGGCCAGGGATATTAGGGCCAGGGATATTAGGGCCAGGGATATTAGGGCCAGGGATATTAGGCCCAGGGATATCAGGGCCAGGGATATTAGGGCCAGGGATATTAGGGCCAGGGATATTAGGGCCAGGGATATTAGGGCCAGGGATATTAGGGCCAGGGATATTAGGGCCAGGGATGTTAGGGCCAGGGATATTAGGGCCAGGGATATTAGGGCCAGGGATATTAGGGCCAGGGATTTTAGGGCAAGCGATATTCGGGCCAGGGATATTAGGGCCAGGGATTTTAGAGCCAGGGATATTAGGGCCAGGGATATTAGGGCCAGGGATATTAGGGCCAGGGATATTAGGGCCAGGGATATTAGGGCCAGGGATATCAGGGCCAGGGATATCAGGGCCAGGGATATTAGGGCCAGGGATATTAGGGCCAGGGATATTAGAGCTAGGGATATTAGGGCCAGGGATATTAGGGCCAGGGATATTAGGGCCAGGGATATTAGGGCCAGGGAGATTAGGGCCAGCGTTATTAGGGCCAGGGATATTAGGGCCAGGGATATTATGGCCAGGGATATTAGACCAGGGATATTAGGGCCAGGGATATTAGGGCCAGGGATATTAGGGCCAGGGATATTAGGGCCAGGGATGTTATGGCCATGGATATTAGGGCCAGGGATTTTAGGGCCAGGGATATTAGGGCCAGGGATATAAGGGCCAGGGATATTAGGGCCAGGGATATTAGGGCCAGGGATATAAGGGCCAGGGATATTAGGGCCAGGCATATTATGGCCAGGGATATTAGGGCCAGGGATATTAGGGCAAGGGATATTAGGGCCAGGGATATTAGGGCCAGGGATATTAGGGCCAGGGATATTAGGGCCAGGGATATTAGGGCCAGGGATATTAGGGCCAGGGATATTAGGTCCAGGGCTATTAGGGCCAGGGATATTAGGGCCAGGGATATTAGGGCCAGGGATATTAGGGCCAGGGATATTAGGGCCAGGGATAATAGGGCCAGGGATATTAGGGCCAGGGATATTAGGGCCAGGGATATTAGGGCCAGGGATATTAGGGCCAGGGATATTAGGGCCAGGGATATTAGGGCCACGGATATTACGGCCAGGGATATTAGGGCCAAGGATATTAGGGCCAGAGATATTAGGGCCAGGGATATTAGGGCCAGGGATATTAGGGCCAGGGTTATTAGGGCCAGGGTTATTAAGGCCAGGGATATTAGGGCCAGGGATATTAGGGCCAGGGATATTAGGGCCAGGGATATTAGGGCCAGGGATATTAGGGCCAGGGATATTAGGGCCAGGGATATTAGGGCCAGGGATTTTAGGGCAAGGGATATTAGGGCCAGGGATATTAGGGCCATGGATATTAGGGCCAGGGATATTAGGGCCAGGGATATTAGGCCAGGGATATTAGGGCCAGGGATATTAGGGCCTGGGATATTAGGGCCAGGGATATTAGGGCCAGGGATATTAGGGCCAGGGATATTAGGGCCATGGATATTAGGGCCAGGGATATTAGGGCCAGGGATATTAGGGCTAGGGATATTAGGGCCAGGGATTTTAGGGCAAGGGATATTAGGGCCAGGGATATTAGGGCCAGGGATATTTGGGCCAGGGTTATTAGGGCCAGGGATATTAGGGCCAGGGATATTAGGGCCAGGGATATTAGGCCCAGGGATATCAGGGCCAGGGATATTAGGGCCAGGGATATTAGGGCCAGGGATATTAGGGCCAGGGATATTAGGGCCAGGGATATTAGGGCCAGGGATATTAGGGCCAGGGATATTAGGGCCAGGGATGTTAGGGCCAGGGATATTAGGGCCAGGGATATTAGGGCCAGGGATATTAGGGCCAGGGATTTTAGGGCAAGCGATATTCGGGCCAGGGATATTAGGGCCAGGGATTTTAGAGCCAGGGATATTAGGGCCAGGGATATTAGGGCCAGGGATATTATGGCCAGGGATATTAGGGCCAGGGATATCAGGGCCAGGGATATTAGGGCCAGGGATATTAGGGCCAGGGATATTAGGGCCAGGGATATTAGGGCCAGGGATATTAGGGCCAGGGATATTAGGGCCAGGGATATTAGGGCCAGGGAGATTAGGGCCAGCGTTATTAGGGCCAGGGATATTAGGGCCAGGGATATTATGGCCAGGGATATTAGGCCAGGGATATTAGGGCCAGGGATATTAGGGCCAGGGATATTAGGGCCAGGGATATTAGGGCCAGGGATATTAGGGCCAGGGATGTTATGGCCACGGATATTAGGGCCAGGGATATTAGGGCCAGGGATATTAGGGCCAGGGATATAAGGGCCAGGGATATTAGGGCCAGGGATATTAGGGCCAGGGATATAAGGGCCAGGGATATTAGGGCCAGGCATATTATGGCCAGGGATATTAGGGCCAGGGATATTAGGGCAAGGGATATTAGGGCCAGGGATATTAGGGCCAGGGATATTAGGGCCAAGGATATTAGGGCCAGGGATATTAGGGCCAGGGATATTAGGGCCAGGGATATTAGGTCCAGGGCTATTAGGGCCAGGGATATTAGGGCCAGGGATATTAGGGCCAGGGATATTAGGGCCAGGGATATTAGGGCCAGGGATAATAGGGCCAGGGATATTAAGGCCAGGGATATTAGGGCCAGCGATATTAGGGACAGGGATATTAGGGCCAGGAATATTAGGGCCAGGGATATTACAGCCAGGCATATTAGGGCCAGGGATATTAGGGCCAGGGATATTAGGGCCAGGGATATTAGGGTCAGGGATATTAGGGCCTGGGATATTAGGGCCAGGGATATTAGGGCCAGGGATCTTAGGGCCAGGGATATTAGGGCCAGGGAAATTAGGGCCAGGGATATTAGGGCCAGGGATATTAGGGCCAGGGATTTTAGGGCAAGGGATATTAGGGCCAGGGATATTAGGGCCAGGGATATAAGGGCTAGGGATATTAGGGCCAGGGATATTAGGGCCAGGGATATTAGGGCCAGGGATATTAGGGCCAGGGATATTAGGGCCAGGGATATCAGGGCCAGGGATAATAGGGCCAGGGATATTAGGGCCAGGGATATTAGGGTGAGGGATATTATGGCCAGGGATATTAGGGCCAGCAATATTAGGGTGAGGGATATTATGGCCAGGGATATTAGGGCCAGCAATATTAGGGCCAGGGATATTAGGGCCAGGGATATTAGGGCCAGGGATATTAGGGCCAGGGATATTAGGGCAAGGGATTTTAGGGCAAGGAATATTAGGGCCAGGGATATTAGGGCCAGGGATATTAGAGCCAGGGATATTAGGGCCAGGGATATTAGGGCCAGGGATATTAGGGCCAGGGATATTAGGGCCAGGAATGTTAGGGCCAGGGATATCAGGGCCAGGGATATTAGGGCCAGGGATATTAGGGCCAGGGATATTAGGGCCAGGGATTTTAGGGCCAGGGATATTAGGGCCAGGGATATTAGGGCCAGGGATATTAGGGCCAGGGAGATTAGGGCCAGCATTATTAAGGCCAGGGATATTAGGGCCAGGGATAATATGGCCAGGGATATTAGGGCCAGGGATATTAGGGCCAGGGATATTAGGGCCAGGGATATTAGGGCCAGGGATATTAGGGCCAGGGATATTAGGGCCAGGGATATTAGGTCCAGGGATATTAGGGCCAGGGATATTAGGGCCATGGATATTAGGGCCAGGGATATTAGGGCCAGGGATATTAGGCCAGGGATATTAGGGCCAGGGATATTAGGGCCAGCGATATTAGGGCCAGGGATATTAGGGCCAGGGATATTAGGGCCAGGGATATTAGGGCCAGGGATATTAGCGCCTGGGATATTAGGGCCAGGGATATTAGGGCCAGGGATATTAGGGCCAGGGATATTAGGGCCAGGGATATTAGGGCCAGGGATATTAGGGCCAGGGATATTAGGGCCAGGGATATTAGGGCTAGGGATATTAGGGCCAGGGATTTTAGGGCAAGGGATATTAGGGCCAGGGATATTAGGGCCAGGGATATTAGGGCCAGGGATATTAGGGCCAGGGATATTAGGGCCAGGGATATTAGGGCCAGGGATATTAGGCCCAGGGATATCAGGGCCAGGGATATTAGGGCCAGGGATATTAGGGCCAGGGATATTATGGCCAGGGATATTAGGGCCAGGGATATTATGGCCAGGGATATTAGGGCCAGGGATATTAGGGCCAGGGATGTTAGGGCCAGGGATATTAGGGCCAGGGATATTAGGGCCAGGGATATTAGGGCCAGGGATATTAGGGCCAGGGATTTTAGGGCAAGCGATATTCGGGCCAGGGATATTAGGGCCAGGGATTTTAGAGCCAGGGATATTAGGGCCAGGGATATTAGGGCCAGGGATATTAGGGCCAGGGATATTAGGGCCAGGGATATTAGGGCCAGGGATATCAGGGCCAGGGATATCAGGGCCAGGGATATTAGGGCCAGGGATATTAGGGCCAGGGATATTAGGGCCAGGGATATTAGGGCCAGGGATATTAGGGCTAGGGAGATTAGGGCCAGCGTTATTAGGGCCAGCGTTATTAGGGCCAGGGATATTATGGCCAGGGATATTAGGCCAGGGATATTAGGGCCAGGGATATTAGGGCCAGGGATATTAGGGCCAGGGATATTAGGGCCAGGGATATTAGGGCCAGGGATGTTATGGCCACGGATATTAGGGCCAGGGATATTAGGGCCAGGGATATTAGGGCCAGGGATATAAGGGCCAGCAATATTAGGGCCAGGGATATTAGGGCCAGGGATATAAGGGCCAGGGATATTAGGGCCAGGCATATTATGGCCAGGGATATTAGGGCCAGGGATATTAGGGCAAGGGATATTAGGGCCAGGGATATTAGGGCCAGGGATATTAGGGCCAAGGATATTAGGGGCAGGGATATTAGGGCCAGGGATATTAGGGCCAGGGATATTAGGTCCAGGGCTATTAGGGCCAGGGATATTAGGGCCAGGGATATTAGGGCCAGGGATATTAGGGCCAGGGATATTAGGGCCAGGGATATTAAGGCCAGGGATATTAGGGCCAGCGATATTAGGGACAGGGATATTAGGGCCAGGGATATTAGGGCCAGGGATATTAGAGCCAGGCATATTAGGGCCAGGGATATTAGGGCCAGGGATATTAGGGCCAGGGATATTAGGGTCAGGGATATTAGGGCCTGGGATATTAGGGCCAGGGATATTAGGGCCAGGGATCTTAGGGCCAGGGATATTAGGGCCAGGGAAATTAGGGCCAGGGATATTAGGGCCAGGGATATTAGGGCCAGGGATATTAGGGCCAGGAATGTTAGGGCCAGGGATATCAGGGCCAGGGATATTAGGGCCAGGGATATTAGGGCCAGGGATATTAGGGCCAGGGATTTTAGGGCCAGGGATATTAGGGCCAGGGATATTAGGGCCAGGGATATTAGGGCCAGGGAGATTAGGGCCAGCATTATTAGGGCCAGGGATATTAGGGCCAGGGATAATATGGCCAGGGATATTAGGGCCAGGGATATTAGGGCCAGGGATATTAGGGCCAGGGATATTAGGGCCAGGGATATTAGGGCCAGGGATATTAGGGCCAGGGATATTAGGGCCAGGGATATTAGGGCTACGGATATTAGGGCCAGGGATATTAGGGCCAGGGATATTAGGGCCAGGGATATTAGGGCCAGGGATATTAGGGCCAGGGATATTAGAGCCAGGGATATAAGGGCCAGGGATATTAGGGCCAGGCATATTATGGCCAGGGATATTAGGGCCAGGGATAATAGGGCAAGGGATATCAGGGCCAGGGAAATTAGGGCCAGGGATATTAAGGCCAGGGATATTAGGGCCAGGGATATTAGGGCCAGTTTTATTAGGGCCAGCGATATTAGGGCCAGGGATATTAGGGCCAGGGATATTAGGGCCAGGGATATTAGGGCCAGGGATAATAGGGCCAGGGATATTAGGTCCAGGGATATTAGGGCCAGGGATATTAGGGCCAGGGATATTAGGGCCAGCATTATTAGGGCCAGGGATATTAGGGCCAGGGATAATATGGCCAGGGATATTAGGGCCAGGGATATTAGGGCCAGGGATATTAGGGCCAGGGATATTAGGGCCAGGGATATTAGGGCCAGGGATATTAGGGCCAGGGATTTTAGGGCCAGGGATATTAGGGCTACGGATATTAGGGCCAGGGATATTAGGGCCAGGGATATTAGGGCCAGGGATATTAGGGCCAGGGATATTAGGGCCAGGGATATTAGAGCCAGGGATATAAGGGCCAGGGATATTAGGGCCAGGCATATTATGGCCAGGGATATTAGGGCCAGGGATAATAGGGCAAGGGATATCAGGGCCAGGGAAATTAGGGCCAGGGATATTAAGGCCAGGGATATTAGGGCCAGGGATATTAGGGCCAGTTTTATTAGGGCCAGCGATATTAGGGCCAGGGATATTAGGGCCAGGGATATTAGGGCCAGGGATATTAGGGCCAGGGATAATAGGGCCAGGGATATTAGGTCCAGGGATATTAGGGCCAGGGATATTAGGGCCAGGGATATTAGGGCCAGGGATATTAGCGCCAGGGATATTAGGGCCAGGGATATTAGGGCCAGGGTTATTAGGGCCAGGGATATTAGGGCCTGGGATATTAGGGCGATGGATATTAGGGCCAGGGATATTAGGGCCAGGGATATTAGGGCCAGGGATATTAGGGACTGGGATATTAGGGCCAGGGATATTAGGGCCAGGGATATTAGGTCCAGGGATATTAGGGCCAGGGATATTAGGGCCATGGATATTAGGGCCAGGGATATTAGGGCCAGGGATATTAGGCCAGGGATATTAGGGCCAGGGATATTAGGGCCAGCGATATTAGGGCCAGGGATATTAGGGCCAGGGATATTAGGGCCAGGGATATTAGGGCCAGGGATATTAGCGCCTGGGATATTAGGGCCAGGGATATTAGGGCCAGGGATATTAGGGCCAGGGATATTAGGGCCAGGGATATTAGGGCCAGGGATATTAGGGCCAGGGATATTAGGGCCAGGGATATTAGGGCTAGGGATATTAGGGCCAGGGATTTTAGGGCAAGGGATATTAGGGCCAGGGATATTAGGGCCAGGGATATTAGGGCCAGGGATATTAGGGCCAGGGATATTAGGGCCAGGGATATTAGGGCCAGGGATATTAGGCCCAGGGATATCAGGGCCAGGGATATTAGGGCCAGGGATATTAGGGCCAGGGATATTATGGCCAGGGATATTAGGGCCAGGGATATTATGGCCAGGGATATTAGGGCCAGGGATATTAGGGCCAGGGATGTTAGGGCCAGGGATATTAGGGCCAGGGATATTAGGGCCAGGGATATTAGGGCCAGGGATATTAGGGCCAGGGATTTTAGGGCAAGCGATATTCGGGCCAGGGATATTAGGGCCAGGGATTTTAGAGCCAGGGATATTAGGGCCAGGGATATTAGGGCCAGGGATATTAGGGCCAGGGATATTAGGGCCAGGGATATTAGGGCCAGGGATATCAGGGCCAGGGATATCAGGGCCAGGGATATTAGGGCCAGGGATATTAGGGCCAGGGATATTAGGGCCAGGGATATTAGGGCCAGGGATATTAGGGCTAGGGAGATTAGGGCCAGCGTTATTAGGGCCAGCGTTATTAGGGCCAGGGATATTATGGCCAGGGATATTAGGCCAGGGATATTAGGGCCAGGGATATTAGGGCCAGGGATATTAGGGCCAGGGATATTAGGGCCAGGGATATTAGGGCCAGGGATGTTATGGCCACGGATATTAGGGCCAGGGATATTAGGGCCAGGGATATTAGGGCCAGGGATATAAGGGCCAGCAATATTAGGGCCAGGGATATTAGGGCCAGGGATATAAGGGCCAGGGATATTAGGGCCAGGCATATTATGGCCAGGGATATTAGGGCCAGGGATATTAGGGCAAGGGATATTAGGGCCAGGGATATTAGGGCCAGAGATATTAGGGCCAAGGATATTAGGGGCAGGGATATTAGGGCCAGGGATATTAGGGCCAGGGATATTAGGTCCAGGGCTATTAGGGCCAGGGATATTAGGGCCAGGGATATTAGGGCCAGGGATATTAGGGCCAGGGATATTAGGGCCAGGGATATTAAGGCCAGGGATATTAGGGCCAGCGATATTAGGGACAGGGATATTAGGGCCAGGGATATTAGGGCCAGGGATATTAGAGCCAGGCATATTAGGGCCAGGGATATTAGGGCCAGGGATATTAGGGCCAGGGATATTAGGGTCATGGATATTAGGGCCTGGGATATTAGGGCCAGGGATATTAGGGCCAGGGATCTTAGGGCCAGGGATATTAGGGCCAGGGAAATTAGGGCCAGGGATATTAGGGCCAGGGATATTAGGGCCAGGGATATTAGGGCCAGGAATGTTAGGGCCAGGGATATCAGGGCCAGGGATATTAGGGCCAGGGATATTAGGGCCAGGGATATTAGGGCCAGGGATTTTAGGGCCAGGGATATTAGGGCCAGGGATATTAGGGCCAGGGATATTAGGGCCAGGGAGATTAGGGCCAGCATTATTAGGGCCAGGGATATTAGGGCCAGGGATAATATGGCCAGGGATATTAGGGCCAGGGATATTAGGGCCAGGGATATTAGGGCCAGGGATATTAGGGCCAGGGATATTAGGGCCAGGGATATTAGGGCCAGGGATATTAGGGCCAGGGATATTAGGGCTACGGATATTAGGGCCAGGGATATTAGGGCCAGGGATATTAGGGCCAGGGATATTAGGGCCAGGGATATTAGGGCCAGGGATATTAGAGCCAGGGATATAAGGGCCAGGGATATTAGGGCCAGGCATATTATGGCCAGGGATATTAGGGCCAGGGATAATAGGGCAAGGGATATCAGGGCCAGGGAAATTAGGGCCAGGGATATTAAGGCCAGGGATATTAGGGCCAGGGATATTAGGGCCAGTTTTATTAGGGCCAGCGATATTAGGGCCAGGGATATTAGGGCCAGGGATATTAGGGCCAGGGATATTAGGGCCAGGGATAATAGGGCCAGGGATATTAGGTCCAGGGATATTAGGGCCAGGGATATTAGGGCCAGGGATATTAGGGCCAGCATTATTAGGGCCAGGGATATTAGGGCCAGGGATAATATGGCCAGGGATATTAGGGCCAGGGATATTAGGGCCAGGGATATTAGGGCCAGGGATATTAGGGCCAGGGATATTAGGGCCAGGGATATTAGGGCCAGGGATATTAGGGCCAGGGATATTAGGGCTACGGATATTAGGGCCAGGGATATTAGGGCCAGGGATATTAGGGCCAGGGATATTAGGGCCAGGGATATTAGGGCCAGGGATATTAGAGCCAGGGATATAAGGGCCAGGGATATTAGGGCCAGGCATATTATGGCCAGGGATATTAGGGCCAGGGATAATAGGGCAAGGGATATCAGGGCCAGGGAAATTAGGGCCAGGGATATTAAGGCCAGGGATATTAGGGCCAGGGATATTAGGGCCAGTTTTATTAGGGCCAGCGATATTAGGGCCAGGGATATTAGGGCCAGGGATATTAGGGCCAGGGATATTAGGGCCAGGGATAATAGGGCCAGGGATATTAGGTCCAGGGATATTAGGGCCAGGGATATTAGGGCCAGGGATATTAGGGCCAGGGATATTAGCGCCAGGGATATTAGGGCCAGGGATATTAGGGCCAGGGTTATTAGGGCCAGGGATATTAGGGCCTGGGATATTAGGGCGATGGATATTAGGGCCAGGGATATTAGGGCCAGGGATATTAGGGCCAGGGATATTAGGGACTGGGATATTAGGGCCAGGGATATTAGGGCCAGGGATATTAGGGCCAGGGATATTAGGGCCAGGGATATTAGGGCCAGGGATATTAGGGCCAGGGATAATAGGGCCAGGGATATTAGGGCCAGGGATATTAGGGTGAGGGATATTATGGCCAGGGATATTAGGGCCAGCAATATTAGGGTGAGGGATATTATGGCCAGGGATATTAGGGCCAGCAATATTAGGGCCAGGGATATTAGGGCAAGGGATATTAGGGCCAGGGATATTAGGGCCAGGGATATTAGGGCCAGGGATATTAGGGCCAGGGATATTAGGGCCAGGGATATTAGCACCAGGGATATTAGGGCCAGGGATATTAGTGCCAGGGTTATTAGGGCCAGGGATATTAGGGCCAGGGATTTTAGGGCGATGGATATTAGGGCGAGGGATATTATGGCCAGGGATATTAGGGCCAGGGATAATAGGGCCAGGGATATTAGGGCCAGGGATATTAGGGCCAGGGATATTAGGGCCAGGGATATTAGGGCCAGGGATATTAGGGCCAGGGATTTTAGGGCAAGGGATATTAGGGTTAGGGATATTAGGGCCAGGGATATTAGGGCAAGGGATATCAGGGCCAGGGATATTAGGGCCAGGGATATTAAGGCCAGGGATATTAGGGCCAGGGATATTAGGGCCAGGGATATTAGGGCCAGGGATATTAGGGCCAGGGATATTAGGGCCAGGGATATTAGGGCCAGGGATATTAGGGCCAGGGATATTAGGGCCAGGGATATTAGAGCCAGGGATATTAGGCCAGGGATATTAGCGCCAGGGATATTAGGGCCAGGGATATTAGGGCCAGGGTTATAAGGGCCAGGGATATTAGGGCCAGGGATATTAGGGCAATGGATATTAGGGCCAGGGATATTAGGGCCAGGGATATTAGGGCCAGGGATTTTAGGGCCAGGGATATTAGGGCCAGGGATATTAGGGCCAGGGATATTAGGGCCAGGGATATTAGGGCCAGGGATATTAGGGCCAGGGATATTAGGGCCAGGGATATTAGGGCCAGGGATATTAGGGTGAGGGATATTATGGCCAGGGATATTAGGGCCAGCAATATTAGGGTGAGGGATATTATGGCCAGGGATATTAGGGCCAGCAATATTAGGGCCAGGGATATTAGGGCAAGGGATATTAGGGCGAGGGATATTAGGGCCAGGGATATTAGGGCCAGGGATATTAGGGCCAGGGATATTAGGGCCAGGGATATTAGGGCCAGGGATATTAGGGCCAGGGATATTAGCACCAGGGATATTAGGGCCAGGGATATTAGTGCCAGGGTTATTAGGGCCAGGGATATTAGGGCCAGGGATTTTAGGGCGATGGATATTAGGGCGAGGGATATTAGGGCCAGGGATATTAGGGCCAGGGATATTAGGGCCAGGGATATTAGGGCCAGGGATATTAGGGCCAGGGATATTAGGGCCAGGGATATTAGGGCCAGGGATATTAGGGCCAGGGATTTTAGGGCAAGGGATATTAGGGTCAGGGATATTAGGGCCAGGGATATTAGGGCAAGGGATATCAGGGCCAGGGATATTAGGGCCAGGGATATTAAGGCCAGGGATATTAGGGCCAGGGATATTAGGGCCAGGGATATTAGGGCCAGCGATATTAGGGCCAGGGATATTAGAGCCAGGGATATTAGGGCCAGGGATATTAGGGCCAGGGATATTAGGGCCAGGGATATTAGGTCCAGGGATATTAGGGCCAGGGATATTAGGGCCAGGGATATTAGGGCCAGGGATATTAGCGCCAGGGATATTAGGGCCAGGGATATTAGGGCCAGGGTTATAAGGGCCAGGGATATTAGGGCCAGGGATATTAGGGCAATGGATATTAGGGCCAGGGATATTAGGGCCAGGGATATTAGGGCCAGGGATATTAGGGCCAGGGATATTAGGGCCAGGGATATTAGGGCCAGGGATATTAGGGCCAGGGATATTAGGGCGAGGGATATTAGGGCCAGGGATATTAGGGCCAGGGATATTAGGGCCAGGGATATTAGCGCCAGGGATATTAGGGCCAGGGATATTAGGGTGAGGGATATTATGGCCAGGGATATTAGGGCCAGCAATATTAGGGCCAGGGATATTAGGGCCAGGCATATTATGGCCAGGGATATTAGGGCCAGGGATATTAGGGCAAGGGATATTAGGGCCAGGGATATTAGGGCCAGGGATATTAGGGCCAGGGATATTAGGGCCAGGGATATTAGGGCCAGGGATATTAGGGCCAGGGATATTAGCACCAGGGATATTAGGGCCAGGGATATTAGTGCCAGGGTTATTAGGGCCAGGGATATTAGGGCCAGGGATTTTAGGGCGATGGATATTAGGGCGAGGGATATTAGGGCCAGGGATATTAGGGCCAGGGATATTAGGGCCAGGGATATTAGGGCCAGGGATATTAGGGCCAGGGATATTAGGGCCAGGGATATTAGGGCCAGGGATATTAGGGCCAGGGATATTAGCACCAGGGATATTAGGGCCAGGGATATTAGTGCCAGGGTTATTAGGGCCAGGGATATTAGGGCGATGGATATTAGGGCGAGGGATATTAGGGCCAGGGATATTAGGGCCAGGGATATTAGGGCCAGGGATATTAGGGCCAGGGATATTAGGGCCAGGGATGTTATGGCCATGGATATTAGGGCCAGGGATTTTAGGGCCAGGGATATTAGGGCCAGGGATATTAGGGCAAGGGATATTAGGGTCAGGGATATTAGGGCCAGGGATATTAGGGCAAGGGATATGAGGGCCAGGGATATTAGGGCCAGGGATATTAAGGCCAGGGATATTAGGGCCAGGGATATTAGGGCCAGGGATATTAGGGCCAGCGATATTAGGGCCAGGGATATTAGGGCCAGGGATATTAGGGCCAGGGATATTAGGGCCAGGGATATTAGGGCCAGGGATATTAGGTCCAGGGATATTAGGTCCAGGGATATTAGGGCCAGGGATATTAGGGCCAGGGATATTAGCGCCAGGGATATTAGGGCCAGGGATATTAGGGCCAGGGTTATAAGGGCCAGGGATATTAGGGCCAGGGATATTAGGGCAATGGATATTAGGGCCAGGGATATTAGGGCCAGGGATATTAGGGCCAGGGATATTAGGGCCAGGGATATTAGGGCCAGGGATATTAGGGCCAGGGATATTAGGGCCAGGGATATTAGGGCGAGGGATATTAGGGCCAGGGATATTAGGGCCAGGGATATTAGGGCCAGGGATATTAGCGCCAGGGATATTAGGGCAAGGGATATTAGGGTGAGGGATATTATGGCCAGGGATATTAGGGCCAGCAATATTAGGGCCAGGGATATTAGGGCCAGGCATATTATGGCCAGGGATATTAGGGCCAGGGATATTAGGGCAAGGGATATTAGGGCCAGGGATATTAGGGCCAGGGATATTAGGGCCAGGGATATTAGGGCCAGGGATATTAGGGCCAGGGATATTAGGGCCAGGGATATTAGCACCAGGGATATTAGGGCCAGGGATATTAGTGCCAGGGTTATTAGGGCCAGGGATATTAGGGCCAGGGATTTTAGGGCGATGGATATTAGGGCGAGGGATATTAGGGCCAGGGATATTAGGGCCAGGGATATTAGGGCCAGGGATATTAGGGCCAGGGATATTAGGGCCAGGGATATTAGGGCCAGGGATATTAGGGCCAGGGATTTTAGGGCAAGGGATATTAGGGTCAGGGATATTAGGGCCAGGGATATTAGGGCCAGGGATATTAGGAACAGGGATATTAGGGCCAGGGATATTAGGGCCAGGGATATTAGGGCCAGGGATATTAGGGCCAGGGATATTATGGCCAGGGATATTAGGGCCAGCGATATTAGGGCCAGGGATATTAGGGCCAGGGATATTAGGGCCAGGGATATTAGAGCCAGGGATATTACGGCCAGGGATATTAGGTCCAGGGATATTAGGGCCAGGGATATTAGATTAGGGATATTAGGGCCAGGGATATTAGGGCCAGGGATATTAGGGCCAGGGATATTAGGGCCAGCGATATTAGGGCCAGGGATATTAGGGCCAGGGATATTAGGGCCAGGGATATTAGGGTCAGGGATATTAGGGCCAGGGATATTAGGTTCAGGGATATTAGGGCCAGGGATATTAGGGCCAGGGATATTAGGGCCAGGGATATTAGCACCAGGGATATTAGGGCCAGGGATATTAGGGCCAGGGTTATTAGGGCCAGGGATATTAGGGCCAGGGATATTAGGGCGATGGATATTAGGGCCAGGGATATTAGGGCCAGGGATATTAGAGCCAGGGATATTAGGGCCAGGGATATTAGGGCCAGGAATATTAGGGCCAGGGATATTAGGGCCAGGGATATTAGGGCCAGGGATATTAGGGCCAGCGATATTAGGGCCAGGGATATTAGGGCCAGGGATATTAGGGCCAGGGATATTAGGGCCAGGGATATTAGGGCCAGGGTTATAAGGGCCAGGGATATTAGGGCCAGGGATATTAGGGCAATGGATATTAGGGCCAGGGATATTAGGGCCAGGGATATTAGGGCCAGGGATATTAGGGCCAGGGATATTAGGGCCAGGGATATTAGGGCCAGGGATATTAGGGCCAGGGATATTAGGGCCAGGGATATTAGGGCCAGGGATATTAGGGCCAGGGATATTAGGGCCAGGGATATTAGGGTGAGGGATATTTTGGCCAGGGATATTAGGGCCAGCAATATTAGGGCCAGGGATATTAGGGCCAGGCATATTATGGCCAGGGATATTAGGGCCAGGGATATTAGGGCAAGGGATATTAGGGCCAGGGATATTAGGGCCAGGGATATTAGGGCCAGGGATATTAGGGCCAGGGATATTAGTTCCAGGGATATTAGGGCCAGGGATATTAGCACCAGGGATATTAGGGCCAGGGATATTAGTGCCAGGGTTATTAGGGCCAGGGATATTAGGGCCAGGGATTTTAGGGCGATGGATATTAGGGCCAGGGATATTAGGGCCAGGGATATAAGGGGCCAGGGATATTAGGGCCAGGGATATTAGGGCCAGGGATATTAGGGCCAGGGATATTAGGGACAGGGATATTAGGGCCAGGGATTTTAGGGCAAGGGATATTAGGGTCAGGGATATTAGGGCCAGGGATATTAGGGCCAGGGATATTAGGAACAGGGATATTAGAGCCAGGGATATTAGGGCCAGCGATATTAGGGCCAGGGATATTAGGGCCAGGGATATTATGGCCAGGGATATTAGGGCCAGCGATATTAGGGCCAGGGATATTAGGGCCAGGGATATTAGAGCCAGGGATATTACGGCCAGGGATATTAGGCCCAGGGATATTAGGGCAATGGATATTAGGGCCAGGGATATTAGGGCCAGGGATATTAGGGCCAGGGATATTAGGGCCAGGGATATTAGGGCCAGGGATATTAGGGCCAGGGATATTAGGGCCAGGGATATTAGAGCCAGGGATATTACGGCCAGGGATATTAGGGCCAGGGATATTAGGGCCAGGGATATTAGATTAGGGATATTAGGGCCAGGGATATTAGGGCCAGGGATATTAGGGCCAGGGATATTAGGGCCAGCGATATTAGGGCCAGGGATATTAGGGCCAGGGATATTAGGGCCAGGGATTTTAGGGCGATGGATATTAGGGCGAGGTATATTAGGGCCAGGGATATTAGGGCCAGGGATATTAGGGCCAGGGATATTAGGGCCAGGGATATTAGGGCCAGGGATATTAGGGCCAGGGATTTTAGGGCCAGGGATTTTAGGGCAAGGGATATTAGGGTCAGGGATATTAGGGCCAGGGATATTAGGGCCAGGGATATTTTTGAACAGGGATATTAGGGCCAGGGATATTAGGGCCAGGGATATTAGGGCCAGGGATATTAGGGCCAGGGATATTATGGCCAGGGATATTAGGGCCAGCGATATTAGGGCCAGGGATATTAGGGCCAGGGATATTAGGGCCAGGGATATTAGAGCCAGGGATATTACGGCCAGGGATATTAGCGCCAGGGATATTAGGGCCAGGGATATTAGATTAGGGATATTAGGGCCAGGGATATTAGGGCCAGGGATATTAGGGCCAGGGATATTAGGGCCAGCGATATTAGGGCCAGGGATATTAGGGCCAGGGATATTAGGGCCAGGGATAATAGGGTCAGGGATATTAGGGCCAGGGATATTAGGTTCAGGGATATTAGGGCCAGGGATATTAGGGCCAGGGATATTAGGGCCAGGGATATTAGCACCAGGGATATTAGGGCCAGGGATATTAGGGCCAGGGTTATTAGGGCCAGGGATATTAGGGCCAGGGATATTAGGGCGATGGATATTAGGGCCAGGGATATTCGGGCCAGGGATATTAGAGCCAGGGATATTAGGGCCAGGGATATTAGGGCCAGGGATATTAGGGCCAGGGATATTAGGGCCAGGGATATTAGGGCCAGGGATATTAGGGCCAGCGATATTAGGGCCAGGGATATTAGGGCCAGGGATATTAGGGCCAGGGATATTAGGGCCAGGGTTATAAGGGCCAGGGATATTAGGGCCAGGGATATTAGGGCAATGGATATTAGGGCCAGGGATATTAGGGCCAGGGATATTAGGGCCAGGGATATTAGGGCCAGGGATTTTAGGGCCAGGGATATTAGGGCCAGGGATATTAGGGCCAGGGATATTAGGGCCAGGGATATTAGGGCCAGGGATATTAGGGCCAGGGATATTAGGGCCAGGGATATTAGGGCCAGGGATATTAGGGCCAGGGATATTAGGGTGAGGGATATTATGGCCAGGGATATTAGGGCCAGCAATATTAGGGCCAGGGATATTAGGGCCAGGCATATTATGGCCAGGGATATTAGGGCCAGGGATATTAGGGCAAGGGATATTAGGGCCAGGGATATTAGGGCCAGGGATATTAGGGCCAGGGATATTAGGGCCAGGGATATTAGGGCCAGGGATATTAGGGCCAGGGATATTAGCACCAGGGATATTAGGGCCAGGGATATTAGTGCCAGGGTTATTAGGGCCAGGGATATTAGGGCCAGGGATTTTAGGGCGATGGATATTAGGGCCAGGGATATTAGGGCCAGGGATATAAGGGGCCAGGGATATTAGGGCCAGGGATATTAGGGCCAGGGATATTAGGGCCAGGGATATTAGGGCCAGGGATATTAGATTAGGGATATTAGGGCCAGGGATATTAGGGCCAGGGATATTAGGGCCAGGGATATTAGGGCCAGCGATATTAGGGCCAGGGATATTAGGGCCAGGGATATTAGGGCCAGGGATAATAGGGTCAGGGATATTAGGGCCAGGGATATTAGGTTCAGGGATATTAGGGCCAGGGATATTAGGGCCAGGGATATTAGGGCCAGGGATATTAGCACCAGGGATATTAGGGCCAGGGATATTAGGGCCAGGGTTATTAGGGCCAGGGATATTAGGGCCAGGGATATTAGGGCGATGGATATTAGGGCCAGGGATATTAGGGCCAGGGATATTAGAGCCAGGGATATTAGGGCCAGGGATATTAGGGCCAGGGATATTAGGGCCAGGGATATTAGGGCCAGGGATATTAGGGCCAGGGATATTAGGGCCAGCGATATTAGGGCCAGGGATATTAGGGCCAGGGATATTAGGGCCAGGGATATTAGGGCCAGGGTTATAAGGGCCAGGGATATTAGGGCCAGGGATATTAGGGCAATGGATATTAGGGCCAGGGATATTAGGGCCAGGGATATTAGGGCCAGGGATATTAGGGCCAGGGATTTTAGGGCCAGGGATATTAGGGCCAGGGATATTAGGGCCAGGGATATTAGGGCCAGGGATATTAGGGCCAGGGATGTTAGGGCCAGGGATATTAGGGCCAGGGATATTAGGGCCAGGGATATTAGGGCCAGGGATATTAGGGTGAGGGATATTATGGCCAGGGATATTAGGGCCAGCAATATTAGGGCCAGGGATATTAGGGCCAGGCATATTATGGCCAGGGATATTAGGGCCAGGGATATTAGGGCAAGGGATATTAGGGCCAGGGATATTAGGGCCAGGGATATTAGGGCCAGGGATATTAGGGCCAGGGATATTAGGGCCAGGGATATTAGGGCCAGGGATATTAGCACCAGGGATATTAGGGCCAGGGATATTAGTGCCAGGGTTATTAGGGCCAGGGATATTAGGGCCAGGGATTTTAGGGCGATGGATATTAGGGCCAGGGATATTAGGGCCAGGGATATAAGGGGCCAGGGATATTAGGGCCAGGGATATTAGGGCCAGGGATATTAGGGCCAGGGATATTAGGGCCAGGGATATTAGGGCCAGGGATTTTAGGGCAAGGGATATTAGGGTCAGGGATATTAGGGCCAGGGATATTAGGGCCAGGGATATTAGGAACAGGGATATTAGAGCCAGGGATATTAGGGCCAGCGATATTAGGGCCAGGGATATTAGGGCCAGGGATATTATGGCCAGGGATATTAGGGCCAGCGATATTAGGGCCAGGGATATTAGGGCCAGGGATATTAGAGCCAGGGATATTACGGCCAGGGATATTAGGGCCAGCGATATTAGGGCCAGGGATATTAGGGCCAGGGATATTAGGGCCAGGGATATTAGGGCCAGGGATATTAGGGCCAGGGTTATAAAGGCCAGGGATATTAGGGCCAGGGATATTAGGGCAATGGATATTAGGGCCAGGGATATTAGGGCCAGGGATATTAGGGCCAGGGATATTAGGGCCAGGGATATTAGGGCCAGGGATATTAGGGCCAGGGATATTAGGGCCAGGGATATTAGGGCCAGGGATATTAGGGCCAGGGATATTAGGGCCAGGGATATTAGGGCCAGGGATATTAGGGCCAGGGATATTAGGGTGAGGGATATTTTGGCCAGGGATATTAGGGCCAGCAATATTAGGGCCAGGGATATTAGGGCCAGGCATATTATGGCCAGGGATATTAGGGCCAGGGATATTAGGGCAAGGGATATTAGGGCCAGGGATATTAGGGCCAGGGATATTAGGGCCAGGGATATTAGGGCCAGGGATATTAGGTCCAGGGATATTAGGGCCAGGGATATTAGCACCAGGGATATTAGGGCCAGGGATATTAGTGCCAGGGTTATTAGGGCCAGGGATATTAGGGCCAGGGATTTTAGGGCGATGGATATTAGGGCCAGGGATATTAGGGCCAGGGATATAAGGGGCCAGGGATATTAGGGCCAGGGATATTAGGGCCAGGGATATTAGGGCCAGGGATATTAGGGACAGGGATATTAGGGCCAGGGATTTTAGGGCAAGGGATATTAGGGTCAGGGATATTAGGGCCAGGGATATTAGGGCCAGGGATATTAGGAACAGGGATATTAGAGCCAGGGATATTAGGGCCAGCGATATTAGGGCCAGGGATATTAGGGCCAGGGATATTATGGCCAGGGATATTAGGGCCAGCGATATTAGGGCCAGGGATATTAGGGCCAGGGATATTAGAGCCAGGGATATTACGGCCAGGGATATTAGGCCCAGGGATATTAGGGCAATGGATATTAGGGCCAGGGATATTAGGGCCAGGGATATTAGGGCCAGGGATATTAGGGCCAGGGATATTAGGGCCAGGGATATTAGGGCCAGGGATATTAGGGCCAGGGATATTAGAGCCAGGGATATTACGGCCAGGGATATTAGGGCCAGGGATATTAGGGCCAGGGATATTAGATTAGGGATATTAGGGCCAGGGATATTAGGGCCAGGGATATTAGGGCCAGGGATATTAGGGCCAGCGATATTAGGGCCAGGGATATTAGGGCCAGGGATATTAGGGCCAGGGATTTTAGGGCGATGGATATTAGGGCGAGGGATATTAGGGCCAGGGATATTAGGGCCAGGGATATTAGGGCCAGGGATATTAGGGCCAGGGATATTAGGGCCAGGGATATTAGGGCCAGGGATTTTAGGGCCAGGGATTTTAGGGCAAGGGATATTAGGGTCAGGGATATTAGGGCCAGGGATATTAGGGCCAGGGATATTTTAGAACAGAGATATTAGGGCCAGGGATATTAGGGCCAGGGATATTAGGGCCAGGGATATTAGGGCCAGGGATATTATGGCCAGGGATATTAGGGCCAGCGATATTAGGGCCAGGGATATTAGGGCCAGGGATATTAGGGCCAGGGATATTAGAGCCAGGGATATTACGGCCAGGGATATTAGCGCCAGGGATATTAGGGCCAGGGATATTAGATTTGGGATATTAGGGCCAGGGATATTAGGGCCAGGGATATTAGGGCCAGGGATATTAGGGCCAGCGATATTAGGGCCAGGGATATTAGGGCCAGGGATATTAGGGCCAGGGATATTAGGGTCAGGGATATTAGGGCCAGGGATATTAGGTTCAGGGATATTAGGGCCAGGGATATTAGGGCCAGGGATATTAGGGCCAGGGATATTAGCACCAGGGATATTAGGGCCAGGGATATTAGGGCCAGGGTTATTAGGGCCAGGGATATTAGGGCCAGGGATATTAGGGCGATGGATATTAGGGCCAGGGATATTAGGGCCAGGGATATTAGAGCCAGGGATATTAGGGCCAGGGATATTAGGGCCAGGGATATTAGGGCCAGGGATATTAGGGCCAGGGATATTAGGGCCAGGGATATTAGGGCCAGCGATATTAGGGCCAGGGATATTAGGGCCAGGGATATTAGGGCCAGGGATATTAGGGCCAGGGTTATAAGGGCCAGGGATATTAGGGCCAGGGATATTAGGGCAATGGATATTAGGGCCAGGGATATTAGGGCCAGGGATATTAGGGCCAGGGATATTAGGGCCAGGGATTTTAGGGCCAGGGATATTAGGGCCAGGGATATTAGGGCCAGGGATATTAGGGCCAGGGATATTAGGGCCAGGGATATTAGGGCCAGGGATATTAGGGCCAGGGATATTAGGGCCAGGGATATTAGGGCCAGGGATATTAGGGTGAGGGATATTATGGCCAGGGATATTAGGGCCAGCAATATTAGGGCCAGGGATATTAGGGCCAGGCATATTATGGCCAGGGATATTAGGGCCAGGGATATTAGGGCAAGGGATATTAGGGCCAGGGATATTAGGGCCAGGGATATTAGGGCCAGGGATATTAGGGCCAGGGATATTAGGGCCAGGGATATTAGGGCCAGGGATATTAGCACCAGGGATATTAGGGCCAGGGATATTAGTGCCAGGGTTATTAGGGCCAGGGATATTAGGGCCAGGGATTTTAGGGCGATGGATATTAGGGCCAGGGATATTAGGGCCAGGGATATAAGGGGCCAGGGATATTAGGGCCAGGGATATTAGGGCCAGGGATATTAGGGCCAGGGATATTAGGGCCAGGGATATTAGGGCCAGGGATTTTAGGGCAAGGGATATTAGGGTCAGGGATATTAGGGCCAGGGACATTAGGGCCAGGGATATTAGGAACAGGGATATTAGAGCCAGGGATATTAGGGCCAGCGATATTAGGGCCAGGGATATTAGGGCCAGGGATATTATGGCCAGGGATATTAGGGCCAGCGATATTAGGGCCAGGGATATTAGGGCCAGGGATATTAGAGCCAGGGATATTACGGCCAGGGATATTAGGGCCAGGGATATTAGGGCCAGCGATATTAGGGCCAGGGATATTAGGGCCAGGGATATTAGGGCCAGGGATATTAGGGTCAGGGATATTAGGGCCAGGGATATTAGGTCCAGGGATATTAGGGCCAGGGATATTAGGGCCAGGGATATTAGGGCCAGGGATATTAGCACCAGGGATATTAGGGCCAGGGATATTAGGGCCAGGGTTATTAGGGCCAGGGATATTAGGGCCAGGGATATTAGGGCGATGGATATTAGGGCCAGGGATATTAGGGCCAGGGATATTAGGGCCAGGGATATTAGGGCCAGGGATATTAGGGCCAGGGATATTAGGGCCAGGGATATTAGGGCCAGGGATATTAGAGCCAGGGATTTTAGGGCAAGGGATATTAGGGCCAGGGATATTAGGGCCAGGGATATTAGGGCCAGGGATATTAGGGCCAGGGATATTAGGGCCAGGGATATTAGGGCCAGGGATATTAGGGCCAGGGATATTAGGGCTAGGGATATTAGGGCCAGGGATATTAGGTCCAGGGATATTAGGGCCAGGGATATTAGGGCCAGGGATATTAGGGCCAGGGATATTAGCGCCTGGGATATTAGGGCCAGGGATATTAGGGCCAGGGTTATTAGGGCCAGGGATATTAGGGCCAGGGATATTAGGGCGATGGATATTAGGGCCAGGGATATTAGGGCCAGGGATATTAGGGCCAGGGATATTAGGGCCAGGGATATTAGGGCCAGGGATATTAGGGCCAGGGATATTAGGGCCAGGGATATTAGAGCCAGGGATATTAGGGCCAGGGATATTAGGGCCAGGGATATTAGGGCCAGGGATATTAGGGCCAGGGATATTAGTGCCAGGGTTATTAGGGCCAGGGATATTAGGGCCAGGGATTTTAGGGCGATGGATATTAGGGCGAGGGATATTAGGGCCAAGGATATTAGGGCCAGGGATATTAGGGCCAGGGATATTAGGGCCAGGGATATTAGGGCCAGGGATATTAGGGCCAGGGATATTAGGGCCAGGGATATTAGGGCCAGGGATTTTAGGGCAAGGGATATTAGGGTCAGGGATATTAGGGCCAGGGATATTAGGGCCAGGGATATTAGGAACAGTTTTATTAGGGCCAGGGATATTAGGGCCAGGGATATTAGGGCCAGGGATATTAGGGCCAGGGATATTATGGCCAGCGATATTAGGGCCAGCGATATTAGGGCCAGGGATATTAGGGCCAGGGATATTAGGGCCAGGGATATTAGAGCCAGGGATATTAGGGCCAGGGATATTAGGGCCAGGGATATTAGGGCCAGGGATATTAGATTAGGGATATTAGGGCCAGGGATATTAGGGCCAGGGATATTAGGGCCAGGGATATTAGGGCCAGCGATATTAGGGCCAGGGATATTAGGGCCAGGGATATTAGGGCAGGGATATTAGGGTCAGGGATATTAGGGCCAGGGATATTAGGTCCAGGGATATTAGGGCCAGGGATATTAGGGCCAGGGATATTAGGGCCAAGGATATTAGCGCCAGGGATATTAGGGCCAGGGATAATAGGGCCAGGGTTATTAGGGCCAGGGATATTAGGGCCAGGGATATTAGGGCCAGGGATATTAGGGCCAGGGATATTAGGGCCAGGGACATTAGGGCCAGGGATTTTAGGGCCAGGGATATTAGGGCCAGGGATATTAGGGCCAGGGATATTAGAGCCAGGGATTTTAGGCCAAGGGATATTAGGGCCAGGGATATTAGGGCCAGGGATATTAGGGCCAGGGATATTAGGGCCAGGGATATTAGGGCCAGGGATATTAGGGCCAGGGATATTATGGCCAGGGATATTAGGGCCAGCGATATTAGGGCCAGGGATATTAGGGCCAGGGATATTAGGGCCAGGGATATTAGAGCCAGGGATATTAGGGCCAGGGATATTAGGGCCAGGGATATTAGGGCCAGGGATATTAGGGCCAGGGATATTAGGGCCAGGGATATTAGGGCCAGGGATTTTAGGGCAAGGGATATTAGGGCCAGGGATATTAGGGCCAGGGATAATAGGGCCAGGGATATTAGGGCCAGGGATATTAGGGCCAGGGATATTAGGGCCAGGGATATTAGGGCCAGGGATATCAGGGCCAGGGATATTAGGGCCAGGGATATTAGGGCCAGGGATATTAGGGCCAGGGATATTAGGGCCAGGGATATTAGGGCCAGGGATATTAGGGCCAGGGATATTAGGTCCAGGGATATTAGGGCCAGGGATTTTAGGGCAAGGGATATTAGGGCCAGGGATATTACAGCCAGGGATATTAGAGCCAGGGATATTAGGGCCAGGGATATTAGGGCCAGGGATATTAGGGCCAGGGATATTAGGGCCAGGGATATTAGGGCCAGGGATATTAGGGCCAGGGATATTAGGGCCGGGGATATTAGGGCCAGGGTTATGAGGGCCAGGGATATTAGGGCCAGGGATATTAGGGCGATGGATATTAGGGCCAGGGATATTAGGGCCAGGGATATTAGGGCCAGGGATATTAGGGCCAGTGATATTAGGGCCAGGGATATTAGGGCCAGGGATATTAGGGCCAGGGATATTAGGGCCAGGGATATTAGGGCCAGGGATGTTAGGGCCAGGGATATTAGGGCCAGGGATATTATGGCCAGGGATATTAGGGCGAGGGATATTATGGCCAGGGATATTAGGGCCAGCAATATTAGGGCCAGGGATATTAGGGCCAGGCATATTATGGCCAGGGATATTAGGGCCAGGGATATTTGGGCAAGGGATATTAGGGCCAGGGATATTAGGGCCATGGATATTAAGGCCAGGGATATTAGGGCCAGGGATATTAGGGCCAGGGATATTAGGGCCAGCGATATTAGGGCCAGGGATATTAGGGCCAGGGATATTAGGGCCAGGGATATTAGGGCCAGGGATATTAGGGCCAGGAATCTTAGGGCCAGGGATATTAGGGCCAGGGATATTAGGACCAGGGATATTAGCGCCAGGGATATTAGGGCCAGGGATATTAGGGCCAGGGATATTAGGGCCAGGGATATTAGGGCCAGGGATATTAGGGCCAGGTATTTTAGGGCAAGGGATATTAGGGTCAGGGATATTAGGGCCAGGGATATTAGGGCCAGGGATATTAGGGCCAGGGATATTAGGGCCAGGGATATTAGGGCCAGGGATATTAGGGCCAGGGATATTATGGCCAGGGATATTAGGGCCAGCGATATTAGGGCCAGGGATATTAGGGCCAGGGATATTAGGGCCAGGGATATTAGAGCCAGGGATATTAGGGCCAGGGATATTAGGGCCAGGGATATTAGGGCCAGGGATATTAGGACCAGGGATATTAGTGCCAGGGATATTAGGGCCAGGGATATTAGGGCCAGGGATATTAGGGCCAGCGATATTAGGGCCAGGGATATTAGGGCCAGGGATATTAGGGCCAGGGATATTAGGGCCAGGGATATTAGGGCCAGGGATATTAGGTCCAGGGATATTAGGGCCAGGGATATTAGGGCCAGGGATATTAGGGCCAGGGATATTAGCGCCAGGGATATTAGGGCCAGGGATATTAGGGCCAGGGTTATTAGGGCCAGGGATATTAGGGCCAGGGATATTAGGGCGATGGATAGTAGGGCCAGGGATATTAAGGCCAGGGATATTATGGCCAGGGATATTAGGGCCAGGGATATTAGGGCCAGGGATATTAGGGCCAGGGATATTAGGGCCAGGGATTTTAGGGCAAGGGATATTAGGGCCAGGGATATTAGGGCCAGGGATATTAGGGCCAGGGATATTAGGGCCAGGGATATTAGGGCCAGGGATATTAGGGCCAGTGATATTAGGGCCAGGGATATTAGGGCCAGGGATATTAGGGCCAGGGATATTAGAGCCAGGGATATTAGGGCCAGGGATATTAGGGCCAGGGATATTAGGGCCAGGGATATTAGGGCCAGGGATATTAGGGCCAGGGATATTAGGGCCTGGGATATTAGGGCCAGGGATATTAGGGCCAGTGATATTATGGCCAGGGATTTTAGGGCCAAGGATATTAGGGCCAGGGATTTTAAGGCAAGGGATATTAGGGCCAGGGATATTAGGGCCAGGGATATTAGGGCCAGGGATATTAGGGCCAGGGATATTAGGGCCAGGGATATTAGGGCCAGGGATATTAGGGCCAGGGATATCAGGGCCAGGGATATTAGGGCCAGGGATATTAGGGCCAGGGATATTAGGGCCAGGGATATTAGGGCCAGGGATATTAGGGCCAGGGATATTAGGGCCAGGGATATTAGGGCCAGGGATATTAGGGCCAGGGATATTAGGGCCGGGGATATTAGGGCGAGGGATTTTAGGGCAAGGGATATTAGGGCCAGGGATATTAGGGCCAGGGATATTAGAGCCAGGGATATTAGGGCCAGGGATATTAGGGCCAGGGATATTAGGGCCAGGGATATTAGGGCCAGGGATATCAGGGCCAGGGATATTAGGGCCAGGGATATTAGGGCCAGGGATATTAGGGCCAGGGATATTAGGGCCAGGGATATTAGGGCCAGGGATATTAGGGCCAGGGATATTAGGGCCAGGGAGATTAGGGCCAGCATTATTAGGGCCAGGGATATTAGGGCCAGGGATATTATGGCCAGGGATATTAGGGCCAGGGATATTAGGGCCAGGGATATTAGGGCCAGGGATATTAGGGCCAGGGATATTAGGGCCAGGGATATTAGGGCCAGGGATATTAGGGCCAGGGATATAAAGGCCACGGATATTAGGGCCAGGGATATTAGGGCGAGGGATATTAGGGCCAGGGATATTAGGGCCAGGGATATTAGGGCCAGGGATATTAAGGCCAGGGATATGAGGGCCAGGGATATTAGGGCCAGGCATATTATGGCCAGGGATATTAGGGCCAGGGATATTAGGGCCAGGGATATTAGGGCCAGGGATATTAGGGCCAGGGATATTAGGGCAAGGGATATTAGGGCCAGGGATATTAGGGCCAGGGATATTAGGGCCAGGGATATTAGGTCCAGGGATATTAGGGCCAGGGATATTAGGGCCAGGAATATTAGGGCCAGGGATATTAGGGCCAGTGATATTAGGGCCAGGGATATTATGGCCAGGGATATTAGGGCCAGGGATATTGGGGCCAGCGATATTAGGGCCAGGGATATTAGGGCCAGGGATATTAGGGCCAGGGATATTAGAGCCAGGCATATTAGGGCCAGGGATATTAGGGCCAGGGATATTAGGGCCAGGGATATTAGGGCCAGGGATATTAGGGCCTGGGATATTAGGGCCAGGGATATTAGGGCCAGGGATATTAGGGCCAGGGATATTAGGGTCAGGGATTTTAGGGCCAGGGATATTAGGGGCAAGGATATTAGGGCCACGGATATTAGGGCCAGGGATATTAGGGCTAGGGATATAAGGGCCAGGGATATTAGGGCCAGGCATATTATGCCCAGGGATATTAGGGCCAGGGATATTAGGGCCAGGGATATTAGGGCCAGGGATATTAAGGCCGGGGATATTAGGCCCAGGGATATTAGGGCCAGGGATATTAGGGCCAGCGATGTTAGGGCCAGGGATATTAGGGCCAGGGATATTAGGGCCAGGGATATTAGGTCAGGGATATTAGGGCCAGGGATATTAGGGCCAGGGATATTAGGGCCAGGGATATTAGGGCCAGGGATATTAGGGCCAGGGATATTAGGGCCAGGGATATTAGGGCCAGGGATATTAGGGCCAGGGATATTAGGGCCAGGGATATTAGGGCCAGGGATATTAGGGCCAGGGATATTAAGGCCAGGGATATTAGGGCCAGGGATATTAGGGCCAGGGATATTAGGGCCAGGGATATTAGGGCCAGGGATATTAGGGCCAGGGATATTAGGGCCAGGGATATTAGGGCCAGGGATATTAGGGCCAGGGATATTAGCGCCAGGGATATTAGGGCCAGGGATATTAGGGCCAGGGTTATTAGTGCCAGGGATATTAGGGCCAGGGATATTAGGGCGATGGATATTAGGGCCAGGGATATTAAGGCCAGGGATATTATGGCCAGGGATATTAGGGCCAGGGATATTAGGGCCAGGGATATTAGGGCCAGGGATTTTAGGGCCAGGGATTTTAGGGCCAGGGATATTAGGGCCAGGGATATTAGGGCCAGGGATTTTAGGGCAAGGGATATTAGGGCCAGGGATATTAGGACCAGGGATATTAGGGCCAGGGATATTAGGGCCAGGGATATTAGGGCCAGGGATATTAGGGCCAGGGATATTAGGGCCAGGGATATTAGGGCCAGGGATATCAGGGCCAGGGATATTAGGGCCAGGGATATTAGGGCCAGGGATATTAGGGCCAGGGATATTAGGGCCAGGGATATTAGGGCCAGGGATATTAGGGCCAGGGATATTAGGGCCAGGGATATTAGGGCCGGGGATATTAGGGCCAGGGATATTAGGGCCAGGGATATCAGGGCCAGGGATATTAGGGCCAGGGATATTAGGGCCAGGGATATTAGGGCCAGGGATATTAGGGCCAGGGATATTAGGGCCAGGGATATTAGGGCCAGGGATATTAGGGCCAGGGATATTAGGGCAAGGGATATTAGGGCCAGGGATATTAGGGCCAGGGATATTAGGGCCAGGGATATTAGGTCCAGGGATATTAGGGCCAGGGATATTAGGGCCAGGGATATTAGGGCCAGGGATATTAGGGCCAGTGATATTAGGGCCAGGGATATTAGGGCCAGGGATATTAGGGCCAGGGATATTGGGGCCAGCGATATTAGGGCCAGGGATATTAGGGCCAGGGATATTAGGGCCAGGGATATTAGGGCCAGGGATATTAGGGCCTGGGATATTAGGGCCAGGGATATTAGGGCCAGGGATATTAGGGCCAGGGATATTAGAGCCAGGGATTTTAGGGCCAGGGATATTAGGGGCAAGGATATTAGGGCCACGGATATTAGGGCCAGGGATATTAGGGCTAGGGATATAAGGGCCAGGGATATTAGGGCCAGGCATATTATGCCCAGGGATATTAGGGCCAGGGATATTAGGGCCAGGGATATTAGGGCCAGGGATATTAAGGCCGGGGATATTAGGCCCAGGGATATTAGGGCCAGGGATATTAGGGCCAGCGATGTTAGGGCCAGGGATATTAGGGCCAGGGATATTAGGGCCAGGGATATTAGGGCCAGGGATATTAGGTCAGGGATATTAGGGCCAGGGATATTAGGGCCAGGGATATTAGGGCCAGGGATATTAGGGCCAGGGATATTAGGGCCAGGGATATTAGGGCCAGGGATATTAGGGCCAGGGATATTAGGGCCAGGGATATTAGGGCCAGGGATATTAGGGCCAGGGATATTAGGGCCAGGGATATTAGGGCCAGGGATATTAGCGCCAGGGATATTTGGGCCAGGGATATTAGGGCCAGGGTTATTAGTGCCAGGGATATTAGGGCCAGGGATATTAGGGCGATGGATATTAGGGCCAGGGATATTAAGGCCAGGGATATTATGGCCAGGGATATTAGGGCCAGGGATATTAGGGCCAGGGATATTAGGGCCAGGGATATTAGGGCCAGGGATTTTAGGGCCAGGGATATTAGGGCCAGGGATATTAGGGCCAGGGATATTAGGGCCAGGGATATTAGGGCCAGGGATATTAGGGCCAGCGATATTAGGGCCAGGGATATTAGGGCCAGGGATATTAGGGCCAGGGATATTAGAGCCAGGGATATTAGGGCCAGGGATATTAGGGCCAGGGATATTAGGGCCAGGGATATTAGGGCCAGGGATATTAGGGCCAGGGATATTAGGGCCAGGGATATTAGGGCCTGGGATATTAGGGCCAGGGATATTAGGGCCAGTGATATTATGGCCAGGGATTTTAGGGCCAGGGATATTAGGGCCAGGGATTTTAGGGCAAGGGATATTAGGGCCAGGGATATTAGGACCAGGGATATTAGGGCCAGGGATATTAGGGCCAGGGATATTAGGGCCAGGGATATTAGGGCCAGGGATATTAGGGCCAGGGATATTAGGGCCAGGGATATCAGGGCCAGGGATATTAGGGCCAGGGATATTAGGGCCAGGGATATTAGGGCCAGGGATATTAGGGCCAGGGATATTAGGGCCAGGGATATTAGGGCCAGGGATATTAGGGCCGGGGATATTAGGGCCAGGGATATTAGGGCCAGGGATATCAGGGCCAGGGATATTAGGGCCAGGGATATTAAGGCCAGGGATATTAGGGCCAGGGATATTAGGGCCAGGGATATTAGGGCCAGGGATATTAGGGCCAGGGATATTAGGGCCAGGGAGATTAGGGCCAGCGTTATTAGGGCCAGGGATATTAGGGCCAGGGATATTATGGCCAGGGATATTAGGGCCAGGGATATTAGGGCCAGGGATATTAGGGCCAGGGATATTAGGGCCAGGGATATTAGGGCCAGGGATATTAGGGCCAGGGATATTAGGGCCAAGGATATTAGGGCCAGGGATATTAGGGCCAGGGATATTAGGGCCAGGGATATTAGGGCCAGGGATATTAAGGCCACGGATATTAGGGCCAGGGATATTAGGGCGAGGGATATTAGGGCCAGGGATATTAGGGCCAGGGATATTAGGGCCAGGGATATTAGGGCCAGGGATATAAGGGCCAGGGATATTGGGGCCAGGCATATTATGGCCAGGGATATTAGGGCCAGGGATATTAGGGCAAGGGATATTAGGGCCAGGGATATTAGGGCCAGGGATATTAGGGCCAGGGATATTAGGGCCAGGGATATTAGGGCCAGTGATATTAGGGCCAGGGATATTAGGGCCAGGGATATTAGGGCCAGGGATATTAGGGCCAGCGATATTAGGGCCAGGGATATTAGGGCCAGTGATATTAGGGCCAGGGATATTAGAGCCAGGCATATTAGGGCCAGGGATATTAGGGCCAGGGATATTAGGGTCAGGGATATTATGGCCAGGGATTTTAGGGCCAGGGATATTAGAGCCAGGCATATTAGGGCCAGGGATATTAGGGCCAGGGATATTAGGGCCAGGGATATTATGGCCAGGGATTTTAGGGCCAGGGATATTAGGGGCAAGGATATTAGGGCCAGGGATATTAGGGCCAGGGATATTAGGGCCAGGGATATTAGGGCCAGGGATTTTAGGGCCAGGGATATTAGGGGCAAGGATATTAGGGCCAGGGATATTAGGGCCAGGGATATTAGGGCCAGGGATATAAGGGCCAGGGATATTAGGTCCAGGGATATTAGGGCCAGGGATATAAGGGCCAGGGATATTAGGTCCAGGGATATTAGGGCCAGGGATATTAGGGCCAGGGATATTAGGGCCAGGGATTTTAGGGCCAGGGATATTAGGGCCAGGGATATTAGGGCCAGGGATTTTAGGGCAAGGGATATTAGGGCCAGGGATATTAGGACCAGGGATATTAGGGCCAGGGATATTAGGGCCAGGGATATTAGGGCCAGGGATATTAGGGCCAGGGATATTAGGGCCAGGGATATTAGGGCCAGGGATATCAGTGCCAGGGATATTAGGGCCAGGGATATTAGGGCCAGGGATATTAGGGCCAGGGATATTAGGGCCAGGGATATTAGGGCCAGGGATATTAGGGCCAGGGATATTAGGGCCAGGGATATTAGGGCCGGGGATATTAGGGCCAGGGATATTAGGGCCAGGGATATCAGGGCCAGGGATATTAGGGCCAGGGATATTAGGGCCAGGGATATTAGGGCCAGGGATATTAGGGCCAGGGATATTAGGGCCAGGGATATTAGGGCCAGGGATATTAGGGCCAGGGAGATTAGGTCCAGCGTTATTAGGGCCAGGGATATTAGGGCCAGGGATATTATGGCCAGGGATATTAGGGCCAGGGATATTAGGGCCAGGGATATTAGGGCCAGGGATATTAGGGCCAGGGATATTAGGGCCAGGGATATTAGGGCCAGGGATATTAGGGCCGGGGATATTAGGGCCAGGGATATTAGGGCCAGGGATATCAGGGCCAGGGATATTAGGGCCAGGGATATTAAGGCCAGGGATATTAGGGCCAGGGATATTAGGGCCAGGGATATTAGGGCCAGCGATATTAGGGCCAGGGATATTAGGGCCAGGGAGATTAGGGCCAGCGTTATTAGGGCCAGGGATATTAGGGCCAGGGATATTATGGCCAGGGATATTAGGGCCAGGGATATTAGGGCCAGGGATATTAGGGCCAGGGATATTAGGGCCAGGGATATTAGGGCCAGGGATATTAGGGCCAGGGATATTAGGGCCAGGGATATTAGGGCCAGGGATATTAGGGCCAGGGATATTAGGGCCAGGGATATTAAGGCCACGGATATTAGGGCCAGGGATATTAGGGCGAGGGATATTAGGGCCAGGGATATTAGGGCCAGGGATATTAGGGCCAGGGATATTAGGGCCAGGGATATAAGGGCCAGGGATATTGGGGCCAGGCATATTATGGCCAGGGATATTAGGGCCAGGGATATTAGGGCAAGGGATATTAGGGCCAGGGATATTAGGGCCAGGGATATTAGGGCCAGGGATATTAGGGCCAGGGATATTAGGGCCAGTGATATTAGGGCCAGGGATATTAGGGCCAGGGATATTAGGGCCAGGGATATTAGGGCCAGCGATATTATGGCCAGGGATATTAGGGCCAGTGATATTAGGGCCAGGGATATTAGAGCCAGGCATATTAGGGCCAGGGATATTAGGGCCAGGGATATTAGGGCCAGGGATATTATGGCCAGGGATTTTAGGGCCAGGGATATTAGAGCCAGGCATATTAGGGCCAGGGATATTAGGGCCAGGGATATTAGGGCCAGGGATATTATGGCCAGGGATTTTAGGGCCAGGGATATTAGGGGCAAGGATATTAGGGCCAGGGATATTAGGGCCAGGGATATTAGGGCCAGGGATATTAGGGCCAGGGATTTTAGGGCCAGGGATATTAGGGGCAAGGATATTAGGGCCAGGGATATTAGGGCCAGGGATATTAGGGCCAGGGATATAAGGGCCAGGGATATTAGGTCCAGGGATATTAGGGCCAGGGATATTAGGGCCAGGGATATTAGGGCCAGGGATATAAGGACCAGGGATATTAGGTCCAGGGATATTAGGGCCAGGGATATTAGGGCCAGGGATATTAGGGCCAGGGATTTTAGGGCCAGGGATATTAGGGCCAGGGATATTAGGGCCAGGGATTTTAGGGCAAGGGATATTAGGGCCAGGGATATTAGGACCAGGGATATTAGGGCCAGGGATATTAGGGCCAGGGATATTAGGGCCAGGGATATTAGGGCCAGGGATATTAGGGCCAGGGATATTAGGGCCAGGGATATCAGTGCCAGGGATATTAGGGCCAGGGATATTAGGGCCAGGGATATTAGGGCCAGGGATATTAGGGCCAGGGATATTAGGGCCAGGGATATTAGGGCCAGGGATATTAGGGCCAGGGATATTAGGGCCGGGGATATTAGGGCCAGGGATATTAGGGCCAGGGATATCAGGGCCAGGGATATTAGGGCCAGGGATATTAGGGCCAGGGATATTAGGGCCAGGGATATTAGGGCCAGGGATATTAGGGCCAGGGATATTAGGGCCAGGGATATTAGGGCCAGGGAGATTAGGGCCAGCGTTATTAGGGCCAGGGATATTAGGGCCAGGGATATTATGGCCAGGGATATTAGGGCCAGGGATATTAGGGCCAGGGATATTAGGGCCAGGGATATTAGGGCCAGGGATATTAGGGCCAGGGATATTAGGGCCAGGGATATTAGGGCCAGGGATATTAGGGCCAGGGATATTAGGGCAAGGGATATTAGGGCCAGGGATATTAGGGCCAGGGATATTAGGGCCAGGGATATTAGGTCCAGGGATATTAGGGCCAGGGATATTAGGGCCAGGGATATTAGGGCCAGGGATATTAGGGCCAGTGATATTAGGGCCAGGGATATTAGGGCCAGGGATATTAGGGCCAGGGATATTGGGGCCAGCGATATTAGGGCCAGGGATATTAGGGCCAGGGATATTAGGGCCAGGGATATTAGAGCCAGGCATATTAGGGCCAGGGATATTAGGGCCAGGGATATTAGGGCCAGGGATATTAGGGCCAGGGATATTAGGGCCTGGAATATTAGGGCCAGGGATATTAGGGCCAGGGATATTAGGGCCAGGGATATTAGGGCCAGGGATTTTAGGGCCAGGGATATTAGGGGCAAGGATATTAGGGCCACGGATATTAGGGCCAGGGATATTAGGGCTAGGGATATAAGGGCCAGGGATATTAGGGCCAGGCATATTATGCCCAGGGATATTAGGGCCAGGGATATTAGGGCCAGGGATATTAGGGCCAGGGATATTAAGGCCGGGGATATTAGGCCCAGGGATATTAGGGCCAGGGATATTAGGGCCAGCGATGTTAGGGCCAGGGATATTAGGGCCAGGGATATTAGGGCCAGGGATATTAGGGCCAGGGATATTAGGTCAGGGATATTAGGGCCAGGGATATTAGGGCCAGGGATATTAGGGCCAGGGATATTAGGGCCAGGGATATTAGGGCCAGGGATATTAGGGCCAGGGATATTAGGGCCAGGGATATTAGGGCCAGGAATATTAGGGCCAGGGATATTAGGGCCAGGGATATTAGGGCCAGGGATATTAGGGCCAGGGATTTTAGGGCCAGGGATATTAGGGCCAGGAATATTAGGGCCAGGGATATTAGGGCCAGGGATATTAGGGCCAGGGATATTAGGGCCAGCGATATTAGGGCCAGGGATATTAGGGCCAGGGATATTAGGGCCAGGGATATTAGAGCCAGGGATATTAGGGCCAGGGATATTAGGGCCAGGGATATTAGGGCCAGGGATATTAGGGCCAGGGATATTAGGGCCAGGGATATTAGGGCCAGGGATATTAGGGCCTGGGATATTAGGGCCAGGGATATTAGGGCCAGTGATATTATGGCCAGGGATTTTAGGGCCAGGGATATTAGGGCCAGGGATTTTAGGGCAAGGGATATTAGGGCCAGGGATATTAGGACCAGGGATATTAGGGCCAGGGATATTAGGGCCAGGGATATTAGGGCCAGGGATATTAGGGCCAGGGATATTAGGGCCAGGGATATTAGGGCCAGGGATATCAGGGCCAGGGATATTAGGGCCAGGGATATTAGGGCCAGGGATATTAGGGCCAGGGATATTAGGGCCAGGGATATTAGGGCCAGGGATATTAGGGCCAGGGATATTAGGGCCAGGGATATTAGGGCCGGGGATATTAGGGCCAGGGATATTAGGGCCAGGGATATCAGGGCCAGGGATATTAGGGCCAGGGATATTAAGGCCAGGGATATTAGGGCCAGGGATATTAGGGCCAGGGATATTAGGGCCAGGGATATTAGGGCCAGGGAGATTAGGGCCAGCGTTATTAGGGCCAGGGATATTAGGGCCAGGGATATTATGGCCAGGGATATTAGGGCCAGGGATATTAGGGCCAGGGATATTAGGGCCAGGGATATTAGGGCCAGGGATATTAGGGCCAGGGATATTAGGGCCAGGGATATTAGGGCCAGGGATATTAGGGCCAGGGATATTAGGGCCAGGGATATTAGGGCCAGGGATATTAAGGCCACGGATATTAGGGCCAGGGATATTAGGGCGAGGGATATTAGGGCCAGGGATATTAGGGCCAGGGATATTAGGGCCAGGGATATTAGGGCCAGGGATATAAGGGCCAGGGATATTGGGGCCAGGCATATTATGGCCAGGGATATTAGGGCCAGGGATATTAGGGCAAGGGATATTAGGGCCAGGGATATTAGGGCCAGGGATATTAGGGCCAGGGATATTAGGGCCAGGAATATTAGGGCCAGTGATATTAGGGCCAGGGATATTAGGGCCAGGGATATTAGGGCCAGGGATATTAGGGCCAGCGATATTAGGGCCAGGGATATTAGGGCCAGTGATATTAGGGCCAGGGATATTAGAGCCAGGCATATTAGGGCCAGGGATATTAGGGCCAGGGATATTAGGGCCAGGGATATTATGGCCAGGGATTTTAGGGCCAGGGATATTAGAGCCAGGCATATTAGGGCCAGGGATATTAGGGCCAGGGATATTAGGGCCAGGGATATTATGGCCAGGGATTTTAGGGCCAGGGATATTAGGGGCAAGGATATTAGGGCCAGGGATATTAGGGCCAGGGATATTAGGGCCAGGGATATTAGGGCCAGGGATTTTAGGGCCAGGGATATTAGGGGCAAGGATATTAGGGCCAGGGATATTAGGGCCAGGGATATTAGGGCCAGGGATATAAGGGCCAGGGATATTAGGTCCAGGGATATTAGGGCCAGGGATATTAGGGCCAGGGATATTAGGGCCAGGGATATTAGGGCCAGGGATATTAGGGCCAGGGTTATTAGTGCCAGGGATATTAGGGCCAGGGATATTAGGGCGATGGATATTAGGGCCAGGGATATTAAGGCCAGGGATATTATGGCCAGGAATATTAGGGCCAGGGATATTAGGGCCAGGGATATTAGGGCCAGGGATATTAGGGCCAGGGATATTAGGGCCAGGGATTTTAGGGCAAGGGATATTAGGGCCAGGGATTTTAGGGCCAGGGATATTAGGGCCAGGGATATTAGGGCCAGGGATATTAGGGCCAGGGATATTAGGGCCAGGGATATTAGGGCCAGGGATATTAGGGCCAGGGATATAAGGGCCAGGGATATTGGGGCCAGGCATATTATGGCCAGGGATATTAGGGCCAGGGATATTAGGGCAAGGGATATTAGGGCCAGGGATATTAGGGCCAGGGATATTAGGGCCAGGGATATTAGGGCCAGGGATATTAGGGCCAGTGATATTAGGGCCAGGGATATTAGGGCCAGGGATATTAGGGCCAGGGATATTAGGGCCAGCGATATTAGGGCCAGGGATATTAGGGCCAGTGATATTAGGGCCAGGGATATTAGAGCCAGGCATATTAGGGCCAGGGATATTAGGGCCAGGGATATTAGGGCCAGGGATATTATGGCCAGGGATTTTAGGGCCAGGGATATTAGAGCCAGGCATATTAGGGCCAGGGATATTAGGGCCAGGGATATTAGGGCCAGGGATATTATGGCCAGGGATTTTAGGGCCAGGGATATTAGGGGCAAGGATATTAGGGCCAGGGATATTAGGGCCAGGGATATTAGGGCCAGGGATATTAGGGCCAGGGATTTTAGGGCCAGGGATATTAGGGGCAAGGATATTAGGGCCAGGGATATTAGGGCCAGGGATATTAGGGCCAGGGATATAAGGGCCAGGGATATTAGGTCCAGGGATATTAGGGCCAGGGATATTAGGGCCAGGGATATTAGGGCCAGGGATATAAGGGCCAGGGATATTAGGTCCAGGGATATTAGGGCCAGGGATATTAGGGCCAGGGATATTAGGGCCAGGGATTTTAGGGCCAGGGATATTAGGGCCAGGGATATTAGGGCCAGGGATTTTAGGGCAAGGGATATTAGGGCCAGGGATATTAGGACCAGGGATATTAGGGCCAGGGATATTAGGGCCAGGGATATTAGGGCCAGGGATATTAGGGCCAGGGATATTAGGGCCAGGGATATTAGGGCCAGGGATATCAGTGCCAGGGATATTAGGGCCAGGGATATTAGGGCCAGGGATATTAGGGCCAGGGATATTAGGGCCAGGGATATTAGGGCCAGGGATATTAGGGCCAGGGATATTAGGGCCAGGGATATTAGGGCCGGGGATATTAGGGCCAGGGATATTAGGGCCAGGGATATCAGGGCCAGGGATATTAGGGCCAGGGATATTAGGGCCAGGGATATTAGGGCCAGGGATATTAGGGCCAGGGATATTAGGGCCAGGGATATTAGGGCCAGGGATATTAGGGCCAGGGAGATTAGGGCCAGCGTTATTAGGGCCAGGGATATTAGGGCCAGGGATATTATGGCCAGGGATATTAGGGCCAGGGATATTAGGGCCAGGGATATTAGGGCCAGGGATATTAGGGCCAGGGATATTAGGGCCAGGGATATTAGGGCCAGGGATATTAGGGCCAGGGATATTAGGGCCAGGGATATTAGGGCAAGGGATATTAGGGCCAGGGATATTAGGGCCAGGGATATTAGGGCCAGGGATATTAGGTCCAGGGATATTAGGGCCAGGGATATTAGGGCCAGGGATATTAGGGCCAGGGATATTAGGGCCAGTGATATTAGGGCCAGGGATATTAGGGCCAGGGATATTAGGGCCAGGGATATTGGGGCCAGCGATATTAGGGCCAGGGATATTAGGGCCAGGGATATTAGGGCCAGGGATATTAGAGCCAGGCATATTAGGGCCAGGGATATTAGGGCCAGGGATATTAGGGCCAGGGATATTAGGGCCAGGGATATTAGGGCCTGGGATATTAGGGCCAGGGATATTAGGGCCAGGGATATTAGGGCCAGGGATATTAGGGCCAGGGATTTTAGGGCCAGGGATATTAGGGGCAAGGATATTAGGGCCACGGATATTAGGGCCAGGGATATTAGGGCTAGGGATATAAGGGCCAGGGATATTAGGGCCAGGCATATTATGCCCAGGGATATTAGGGCCAGGGATATTAGGGCCAGGGATATTAGGGCCAGGGATATTAAGGCCGGGGATATTAGGCCCAGGGATATTAGGGCCAGGGATATTAGGGCCAGCGATGTTAGGGCCAGGGATATTAGGGCCAGGGATATTAGGGCCAGGGATATTAGGGCCAGGGATATTAGGTCAGGGATATTAGGGCCAGGGATATTAGGGCCAGGGATATTAGGGCCAGGGATATTAGGGCCAGGGATATTAGGGCCAGGGATATTAGGGCCAGGGATATTAGGGCCAGGGATATTAGGGCCAGGGATATTAGGGCCAGGGATATTAGGGCCAGGGATATTAGGGCCAGGGATATTAGGGCCAGGGATTTTAGGGCCAGGGATATTAGGGCCAGGGATATTAGGGCCAGGGATATTAGGGCCAGGGATATTAGGGCCAGGGATATTAGGGCCAGCGATATTAGGGCCAGGGATATTAGGGCCAGGGATATTAGGGCCAGGGATATTAGAGCCAGGGATATTAGGGCCAGGGATATTAGGGCCAGGGATATTAGGGCCAGGGATATTAGGGCCAGGGATATTAGGGCCAGGGATATTAGGGCCAGGGATATTAGGGCCTGGGATATTAGGGCCAGGGATATTAGGGCCAGTGATATTATGGCCAGGGATTTTAGGGCCAGGGATATTAGGGCCAGGGATTTTAGGGCAAGGGATATTAGGGCCAGGGATATTAGGACCAGGGATATTAGGGCCAGGGATATTAGGGCCAGGGATATTAGGGCCAGGGATATTAGGGCCAGGGATATTAGGGCCAGGGATATTAGGGCCAGGGATATCAGGGCCAGGGATATTAGGGCCAGGGATATTAGGGCCAGGGATATTAGGGCCAGGGATATTAGGGCCAGGGATATTAGGGCCAGGGATATTAGGGCCAGGGATATTAGGGCCAGGGATATTAGGGCCGGGGATATTAGGGCCAGGGATATTAGGGCCAGGGATATCAGGGCCAGGGATATTAGGGCCAGGGATATTAAGGCCAGGGATATTAGGGCCAGGGATATTAGGGCCAGGGATATTAGGGCCAGGGATATTAGGGCCAGGGAGATTAGGGCCAGCGTTATTAGGGCCAGGGATATTAGGGCCAGGGATATTATGGCCAGGGATATTAGGGCCAGGGATATTAGGGCCAGGGATATTAGGGCCAGGGATATTAGGGCCAGGGATATTAGGGCCAGGGATATTAGGGCCAGGGATATTAGGGCCAGGGATATTAGGGCCAGGGATATTAGGGCCAGGGATATTAGGGCCAGGGATATTAAGGCCACGGATATTAGGGCCAGGGATATTAGGGCGAGGGATATTAGGGCCAGGGATATTAGGGCCAGGGATATTAGGGCCAGGGATATTAGGGCCAGGGATATAAGGGCCAGGGATATTGGGGCCAGGCATATTATGGCCAGGGATATTAGGGCCAGGGATATTAGGGCAAGGGATATTAGGGCCAGGGATATTAGGGCCAGGGATATTAGGGCCAGGGATATTAGGGCCAGGAATATTAGGGCCAGTGATATTAGGGCCAGGGATATTAGGGCCAGGGATATTAGGGCCAGGGATATTAGGGCCAGCGATATTAGGGCCAGGGATATTAGGGCCAGTGATATTAGGGCCAGGGATATTAGAGCCAGGCATATTAGGGCCAGGGATATTAGGGCCAGGGATATTAGGGCCAGGGATATTATGGCCAGGGATTTTAGGGCCAGGGATATTAGAGCCAGGCATATTAGGGCCAGGGATATTAGGGCCAGGGATATTAGGGCCAGGGATATTATGGCCAGGGATTTTAGGGCCAGGGATATTAGGGGCAAGGATATTAGGGCCAGGGATATTAGGGCCAGGGATATTAGGGCCAGGGATATTAGGGCCAGGGATTTTAGGGCCAGGGATATTAGGGGCAAGGATATTAGGGCCAGGGATATTAGGGCCAGGGATATTAGGGCCAGGGATATAAGGGCCAGGGATATTAGGTCCAGGGATATTAGGGCCAGGGATATTAGGGCCAGGGATATTAGGGCCAGGGATATTAGGGCCAGGGATATTAGGGCCAGGGTTATTAGTGCCAGGGATATTAGGGCCAGGGATATTAGGGCGATGGATATTAGGGCCAGGGATATTAAGGCCAGGGATATTATGGCCAGGGATATTAGGGCCAGGGATATTAGGGCCAGGGATATTAGGGCCAGGGATATTAGGGCCAGGGATATTAGGGCCAGGGATTTTAGGGCAAGGGATATTAGGGCCAGGGATATTAGGGCCAGGGATATTAGGGCCAGGGATATTAGGGCCAGGGATATTAGGGCCAGGGATATTAGGGCCAGGGATATTAGGGCCAGCGATATTAGGGCCAGGGATATTAGGGCCAGGGATATTAGGGCCAGGGATATTAGAGCCAGGGATATTAGGGCCAGGGATATTAGGGCCAGGGATATTAGGGCCAGGGATATTAGGGCCAGGGATATTAGGGCCAGGGATATTAGGGCCAGGGATATTAGGGCCTGGGATATTAGGGCCAGGGATATTAGGGCCAGTGATATTATGGCCAGGGATTTTAGGGCCAGGGATATTAGGGCCAGGGATTTTAGGGCAAGGGATATTAGGGCCAGGGATATTAGGGCCAGGGATATTAGGGCCAGGGATATTAGGGCCAGGGATATTAGGGCCAGGGATATTAGGGCCAGGGATATTAGGGCCAGGGATATTAGGGCCAGGGATATCAGGGCCAGGGATATTAGGGCCAGGGATATTAGGGCCAGGGATATTAGGGCCAGGGATATTAGGGCCAGGGATATTAGGGCCAGGGATATTAGGGCCAGGGATATTAGGGCCAGGGATATTAGGGCCAGGGATATTAGGGCCCGGGATATCAGGGCCAGGGATATCAGGGCCAGGGATATTAGGGCCAGGGATATTAGGGCCAGGGATATTAGGGCCAGGGATATTAGGGCCAGGGATATTAGGGCCAGGGATATTAGGGCCAGGGATATTAGGGCCAGGGAGATTAGGGCCAGCGTTATTAGGGCCAGGGATATTAGGGCCAGGGATATTATGGCCAGGGATATTAGGGCCAGGGATATTAGGGCCAGGGATATTAGGGCCAGGGATATTAGGGCCAGGGATATTAGGGCCAGGGATATTAGGGCCAGGGATATTAGGGCCAGGGATATTAGGGCCAGGGATATTAGGGCCAGGGATATTAGGGCCAGGGATATTAGGGCCAGGGATATTAAGGCCACGGATATTAGGGCCAGGGATATTAGGGCGAGGGATATTAGGGCCAGGGATATTAGGGCCAGGGATATTAGGGCCAGGGATATTAGGGCCAGGGATATAAGGGCCAGGGATATTAGGGCCAGGCATATTATGGCCAGGGATATTAGGGCCAGGGATATTAGGGCAAGGGATATTAGGGCCAGGGATATTAGGGCCAGGGATATTAGGGCCAGGGATATTAGGGCCAGGGATATTAGGGCCAGTGATATTAGGGCCAGGGATATTAGGGCCAGGGATATTAGGGCCAGGGATATTAGGGCCAGCGATATTAGGGCCAGGGATATTAGGGCCAGGGATATTAGAGCCAGGCATATTAGGGTCAGGGATATTAGGGCCAGGGATATTAGGGCCAGGGATATTATGGCCAGGGATTTTAGGGCCAGGGATATTAGAGCCAGGCATATTAGGGCCAGGGATATTAGGGCCAGGGATATTAGGGCCAGGGATATTATGGCCAGGGATTTTAGGGCCAGGGATATTAGGGGCAAGGATATTAGGGCCAGGGATATTAGGGCCAGGGATATTAGGGCCAGGGATATTAGGGCCAGGGATTTTAGGGCCAGGGATATTAGGGGCAAGGATATTAGGGCCAGGGATATTAGGGCCAGGGATATTAGGGCCAGGGATATAAGGGCCAGGGATATTAGGGCCAGGGATATTAGGGCCAGGGATATTAGTGCCAGGGATATTAGGGCCAGGGATATTAGGGCCAGGGATATTAGGGCCAGGGATATTAGGGCCAGGGATATTAGGGCCAGGGATATTAGGGCCAGGGATATTAGGGCCAGGGATATTAGGGCCAGGGATATTAGGGCCCGGGATATTAGGGCCAGGGATATTAGGGCCCGGGATATCAGGGCCAGGGATATCAGGGCCAGGGATATTAGGGCCAGGGATATTAGGGCCAGGGATATTAGGGCCAGGGATATTAGGGCCAGGGATATTAGGGCCAGGGATATTAGGGCCAGGGATATTAGGGCCAGGGAGATTAGGGCCAGCGTTATTAGGGCCAGGGATATTAGGGCCAGGGATATTATGGCCAGGGATATTAGGGCCAGGGATATTAGGGCCAGGGATATTAGGGCCAGGGATATTAGGGCCAGGGATATTAGGGCCAGGGATATTAGGGCCAGGGATATTAGGGCCAGGGATATTAGGGCCAGGGATATTAGGGCCAGGGATATTAGGGCCAGGGATATTAGGGCCAGGGATATTAAGGCCACGGATATTAGGGCCAGGGATATTAGGGCGAGGGATATTAGGGCCAGGGATATTAGGGCCAGGGATATTAGGGCCAGGGATATTAGGGCCAGGGATATAAGGGCCAGGGATATTAGGGCCAGGCATATTATGGCCAGGGATATTAGGGCCAGGGATATTAGGGCAAGGGATATTAGGGCCAGGGATATTAGGGCCAGGGATATTAGGGCCAGGGATATTAGGGCCAGGGATATTAGGGCCAGTGATATTAGGGCCAGGGATATTAGGGCCAGGGATATTAGGGCCAGGGATATTAGGGCCAGCGATATTAGGGCCAGGGATATTAGGGCCAGGGATATTAGAGCCAGGCATATTAGGGTCAGGGATATTAGGGCCAGGGATATTAGGGCCAGGGATATTATGGCCAGGGATTTTAGGGCCAGGGATATTAGAGCCAGGCATATTAGGGCCAGGGATATTAGGGCCAGGGATATTAGGGCCAGGGATATTATGGCCAGGGATTTTAGGGCCAGGGATATTAGGGGCAAGGATATTAGGGCCAGGGATATTAGGGCCAGGGATATTAGGGCCAGGGATATTAGGGCCAGGGATTTTAGGGCCAGGGATATTAGGGGCAAGGATATTAGGGCCAGGGATATTAGGGCCAGGGATATTAGGGCCAGGGATATAAGGGCCAGGGATATTAGGGCCAGGGATATTAGGGCCAGGGATATTAGTGCCAGGGATATTAGGGCCAGGGATATTAGGGCCAGGGATATTAGGGCCAGGGATATTAGGGCCAGGGATATTAGGGCCAGGGATATTAGGGCCAGGGATATTAGGGCCAGGGATATTAGGGCCAGGGATATTAGGGCCCGGGATATCAGGGCCAGGGATATCAGGGCCAGGGATATTAGGGCCAGGGATATTAGGGCCAGGGATATTAGGGCCAGGGATATTAGGGCCAGGGATATTAGGGCCAGGGATATTAGGGCCAGGGATATTAGGGCCAGGGAGATTAGGGCCAGCGTTATTAGGGCCAGGGATATTAGGGCCAGGGATATTATGGCCAGGGATATTAGGGCCAGGGATATTAGGGCCAGGGATATTAGGGCCAGGGATATTAGGGCCAGGGATATTAGGGCCAGGGATATTAGGGCCAGGGATATTTGGGCCAGGGATATTAGGGCCAGGGATATTAGGGCCAGGGATATTAGGGCCAGGGATATTAGGGCCAGGGATATTAAGGCCACGGATATTAGGGCCAGGGATATTAGGGCGAGGGATATTAGGGCCAGGGATAATAGGGCCAGGGATATTAGGGCCAGGGATATTAGGGCCAGGGATATAAGGGCCAGGGATATTAGGGCCAGGCATATTATGGCCAGGGATATTAGGGCCAGGGATATTAGGGCAAGGGATATTAGGGCCAGGGATATTAGGGCCAGGGATATTAGGGCCAGGGATATTAGGGCCAGGGATATTAGGGCCAGTGATATTAGGGCCAGGGATATTAGGGCCAGGGATATTAGGGCCAGGGATATTAGGGCCAGCGATATTAGGGCCAGGGATATTAGGGCCAGGGATATTAGAGCCAGGCATATTAGGGTCAGGGATATTAGGGCCAGGGATATTAGGGCCAGGGATATTATGGCCAGGGATTTTAGGGCCAGGGATATTAGAGCCAGGCATATTAGGGCCAGGGATATTAGGGCCAGGGATATTAGGGCCAGGGATATTATGGCCAGGGATTTTAGGGCCAGGGATATTAGGGGCAAGGATATTAGGGCCAGGGATATTAGGGCCAGGGATATTAGGGCCAGGGATATTAGGGCCAGGGATTTTAGGGCCAGGGATATTAGGGGCAAGGATATTAGGGCCAGGGATATTAGGGCCAGGGATATTAGGGCCAGGGATATAAGGGCCAGGGATATTAGGGCCAGGGATATTAGGGCCAGGGATATTAGTGCCAGGGATATTAGGGCCAGGGATATTAGGGCCAGGGATATTAGGGCCAGGGATATTAGGGCCAGGGATATTAGGGCCAGGGATATTAGGGCCAGGGATATTAGGGCCAGTGATATTATGGCCAAGGATTTTAGGGCCAGGGATATTAGGGCCAGGGATTTTAGGGCAAGGGATATTAGGGCCAGGGATATTAGGGCCAGGGATATTAGGGCCAGAGATATTAGGGCCAGGGATATTAGGGCCAGGGATATTAGGGCCAGGGATATTAGGGCCAGGGATATTAGGGCCAGGGATATCAGGGCCAGGGATATTAGGGCCAGGGATATTAGGGCCAGGGATATTAGGGCCAGGGATATTAGGGCCAGGGATATTAGGGCCAGGGATATTAGGGCCAGGGATATTAGGGCCAGGGATATTAGGGCCAGGGATATTAGGGCCAGGGATATTAGGGCTGGGGATATTAGGGCCAGGGATTTTAGGGCAAGGGATATTAGGGCCAGGGATATTAGGGCCAGGGATATCAGGGCCAGGGATATTAGGGCCAGGGATATTAGGGCCAGGGATATTAGGGCAAGGTATATCAGGGCCAGGGATATCAGGGCCAGGGATATTAGGGCCAGGGATATTAGGGCCAGGGATATTAGGGCCAGGGATATTAGGGCCAGGGATATTAGGGCCAGGGATATTAGGGCCAGGGATATTAGGGCCAGCGTTATTAGGGCCAGGGATATTAGGGCCAGGGATATTATGGCCAGGGATATTAGGGCCAGGGATATTAGGGCCAGGGATATTAGGGCCAGGGATATTAGGGCCAGGGATATTAGGGCCAGGGATATTAGGGCCAGGGATATTAGGGCCAGGGATATTAAGGCCACGGATATTAGGGCCAGGGATATTAGGGCGAGGGATATTAGGGCCAGGGATATTAGGGCCAGGGATATTAGGGCCAGGGATATTAAGGCCAGGTATATAAGGGCCAGGGATATTAGGGCCAGGCATATTATGGCCAGGGATATTAGGGCCAGGGATATTAGGGCAAGGGATATTAGGGCCAGGGATATTAGGGCCAGGGATATTAGGGCAAGGGATATTAGGGCCAGGAATATTAGGGCCAGGGATATTAGGGCCAGGGATATTAGGTCCAGGGATATTAGGGCCAGGGATATTAGGGCCAGGGATATTAGGGCCAGGGATATTAGGGCCAGTGATATTAGGGCCAGGGATATTAGGGCCAGGGATATTAGGGCCAGGGATATTAGGGCCAGCGATATTAGGGCCAGGGATATTAGGGCCAGGGATATTAGGGCCAGGGATATTAGAGCCAGGCATATTAGGGCCAGGGATATTAGGGCCAGGGATATTAGGGCCAGGGATATTAGAGCCAGGGATATTAGGGCCAGGGATATTAGGGCCAGGGATAATAGGGCCAGGGATATTAGGGCCAGGGATATTAGGGCCAGGGATATCAGGGCCAGGGATATCAGGGCCAGGGATATTATGGCCAGGGATATTATGGAAGGGATATTAAGCCTGGGATATTAGGGCCAGGTATATTAGGGCCAGGGATTTTAGGGCCAGGGATATTAGGGGCAGGGATATTAGGGCCAGGGATATTAGGGCCAGGGATATTAGGGCCAGGGATATAGGGGCCAGGAATATTAGGGCCAGGCATATTATGCCCAGGGATATTAGGGCCAGGGATATTAGGGCCAGGGATATTAGGGCCAGGGATATTAAGGCCAGGGATATTAGGCCCAGGGATATTAGGGCCAGGCATATTAGGGCCAGCGATGTTAGGGCCAGGGATATTAGGGCCAGGGATATTAGGGCCAGGGATATTAGGGCCAGGGATATTAGGGCCAGGGATATTAGGGCCAGGGATTTTAGGGCAAGGGATATTAGGGCCCAGGGATATTAGGGCCAGGGATTTTAGAGCCAGGGATATTAGGGCCAGGGATATTAGGGCCAGGGATATTAGGGCCAGGGATATTAGGGCCAGGGATATCAGGGCCAGGGATATTAGGGCCAGGGATATTAGGGCCAGGGATATTAGGGCCAGGGATATTAGGGCCAGGGATATTAGGGCCAGGGATATTAGGGCCAGGGATATTAGGGCCAGGGATATTAGGGCCCGGGATATCAGGGCCAGGGATATCAGGGCCAGGGATATTAGGGCCAGGGATATTAGGGCCAGGGATATTAGGGCCAGGGATATTAGGGCCAGGGATATTAGGGCCAGGGATATTAGGGCCAGGGATATTAGGGCCAGGGAGATTAGGGCCAGCGTTATTAGGGCCAGGGATATTAGGGCCAGGGATATTATGGCCAGGGATATTAGGGCCAGGGATATTAGGGCCAGGGATATTAGGGCCAGGGATATTAGGGCCAGGGATATTAGGGCCAGGGATATTAGGGCCAGGGATATTTGGGCCAGGGATATTAGGGCCAGGGATATTAGGGCCAGGGATATTAGGGCCAGGGATATTAGGGCCAGGGATATTAAGGCCACGGATATTAGGGCCAGGGATATTAGGGCGAGGGATATTAGGGCCAGGGATAATAGGGCCAGGGATATTAGGGCCAGGGATATTAGGGCCAGGGATATAAGGGCCAGGGATATTAGGGCCAGGCATATTATGGCCAGGGATATTAGGGCCAGGGATATTAGGGCAAGGGATATTAGGGCCAGGGATATTAGGGCCAGGGATATTAGGGCCAGGGATATTAGGGCCAGGGATATTAGGGCCAGTGATATTAGGGCCAGGGATATTAGGGCCAGGGATATTAGGGCCAGGGATATTAGGGCCAGCGATATTAGGGCCAGGGATATTAGGGCCAGGGATATTAGAGCCAGGCATATTAGGGTCAGGGATATTAGGGCCAGGGATATTAGGGCCAGGGATATTATGGCCAGGGATTTTAGGGCCAGGGATATTAGAGCCAGGCATATTAGGGCCAGGGATATTAGGGCCAGGGATATTAGGGCCAGGGATATTATGGCCAGGGATTTTAGGGCCAGGGATATTAGGGGCAAGGATATTAGGGCCAGGGATATTAGGGCCAGGGATATTAGGGCCAGGGATATTAGGGCCAGGGATTTTAGGGCCAGGGATATTAGGGGCAAGGATATTAGGGCCAGGGATATTAGGGCCAGGGATATTAGGGCCAGGGATATAAGGGCCAGGGATATTAGGGCCAGGGATATTAGGGCCAGGGATATTAGTGCCAGGGATATTAGGGCCAGGGATATTAGGGCCAGGGATATTAGGGCCAGGGATATTAGGGCCAGGGATATTAGGGCCAGGGATATTAGGGCCAGGGATATTAGGGCCAGTGATATTATGGCCAAGGATTTTAGGGCCAGGGATATTAGGGCCAGGGATTTTAGGGCAAGGGATATTAGGGCCAGGGATATTAGGGCCAGGGATATTAGGGCCAGGGATATTAGGGCCAGGGATATTAGGGCCAGGGATATTAGGGCCAGGGATATTAGGGCCAGGGATATTAGGGCCAGGGATATCAGGGCCAGGGATATTAGGGCCAGGGATATTAGGGCCAGGGATATTAGGGCCAGGGATATTAGGGCCAGGGATATTAGGGCCAGGGATATTAGGGCCAGGGATATTAGGGCCAGGGATATTAGGGCCAGGGATATTAGGGCCAGGGATATTAGGGCTGGGGATATTAGGGCCAGGGATTTTAGGGCAAGGGATATTAGGGCCAGGGATATTAGGGCCAGGGATATTAGAGCCAGGGATATTAGGGCCAGGGATATTAGGGCCAGGGATATTAGGGCCAGGGATATTAGGGCAAGGTATATCAGGGCCAGGGATATCAGGGCCAGGGATATTAGGGCCAGGGATATTAGGGCCAGGGATATTAGGGCCAGGGATATTAGGGCCAGGGATATTAGGGCCAGGGATATTAGGGCCAGGGATATTAGGGCCAGCGTTATTAGGGCCAGGGATATTAGGGCCAGGGATATTATGGCCAGGGATATTAGGGCCAGGGATATTAGGGCCAGGGATATTAGGGCCAGGGATATTAGGGCCAGGGATATTAGGGCCAGGGATATTAGGGCCAGGGATATTAGGGCCAGGGATATTAAGGCCACGGATATTAGGGCCAGGGATATTAGGGCGAGGGATATTAGGGCCAGGGATATTAGGGCCAGGGATATTAGGGCCAGGGATATTAAGGCCAGGTATATAAGGGCCAGGGATATTAGGGCCAGGCATATTATGGCCAGGGATATTAGGGCCAGGGATATTAGGGCAAGGGATATTAGGGCCAGGGATATTAGGGCCAGGGATATTAGGGCAAGGGATATTAGGGCCAGGAATATTAGGGCCAGGGATATTAGGGCCAGGGATATTAGGTCCAGGGATATTAGGGCCAGGGATATTAGGGCCAGGGATATTAGGGCCAGGGATATTAGGGCCAGTGATATTAGGGCCAGGGATATTAGGGCCAGGGATATTAGGGCCAGGGATATTAGGGCCAGCGATATTAGGGCCAGGGATATTAGGGCCAGGGATATTAGGGCCAGGGATATTAGAGCCAGGCATATTAGGGCCAGGGATATTAGGGCCAGGGATATTAGGGCCAGGGATATTAGAGCCAGGGATATTAGGGCCAGGGATATTAGGGCCAGGGATAATAGGGCCAGGGATATTAGGGCCAGGGATATTAGGGCCAGGGATATCAGGGCCAGGGATATCAGGGCCAGGGATATTATGGCCAGGGATATTATGGAAGGGATATTAAGCCTGGGATATTAGGGCCAGGTATATTAGGGCCAGGGATTTTAGGGCCAGGGATATTAGGGGCAGGGATATTAGGGCCAGGGATATTAGGGCCAGGGATATTAGGGCCAGGGATATAGGGGCCAGGAATATTAGGGCCAGGCATATTATGCCCAGGGATATTAGGGCCAGGGATATTAGGGCCAGGGATATTAGGGCCAGGGATATTAAGGCCAGGGATATTAGGCCCAGGGATATTAGGGCCAGGCATATTAGGGCCAGCGATGTTAGGGCCAGGGATATTAGGGCCAGGGATATTAGGGCCAGGGATATTAGGGCCAGGGATATTAGGGCCAGGGATATTAGGGCCAGGGATTTTAGGGCAAGGGATATTAGGGCCCAGGGATATTAGGGCCAGGGATTTTAGAGCCAGGGATATTAGGGCCAGGGATATTAGGGCCAGGGATATTAGGGCCAGGGATATTAGGGCCAGGGATATCAGGGCCAGGGATATTAGGGCCAGGGATATTAGGGCCAGGGATATTAGGGCCAGGGATATTAGGGCCAGGGATATTAAGGCCAGGGATATTAGGCCCAGGGATATTAGGGCCAGGGATATTAGGGCCAGCGATGTTAGGGCCAGGGATATTAGGGCCAGGGATATTAGGGCCAGGGATATTAGGGCCAGGATATTAGGGCAGGAATATTAGGTCCAGGGTTATTAGGGCCAGGGATATTAGGGCAAGGGATGTTAGGGCCAGGGTTATTAGCGCCAGGGATATTAGGGCCAGGGATATTAGGGCCAGGGTTATTAGGGCCAGGGATATTAGGGCCAGGGATATTAGGGCGAGGGATATTAGGGCCAGGGATATTAGGGCCAGGGATATTAGGGCCAGGGATATTAGGGCCAGGGATATTAGGGCCAGGGATATTAGGGCAAGGGATATTAGGGCCCAGGGATATTAGGGCCAGGGATATTAGAGCCAGAGATATTAGGGCCAGGGATATTAGGGCCAGGGATATTAGGGCCAGGGATATTAGGGCCAGGGATATTAGGGCCAGGGATATTAGGGCCAGGGATATTAGGGCCAGGGATATTAGGGCCAGGGATATTATGGCCAGGGATATTAGGGCCAGCGATATTAGGGCCAGTGATATTAGGACCACGGATATTAGGGCCAGGGATATTAGAGCCAGGGATATTAGGGCCAGGGATATTAGGGCCAGGGATATTAGGGCCAGGGATATTAGGGCCAGGGATTTTAGGGCCAGGGATATTAGCGCCAGGGATATTAGGGCCAGGGATATTAGAGCCAGGGATATTAGGGCCAGGGATATTAGGGCCAGGGATATTAGGGCCAGGGATATTAGGGCCAGGGATATTAGGGCCAGGGATATCAGGGCCAGGGATATCAGGGCCAGGGATATTATGGCCAGGGATATTATGGAAGGGATATTAAGCCTGGGATATTAGGGCCAGGTATATTAGGGCCAGGGATTTTAGGGCCAGGGATATTAGGGGCAGGGATATTAGGGCCAGGGATATTAGGGCCAGGGATATTAGGGCCAGGGATATAAGGGCCAGGAATATTAGGGCCAGGCATATTATGCCCAGGGATATTAGTGCCAGGGATATTAGGGCCAGGGATATTAGGGCCAGGGATATTAAGGCCAGGGATATTAGGCCCAGGGATATTAGGGCCAGGGATATTAGGGCCAGCGATGTTAGGGCCAGGGATATTAGGGCAAGGGATATTAGGGCCAGGGATATTAGGGCCAGGGATATTAGGGCAGGGATATTAGGTCCAGGGATATTAGGGCCAGGGATATTAGGGCCAGGGATGTTAGGGCCAGGGTTATTAGCGCCAGGGATATTAAGGCCAGGGATATTAGGGCCAGGGTTATTAGGGCCAGGGATATTAGGGCCAGGGATATTAGGGCGAGGGATAATAGGGCCAGGGATATTAGGGCCAGGGATATTAGGGCCAGGGATATTAGGGCCAGGGATATTAGGGCCAGGGATTTTAGGGCAAGGGATATTAGGGCCCAGGGATATTAGGGCCAGGGATTTTAGAGCCAGGGATATTAGGGCCAGGGATATTAGGGCCACGGATATTAGGGCCAGGGATATTAGGGCCAGGGATATCAGGGCCAGGGATATTAGGGCCAGGGATATTAGGGCCAGGGATATTAGGGCCAGGAATATTATGGCCAGGGATATTAGGGCCAGGGATATTAGGGCCAGGGATATTAGGGCCAGGGATATTAGAGCCAGGGATATTAGGGCCAGGGATATTAGGGCCAGGGATTTTAGGGCCAGGGATATTAGGGCCAGGGATATTAGGGCCAGGGATTTTAGGGCAAGGGATATTAGGGCCCAGGGATATTAGGGCCAGGGATATTAGAGCCAGAGATATTATTGCCAGGGATATTAGGGCCAGGGATATTAGGGCCAGGGATATTAGGGCCAGGGATATTAGGGCCAGGGATATTAGGGCCAGGGATATCAGGGCCAGGGATATTAGGGCCAGGGATATTAGGGCCAAGGATATTAGGGCCAGGGATATTAGGGCCAGGGATATTAGGGCCAGTGAGATTAGGGCCAGCGTTATTAGGGCCAGGGATATTAGGGCCAGGGATATTATGGCCAGGGATATTAGGGCCAGGGATATTAGGGCCAGGGATATTAGGGCCAGGGATATTAGGGCCAGGGATATTAGGGCCAGGGATATTAGGGCCAGGGATATTAGGGCCAGGGATATTAAGGCCACGGATATTAGGGCCAGGGATATTAGGGCGAGGGATATTAGGGCCAGGGATATTAGGGCCAGGGATATTAGGGCCAGGGATATTAAGGCCAGGTATATAAGGGCCAGGGATATTAGGGCCAGGCATATTATGGCCAGGGATATTATGGCCAGGGATATTAGGGCAAGGGATATTAGGGCGAGGGATATTAGGGCCAGGGATATTAGGGCAAGGGATATTAGGGCCAGGAATATTAGGGCCAGGGATATTAGGGCCAGGGATATTAGGTCCAGGGATATTAGGGCCAGGGATATTAGGGCCAGGGATATTAGGGCCAGGGATATTAGGGCCAGTGATATTAGGGCCAGGGATATTAGGGCCAGGGATATTAGGGCCAGGGATATTAGGGCCAGCGATATTAGGGCCAGGGATATTAGGGCCAGGGATATTAGGGCCAGGGATATTAGAGCCAGGCATATTAGGGCCAGGGATATTAGGGCCAGGGATATTAGGGCCAGGGATATTAGAGCCAGGGATATTAGGGCCAGGGATATTAGGGCCGCGGATAATAGGGCCAGGGATATTAGGGCCAGGGATATTAGGGCCAGGGATATCAGGGCCAGGGATATCAGGGCCAGGGATATTATGGCCAGGGATATTATGGAAGGGATATTAAGCCTGGGATATTAGGGCCAGGTATATTAGGGCCAGGGATTTTAGGGCCAGGGATATTAGGGGCAGGGATATTAGGGCCAGGGATATTAGGGCCAGGGATATTAGGGCCAGGGATATAGGGGCCAGGAATATTAGGGCCAGGCATATTATGCCCAGGGATATTAGGGCCAGGGATATTAGGGCCAGGGATATTAGGGCCAGGGATATTAAGGCCAGGGATATTAGGCCCAGGGATATTAGGGCCAGGCATATTAGGGCCAGCGATGTTAGGGCCAGGGATATTAGGGCCAGGGATATTAGGGCCAGGGATATTAGGGCCAGGGATATTAGGGCCAGGGATATTAGGGCCAGGGATTTTAGGGCAAGGGATATTAGGGCCCAGGGATATTAGGGCCAGGGATTTTAGAGCCAGGGATATTAGGGCCAGGGATATTAGGGCCAGGGATATTAGGGCCAGGGATATTAGGGCCAGGGATATCAGGGCCAGGGATATTAGGGCCAGGGATATTAGGGCCAGGGATATTAGGGCCAGGGATATTAGGGCCAGGGATATTAAGGCCAGGGATATTAGGCCCAGGGATATTAGGGCCAGGGATATTAGGGCCAGCGATGTTAGGGCCAGGGATATTAGGGCCAGGGATATTAGGGCCAGGGATATTAGGGCCAGGATATTAGGGCAGGAATATTAGGTCCAGGGTTATTAGGGCCAGGGATATTAGGGCAAGGGATGTTAGGGCCAGGGTTATTAGCGCCAGGGATATTAGGGCCAGGGATATTAGGGCCAGGGTTATTAGGGCCAGGGATATTAGGGCCAGGGATATTAGGGCGAGGGATATTAGGGCCAGGGATATTAGGGCCAGGGATATTAGGGCCAGGGATATTAGGGCCAGGGATATTAGGGCCAGGGATATTAGGGCAAGGGATATTAGGGCCCAGGGATATTAGGGCCAGGGATATTAGAGCCAGAGATATTAGGGCCAGGGATATTAGGGCCAGGGATATTAGGGCCAGGGATATTAGGGCCAGGGATATTAGGGCCAGGGATATTAGGGCCAGGGATATTAGGGCCAGGGATATTAGGGCCAGGGATATTATGGCCAGGGATATTAGGGCCAGCGATATTAGGGCCAGTGATATTAGGGCCACGGATATTAGGGCCAGGGATATTAGAGCCAGGGATATTAGGGCCAGGGATATTAGCGCCAGGGATATTAGGGCCAGGGATATTAGAGCCAGGGATATTAGGGCCAGGGATATTAGGGCCAGGGATATTAGGGCCAGGGATATTAGGGCCAGGGATATTAGGGCCAGGGATATCAGGGCCAGGGATATCAGGGCCAGGGATATTATGGCCAGGGATATTATGGAAGGGATATTAAGCCTGGGATATTAGGGCCAGGTATGTTAGGGCCAGGGATTTTAGGGCCAGGGATATTAGGGGCAGGGATATTAGGGCCAGGGATATTAGGGCCAGGGATATTAGGGCCAGGGATATAAGGGCCAGGAATATTATGGCCAGGCATATTATGCCCAGGGATATTAGGGCCAGGGATATTAGGGCCAGGGATATTAGGGCCAGGGATATTAAGGCCAGGGATATTAGGCCCAGGGATATTAGGGCCAGGGATATTAGGGCCAGCGATGTTAGGGCCAGGGATATTAGGGCAAGGGATATTAGGGCCAGGGATATTAGGGCCAGGGATATTAGGGCAGGGATATTAGGTCCAGGGATATTAGGGCCAGGGATATTAGGGCCAGGGATGTTAGGGCCAGGGTTATTAGCGCCAGGGATATTAAGGCCAGGGATATTAGGGCCAAGGTTATTAGGGCCAGGGATATTAGGGCCAGGGATATTAGGGCGAGGGATATTAGGGCCAGGGATATTAGGGCCAGGGATATTAGGGCCAGGGATATTAGGGCCAGGGATATTAGGGCCAGGGATTTTAGGGCAAGGGATATTAGGGCCCAGGGATATTAGGGCCAGGGATTTTAGAGCCAGGGATATTAGGGCCAGGGATATTAGGGCCACGGATATTAGGGCCAGGGATATTAGGGCCAGGGATATCAGGGCCAGGGATATTAGGGCCAGGGATATTAGGGCCAGGGATATTAGGGCCAGGGATATTATGGCCAGGGATATTAGGGCCAGGGATATTAGGGCCAGGGATATTAGGGCCAGGGATATTAGAGCCAGGGATATTAGGGCCAGGGATATTAGGGCCAGGGATATTAGGGCCAGGGATATTAGGGCCAGGGATATTAGGGCCAGGGATTTTAGGGCAAGGGATATTAGGGCCCAGGGATATTAGGGCCAGGGATATTAGAGCCAGAGATATTATTGCCAGGGATATTAGGGCCAGGGATATTAGGGCCAGGGATATTAGGGCCAGGGATATTAGGGCCAGGGATATTAGGGCCAGGGATATCAGGGCCAGGGATATTAGGGCCAGGGATATTAGGGCCAGGGATATTAGGGCCAGGGATATTATGGCCAGGGATATTAGGGCCAGCGATATTAGGGCCAGGGATATTAGGGCCACGGATATTAGGGCCAGGGATATTAGAGCCAGGGATATTAGGGCCAGGGATATTAGGGCCAGGGATATTAGGGCCAGGGATATTAGGGCCAGGGATATTAGGGCCAGGGATATTAGGGCCAGGGATATCAGGGCCAGGGATATCAGGGCCAGGGATATTATGGCCAGGGATATTATGGAAGGGATATTAAGCCTGGGATATTAGGGCCAGGTATATTAGGGCCAGGGATTTTAGGGCCAGGGATATTAGGGGCAGGGATATTAGGGCCAGGGATATTAGGGCCAGGGATATTAGGGCCAGGGATATAAGGGCCAGGAATATTAGGGCCAGGCATATTATGCCCAGGGATATTAGGGCCAGGGATATTAGGGCCAGGGATATTAGGGCCAGGGATATTAAGGCCAGGGATATTAGGCCCAGGGATATTAGGGCCAGGGATATTAGGGCCAGCGATGTTAGGGCCAGGTATATTAGGGCCAGGGATATTAGGGCCAGGGATATTAGGGCCAGGGATATTAGGGCAGGGATATTAGGTCCAGGGATATTAGGGCGAGGGATATTAGGGCCAGGGATGTTAGGGCCAGGGTTATTAGCGCCAGGGATATTAAGGCCAGGGATATTAGGGCCAGGGTTATTAGGGCCAGGGATATTAGGGCCAGGGATATTAGGGCGAGGGATATTAGGGCCAGGGATATTAGGTCCAGGGATATTAGGGCCAGGGATATTAGGGCCAGGGATATTAGGGCCAGGGATATGAGGGCCAGGGATATCAGGGCCAGGGATATTAGGGCCAGGGATATTAGGGCCAGGGATTATAGGGCCAGGGATATTATGGCCAGGGATATTAGGGCCAGCGATATTAGGGCCAGGGATATTAGGGCCAGGGATATTAGGGCCAGGGATATTAGGGCCAGGGATTTTAGGGCCAGGGATATTAGGGCCAGGGATATTAGGGCCAGGGATATTAGGGCCAGGGATATTAGGGCCAGGGATATTAGGGCCAGGGATTTTAGGGCCAGGGATATTAGGGCCAGGGATATTAGGGCCAGGGATATTAGAGCCAGGGATATTAGGGCCAGGGATATTAGGGCCAGGGATATTAGGGCCAGGGATATCAGGGCCAGGGATATCAGGGCCAGGGATATTATGGCCAGGGATATTATGGAAGGGATATTAAGCCTGGGATATTAGGGCCAGGTATATTAGGGCCAGGGATTTTAGGGCCAGGGATATTAGGGGCAGGGATATTAGGGCCAGGGATATTAGGGCCAGGGATATTAGGGCCAGGGATATAAGGGCCAGGAATATTAGGGCCAGGCATATTATGCCCAGGGATATTAGGGCCAGGGATATTAGGGCCAGGGATATTAGGGCCAGGGATATTAAGGCCAGGGATATTAGGCCCAGGGATATTAGGGCCAGGGATATTAGGGCCAGCGATGTTAGTGCCAGGTATATTAGGGCCAGGGATATTAGGGCCAGGGATATTAGGGCCAGGGATATTAGGGCAGGGATATTAGGTCCAGGGATATTAGGGCCAGGGATATTAGGGCTAGGGATGTTAGGGCCAGGGTTATTAGCGCCAGGGATATTAAGGCCAGGGATATTAGGGCCAGGGTTATTAGGGCCAGGGATATTAGGGCCAGGGATATTAGGGCGAGGGATATTAGGGCCAGGCATATTAGGGCCAGGGATATTAGGGCCAGGGATATTAGGGCCAGGGATATTAGGGCCAGGGATTTTAGGGCAAGGGATATTAGGGCCCAGGGATATTAGGGCCAGGGATTTTAGAGCCAGGGATATTAGGGCCAGGGATATTAGGGCCAGGGATATTAGGGCCAGGGATATTAGGGCCAGGGATATCAGGGCCAGGGATATTAGGGCCAGGGATATTAGGGCCAGGGATATTAGGGCCAGGGATATTACGGCCAGGGATATTAGGGCCAGGGATATCAGGGCCAGGGATATCAGGGCCAGGGATATTAGGTCCAGGGATATTAGGGCCAGGGATATTAGGGCCAGGGATATTAGAGCCAGGGATATTAGGGCCAGGGATATTAGGGCCAGGGATATTAGGGCCAGGGAGATTAGGGCCAGCGTTATTGGGGCCAGGGATATTAGGGCCAGGGATATTATGGCCAGGGATATTAGGGCCAGGGATATTAGGGCCAGGGATATTAGGGCCAGCGATATTAGGGCCAGGGATATTAGGGCCAGGGATATTAGGGCCAGGGATATTAGGGCCAGGGATATTAGGGCCACGGATATTAGGGCCAGGGATGTTAGGGCCAGGGATATTAGGGCCAGGGATATTAGGGCCAGGGATATTAGGGCCAGGGATATTAGGGCAGGGAAATTAGGTCCAGGGATATTAGGGCCAGGGATATTAGGGCCAGGGATGTTAGGGCCAGGGTTATTAGCGCCAGGGATATTAGGGCCAGGGATATTAGGGCCAGGGTTATTAGGGCCAGGGATATTAGGGCCAGGGAAATTAGGGCGAGGGATATTAGGGCCAGGGATATTAGGGCCAGGGATATTAGGGCCAGGAATATTAGGGCCAGGGATATTAGTGCCAGGGATATTAGGGCCAGGGATTTTAGGGCAAGGGATATTAGGGCCCAGGGATATTAGGGCCAGGGATTTTAGAGCCAGGGATATTAGGGCCAGGGATATTAGGGCCAGGGATATTAGGGCCAAGGATATTAGGGCCAGGGATATTAGGGCCAGGGATATCAGGGCCAGGGATATTAGGGCCAGGGATATTAGGGCCAGGGATATTAGGGCCAGGGATATTATGGCCAGGGATATTAGGGCCAGCGATATTAGGGCCAGGGATATTAGGGCCAGGGATATTAGTGCCAGGGATATTAGAGCCAGGGATATTAGGGCCAGGGATATTAGGGCCAGGGATATTAGGGCCAGGGATATTAGGGCCAGGGATTTTAGGGCAAGGGATATTAGGGCCAGGGATATTAGGGCCAGGGATATTAGAGCAAGGGATATTAGGGCCAGGGATATTAGGGCCAGGGATATTAGGGCCAGGGATATTAGGGCCAGGGATATTAGGTCCAGGGATATCAGGGCCAGGGATATCAGGGCCAGGGATATTAGGTCCAGGGATATTAGGGCCAGGGATATTAGGGCCAGGGATATTATGGCCAGGGATATTAGGGCCAGGGATATTAGGGCCAGGGATATTAGGGCCAGCGATATTAGGGCCAGGGATATTAGGGCCAGGGATATTAGGGCCAGGGATATTAGGGCCAGGGATATTAGGGCCACGGATATTAGGGCCAGGGATGTTAGGGCCAGGGATATTAGGGCCAGGGATATTAGGGCCAGGGATATTAGGGCCAGGGATATTAGGGCAGGGATATTAGGTCCAGGGATATTAGGGCCAGGGATATTAGGGCCAGGGATGTTAGGGCCAGGGTTATTAGCGCCAGGGATATTAGGGCCAGGGATATTAGGGCCAGGGTTATTAGGGCCAGGGATATTAGGGCCAGGGATATTAGGGCGAGGGATATTAGGGCCAGGGATATTAGGGCCAGGGATATTAGGGCCAGGAATATTAGGGCCAGGGATATTAGTGCCAGGGATATTAGGGCCAGGGATATAGGGCAAGGGATATTAGGGCCCAGGGATATTAGGGCCAAGGATTTTAGAGCCAGGGATATTAGGGCCAGGGATATTAGGGCCAGGGATATTAGGGCCAGGGATATTAGGGCCAGGGATATTAGGGCCAGGGATATCAGGGCCAGGGATATTAGGGCCAGGGATATTAGGGCCAGGGATATTAGGGCCAGGGATATTATGGCCAGGGATATTAGGGCCAGCGATATTAGGGCCAGGGATATTAGGGCCAGGGATATTAGTGCCAGGGATATTAGAGCCAGGGATATTAGGGCCAGGGATATTAGGGCCAGGGATATTAGGGCCAGGGATATTAGGGCCAGGGATATTAGGGCCAGGGATATCAGGGCCAGGGATATTAGGGCCAGGGATATTAGGGCCAGGGATATTAGGGCCAGGGATATTATGGCCAGGGATATTAGGGCCAGCGATATTAGGGCCAGGGATATTAGGGCCAGGGATATTAGTGCCAGGGATATTAGAGCCAGGGATATTAGGGCCAGGGATATTAGGGCCAGGGATATTAGGGCCAGGGATATTAGGGCCAGGGATTTTAGGGCAAGGGATATTAGGGCCAGGGATATTAGGGCCAGGGATATTAGGGCCAGGGATATTAGGGCCAGGGATATTAGGTCCAGGGATATCAGGGCCAGGGATATCAGGGCCAGGGATATTAGGTCCAGGGATATTAGGGCCAGGGATATTAGGGCCAGGGATATTAGAGCCAGGGATATTAGGGCCAGGGATATTAGGGCCAGGGATATTAGGGCCAGGGAGATTAGGGCCAGCGTTATTAGGGCCAGGGATATTAAGGCCAGGGATATTATGGCCAGGGATATTAGGGCCAGGGATATTAGAGCCAGGGATATTAGGGCCAGCGATATTAGGGCCAGGGATATTAGGGCCAGGGATATTAGGGCCAGGGATATTAGGGCCAGGGATATTAGGGCCACGGATATTAGGGCCAGGGATATTAGGGCCAGGGATATTAGGGCCAGGGATATTAGGGCCAGGGATGTTAGGGCCAGGGATATTAGGGCCAGGGATATAAGGGCCAGGGATATTAGGGCCAGGCATATTATGGCCAGGGATATTAGGGCCAGGGATATTAGGGCAAGGGATATTAGGGCCACGGATATTAGGGCCAGGGATATTAGGGCAAGGGATATTAGGGCCAGGGATATTAGGGCCAGGGATATTAGGGCCAGGGATATTAGGTCCAGGGATATTAGGGCCAGGGATATTAGGGCCAGGGATATTAGGGCCAGGGATATTAGGGCCAGGGATATTAGGGCCAGCGATATTAGGGCCAGGGATATTAGGGCCAGGGATATTAGGGCCAGGGATATTAGAGCCAGGCATATTAGGGCCAGGGATATTAGAGCCAGGGATATTAGGGCCAGGGATATTAGGGCCAGGGATATTATGGCCAGGGATATTATGGAAGGGATATTAAGCCTGGGATATTAGGGCCAGGTATATTAGGGCCAGGGATTTTAGGGCCAGGGATATTAGGGGCAGGGATATTAGCGCCAGGGATATTAGGGCCAGGGATATTAGGGCCAGGGATATAAGGGCCAGGAATATTAGGGCCAGGCATATTATGCCCAGGGATATTAGGGCCAGGGATATTAGGGCCAGGGATATTAGGGCCAGGGATATTAAGGCCAGGGATATTAGGCCCAGGGATATTAGGGCCAGGGATATTAGGGCCAGCGATGTTAGGGCCAGGTATATTAGGGCCAGGGATATTAGGGCCAGGGATATTAGGGCCAGGGATATTAGGGCAGGGATATTAGGTCCAGGGATATTAGGGCGAGGGATATTAGGGCCAGGGAAGTTAGGGCCAGGGTTATTAGCGCCAGGGATATTAAGGCCAGGGATATTAGGGCCAGGGTTATTAGGGCCAGGGATATTAGGGCCAGGGATATTAGGGCGAGGGATATTAGGGCCAGGGATATTAGGTCCAGGGATATTAGGGCCAGGGATATTAGGGCCAGGGATATTAGGGCCAGGGATATGAGGGCCAGGGATATCAGGGCCAGGGATATTAGGGCCAGGGATATTAGGGCCAGGGATTATAGGGCCAGGGATATTATGGCCAGGGATATTAGGGCCAGCGATATTAGGGCCAGGGATATTAGGGCCACGGATATTAGGGCCAGGGATATTAGAGCCAGGGATATTAGGGCCAGGGATATTAGGGCCAGGGATATTAGGGCCAGGGATATTAGGGCCAGGGATTTTAGGGCCAGGGATATTAGGGCCAGGGATATTAGGGCCAGGGATATTAGAGCCAGGGATATTAGGGCCAGGGATATTAGGGCCAGGGATATTAGGGCCAGGGATATCAGGGCCAGGGATATCAGGGCCAGGGATATTATGGCCAGGGATATTATGGAAGGGATATTAAGCCTGGGATATTAGGGCCAGGTATATTAGGGCCAGGGATTTTAGGGCCAGGGATATTAGGGGCAGGGATATTAGGGCCAGGGATATTAGGGCCAGGGATATTAGGGCCAGGGATATAAGGGCCAGGAATATTAGGGCCAGGCATATTATGCCCAGGGATATTAGGGCCAGGGATATTAGGGCCAGGGATATTAGGGCCAGGGATATTAAGGCCAGGGATATTAGGCCCAGGGATATTAGGGCCAGGGATATTAGGGCCAGCGATGTTAGGGCCAGGTATATTAGGGCCAGGGATATTAGGGCCAGGGATATTAGGGCCAGGGATATTAGGGCAGGGATATTAGGTCCAGGGATATTAGGGCCAGGGATATTAGGGCTAGGGATGTTAGGGCCAGGGTTATTAGCGCCAGGGATATTAAGGCCAGGGATATTAGGGCGAGGGTTATTAGGGCCAGGGATATTAGGGCCAGGGATATTAGGGCGAGGGATATTAGGGCCAGGCATATTAGGGCCAGGGATATTAGGGCCAGGGATATTAGGGCCAGGGATATTAGGGCCAGGGATTTTAGGGCAAGGGATATTAGGGCCCAGGGATATTAGGGCCAGGGATTTTAGAGCCAGGGATATTAGGGCCAGGGATATTAGGGCCAGGGATATTAGGGCCAGGGATATGAGGGCCAGGGATATCAGGGCCAGGGATATCAGGGCCAGGGATATTAGGTCCAGGGATATTAGGGCCAGGGATATTAGGGCCAGGGATATTAGAGCCAGGGATATTAGGTCCAGGGATATTAGGGCCAGGGATATTAGGGCCAGGGATATTAGGGCCAGGGATATTAGGGCCAGGGATATCAGGGCCAGGGATATCAGGGCCAGGGATATTACGGCCAGGGATATTAGGGCCAGGGATATCAGGGCCAGGGATATCAGGGCCAGGGATATTAGGTCCAGGGATATTAGGGCCAGGGATATTAGGGCCAGGGATATTAGAGCCAGGGATATTAGGGCCAGGGATATTAGAGCCAGGGATATTAGGGCCAGGGAGATTAGGGCCAGCGTTATTAGGGCCAGGGATATTAGGGCCAGGGATATTATGGCCAGGGATATTAGGGCCAGGGATATTAGGGCCAGGGATATTAGGGCCAGCGATATTAGGGCCAGGGATATTAGGGCCAGGGATATTAGGGCCAGGGATATTAGGGCCAGGGATATCAGGGCCAGGGATATTTGGTCCAGGGATATTAGGGCCAGGGATATTAGGGCCAGGGATATTAGAGCCAGGGATATTAGGGCCAGGGATATTAGAGCCAGGGATATTAGGGCCAGGGAGATTAGGGCCAGCGTTATTAGGGCCAGGGATATTAGGGCCAGGGATATTATGGCCAGGGATATTAGGGCCAGGGATATTAGGGCCAGGGATATTAGGGCCAGCGATATTAGGGCCAGGGATATTAGGGCCAGGGATATTAGGGCCAGGGATATTAGGGCCAGGGATATTAGGGCCACGGATATTAGGGCCAGGGATGTTAGGGCCAGGGATATTAGGGCCAGGGATATTAGGGCCAGGGATATTAGGGCCAGGGATATTAGGGCAGGGATATTAGGTCCAGGGATATTAGGGCCAGGGATATTAGGGCCAGGGATGTTAGGGCCAGGGTTATTAGCGCCAGGGATATTAGGGCCAGGGATATTAGGGCCAGGGTTATTAGGGCCAGGGATATTAGGGCCAGGGATATTAGGGCGAGGGATATTAGGGCCAGGGATATTAGGGCCAGGGATATTAGGGCCAGGAATATTAGGGCCAGGGATATTAGTGCCAGGGATATTAGGGCCAGGGATTTTAGGGCAAGGGATATTAGGGCCCAGGGATATTAGGGCCAGGGATTTTAGAGCCAGGGATATTAGGGCCAGGGATATTAGGGCCAGGGATATTAGGGCCAGGGATATTAGGGCCAGGGATATTAGGGCCAGGGATATTAGGGCCAGGGATATTAGGGCAGGGATATTAGGTCCAGGGATATTAGGGCGAGGGATATTAGGGCCAGAGATGTTAGGGCCAGGGTTATTAGCGCCAGGGATATTAAGGCCAGGGATATTAGGGCCAGGGTTATTAGGGCCAGGGATATTAGGGCCAGGGATATTAGGGCGAGGGATATTAGGGCCAGGGATATTAGGTCCAGGGATATTAGGGCCAGGGATATTAGGGCCAGGGATATTAGGGCCAGGGATATGAGGGCCAGGGATATCAGGGCCAGGGATATTAGGGCCAGGGATATTAGGGCCAGGGATTATAGGGCCAGGGATATTATGGCCAGGGATATTAGGGCCAGCGATATTAGGGCCAGGGATATTAGGGCCACGGATATTAGGGCCAGGGATATTAGAGCCAGGGATATTAGGGCCAGGGATATTAGGGCCAGGGATATTAGGGCCAGGGATATTAGGGCCAGGGATTTTAGGGCCAGGGATATTAGGGCCAGGGATATTAGGGCCAGGGATATTAGAGCCAGGGATATTAGGGCCAGGGATATTAGGGCCAGGGATATTAGGGCCAGGGATATCAGGGCCAGGGATATCAGGGCCAGGGATATTATGGCCAGGGATATTATGGAAGGGATATTAAGCCTGGGATATTAGGGCCAGGTATATTAGGGCCAGGGATTTTAGGGCCAGGGATATTAGGGGCAGGGATATTAGGGCCAGGGATATTAGGGCCAGGGATATTAGGGCCAGGGATATAAGGGCCAGGAATATTAGGGCCAGGCATATTATGCCCAGGGATATTAGGGCCAGGGATATTAGGGCCAGGGATATTAGGGCCAGGGATATTAAGGCCAGGGATATTAGGCCCAGGGATATTAGGGCCAGGGATATTAGGGCCAGCGATGTTAGGGCCAGGTATATTAGGGCCAGGGATATTAGGGCCAGGGATATTAGGGCCAGGGATATTAGGGCAGGGATATTAGGTCCAGGGATATTAGGGCCAGGGATATTAGGGCTAGGGATGTTAGGGCCAGGGTTATTAGCGCCAGGGATATTAAGGCCAGGGATATTAGGGCGAGGGTTATTAGGGCCAGGGATATTAGGGCCAGGGATATTAGGGCGAGGGATATTAGGGCCAGGCATATTAGGGCCAGGGATATTAGGGCCAGGGATATTAGGGCCAGGGATATTAGGGCCAGGGATTTTAGGGCAAGGGATATTAGGGCCCAGGGATATTAGGGCCAGGGATTTTAGAGCCAGGGATATTAGGGCCAGGGATATTAGGGCCAGGGATATTAGGGCCAGGGATATTAGGGCCAGGGATATCAGGGCCAGGGATATTAGGGCCAGGGATATTAGGGCCAGGGATATTAGGGCCAGGGATATTACGGCCAGGGATATTAGGGCCAGGGATATCAGGGCCAGGGATATCAGGGCCAGGGATATTAGGTCCAGGGATATTAGGGCCAGGGATATTAGGGCCAGGGATATTAGAGCCAGGGATATTAGGGCCAGGGATATTAGAGCCAGGGATATTAGGGCCAGGGAGATTAGGGCCAGCGTTATTAGGGCCAGGGATATTAGGGCCAGGGATATTATGGCCAGGGATATTAGGGCCAGGGATATTAGGGCCAGGGATATTAGGGCCAGCGATATTAGGGCCAGGGATATTAGGGCCAGGGATATTAGGGCCAGGGATATTAGGGCCAGGGATATTAGGGCCACGGATATTAGGGCCAGGGATGTTAGGGCCAGGGATATTAGGGCCAGGGATATTAGGGCCAGGGATATTAGGGCCAGGGATATTAGGGCAGGGATATTAGGTCCAGGGATATTAGGGCCAGGGATATTAGGGCCAGGGATGTTAGGGCCAGGGTTATTAGCGCCAGGGATATTAGGGCCAGGGATATTAGGGCCAGGGTTATTAGGGCCAGGGATATTAGGGCCAGGGATATTAGGGCGAGGGATATTAGGGCCAGGGATATTAGGGCCAGGGATATTAGGGCCAGGAATATTAGGGCCAGGGATATTAGTGCCAGGGATATTAGGGCCAGGGATTTTAGGGCAAGGGATATTAGGGCCCAGGGATATTAGGGCCAGGGATTTTAGAGCCAGGGATATTAGGGCCAGGGATATTAGGGCCAGGGATATTAGGGCCAGGGATATTAGGGCCAGGGATATTAGGGCCAGGGATATCAGGGCCAGGGATATTAGGGCCAGGGATATTAGGGCCAGGGATATTAGGGCCAGGGATATTATGGCCAGGGATATTAGGGCCAGCGATATTAGGGCCAGGGATATTAGGGCCAGGGATATTAGTGCCAGGGATATTAGAGCCAGGGATATTAGGGCCAGGGATATTAGGGCCAGGGATATTAGGGCCAGGGATATTAGGGCCAGGGATTTTAGGGCAAGGGATATTAGGGCCAGGGATATTAGGGCCAGGGATATTAGAGCAAGGGATATTAGGGCCAGGGATATTAGGGCCAGGGATATTAGGTCCAGGGATATTAGGGCCAGGGATATTAGGTCCAGGGATATCAGGGCCAGGGATATCAGGGCCAGGGATATTAGGTCCAGGGATATTAGGGCCAGGGATATTAGGGCCAGGGATATTAGAGCCAGGGATATTAGGGCCAGGGATATTAGGGCCAGGGATATTAGGGCCAGGGAGATTAGGGCCAGCGTTATTAGGGCCAGGGATATTAAGGCCAGGGATATTATGGCCAGGGATATTAGGGCCAGGGATATTAGGGCCAGGGATATTAGGGCCAGCGATATTAGGGCCAGGGATATTAGGGCCAGGGATATTAGGGCCAGGGATATTAGGGCCAGGGATATTAGGGCCACGGATATTAGGGCCAGGGATATTAGGGCCAGGGATATTAGGGCCAGGGATATTAGGGCCAGGGATGTTAGGGCCAGGGATATTAGGGCCAGGGATATAAGGGCCAGGGATATTAGGGCCAGGCATATTATGGCCAGGGATATTAGGGCCAGGGATATTAGGGCAAGGGATATTAGGGCCACGGATATTAGGGCCAGGGATATTAGGGCAAGGGATATTAGGGCCAGGGATATTAGGGCCAGGGATATTAGGGCCAGGGATATTAGGGCCAGGGATATTAGGTCCAGGGATATTAGGGCCAGGGATATTAGGGCCAGGGATATTAGGGCCAGGGATATTAGGGCCAGGGATATTAGGGCCAGCGATATTAGGGCCAGGGATATTAGGGCCAGGGATATTAGGGCCAGGGATATTAGAGCCAGGCATATTAGGGCCAGGGATATTAGAGCCAGGGATATTAGGGCCAGGGATATTAGGGCCAGGGATATTAGGGCCTGGGATATTAGGGCCAGGGATATTAGGGCCAGGGATATTAGGGCCAGGGATATTAGGACGAGGAATATTAGGGCCAGGGATTTTAGGGCCAGGGATATTAGGGCCAGGGATTTTAGGGCAAGGGATATTAGGGCCAGGGATATTAGGGCCAGGGATATTAGGGCCAGGGATATTAGGGCCAGGGATGTAAGGGCCAGGGATATTAGGGCCAGGCATATTATGGCCAGGGATATTAGGGCCAGGGATATTAAGGCAAGGGATATTAGGGCCACGGATATTAGGGCCAGGGATATTAGGGCAAGGGATATTAGGGCCAGGGATATTAGGGCCAGGGATATTAGGGCCAGGGATATTAGGTCCAGGGATGTTAGGACCAGGATATTAGGGCCAGGGATATTAGGGCCAGGGATATTAGGGCCAGGGATATTAGGGCCAGCGATATTAGGGCCAGGGATATTAGGGCCAGGGATATTAGGGCCAGGGATATTAGAGCCAGGCATATTAGGGCCAGGGATATTAGAGCCAGGGATATTAGGGCCAGGGATATTAGGGCCAGGGATATTAGGGCCTGGGATATTAGGGCCAGGGATATTAGGGCCAGGGATATTAGGGCCAGGGATATTAGGGCCAGGGATATTAGGGCCAGGGATTTTAGGGCCAGGGATATTAGGGGCAGGGATATTAGGGCCAGGGATATTAGGGCCAGGGATATTAGGGCCAGGGATATTAGGGCCAGGCATATTATGCCCAGGGATATTAGGGCCAGGGATATTAGGGCCAGGGATATTAGGGCCAGGGATATTAAGGCCGGGGATATTAGGCCCAGGGATATTAGGGCCAGGGATATTAGGGCCAGCGATGTTAGGGCCAGGGATATTAGGGCCAGGGATATTAGGGCCAGGGATATTAGGGCCAGGGATATTAGGGCAGGGATATTAGGTCAGGGATATTAGGGCCAGGGATATTAGGGCCAGGGATATTATGGCCAGGGATATTAGGGCCAGCGATATTAGGTCCAGGGATATTAGAGCCAGGGATATTAGGGCCAGGGATATTAGGGCCAGGGATATTAGGGCCAGGGATATTAGGGCCAGGGATTTTAGGGCAAGGGATATTAGGGCCAGGGATATTAGGGCCAGGGATATTAGGGCCAGGGATATTAGGGCAGGGATATTAGGTCCAGGGATATTAGGGCCAGGGATATTAGGGCCAGGGATGTTAGGGCCAGGGATATTAGCGCCAGGGATATTAGGGCCAGGGATATTAGGGCCAGGGTTATTAGGGCCAGGGATATTAGGGCCAGGGATATTAGGGCGAGGGATATTAGGGCCAGGGATATTAGGGCCAGGGATATTAGGGCCAGGGATATTAGGGCCAGTGATTTTAGGGCAAGGGATATTAGGGCCCAGGGATATTAGGGCCAGGGATATTAGAGCCAGGGATATTAGGGCCAGGGATATTAGGGCCAGGGATATTAGGGCCAGGGATATTAGGGCCAGGGATATCAGGGCCAGGGATATTAGGGCCAGGAATATTAGGGCCAGGGATATTAGGGCCAGGGATATTATGGCCTGGGATATTAGAGCCAGCGATATTAGGGCCAGGGATATTAGGGCCAGGGATATTAGGGCCAGGGATATTAGAGCCAGGGATATTAGGGCCAGGGATATTAGGGCCAGGGATTTTAGAGCCAGGGATATTAGGGCCAGGGATATTAGGGCCAGGGATATTAGGGCCAGGGATTTTAGAGCCAGGGATATTAGGGCCAGGGATATTAGGGCCAGGGATATTAGGGCCAGGGATATTAGGGCCAGGGATATCAGGGCCAGGGATATTAGGGCCAGGGATATTAGGGCCAGGGATATTAGGGCCAGGGATATTATGGCCAGGGATATTAGGGCCAGGGATATTAGGGCCAGGGATATTAGGGCCAGGGATATTAGAGCCAGGGATATTAGGGCCAGGGATATTAGGGCCAGGGATATTAGGGCCAGGGATATTAGGGCCAGGGATTTTAGGGCAAGGGATATTAGGGCCAGGGATATTAGAGCCAGGGATATTAGAGCAAGGGATATTAGGGCCAGGGATATTAGGGCCAGGGATATTAGGGCCAGGGATATTACGGCCAGGGATATTAGGGCCAGGGATATCAGGGCCAGGGATATCATGGCCAGGGATATTAGGTCCAGGGATATTAGGGCCAGGGATATTAGGGCCAGGGATATTAGAGCCAGGGATATTAGGGCCAGGGATATTAGGGCCAGGGATATTAGGGCCAGGGAGATTAGGGCCAGCGTTATTAGGGCCAGGGATATTAGGGCCAGGGATATTATGGCCAGGGATATTAGGGCCAGGGATAATAGGGCCAGGGATATTAGGGCCAGCGATATTAGGGCCAGGGATATTAGGGCCAGGGATATTAGGGCCAGGGATATTAGGGCCAGGGATATTAGGGACACGGATATTAGGGCCAGGGATGTTAGGGCCAGGGATATTAGGGCCAGATATATTAGGGCCAGGGATATTAGGGCCAGGGATATTAGGGCAGGGATATTAGGTCCAGGGATATTAGGGCCATAGATATTAGGGCCAGGGATGTTAGGGCCAGGGTTATTAGCGCCAGGGATATTAGGGCCAGGGATATTAGGGCCAGGGTTATTAGGGCCAGGGATATTAGGGCCAGGGATATTAGGGCGAGGGATATTAGGGCCAGGGATATTAGGGCCAGGGATATTAGGGCCAGGGATATTAGGGCCAGGGATATTAGGGCCAGGGATATTAGGGCCAGGGATTTTAGGGCAAGGGATATTAGGGCCCAGGGATATTAGGGCCAGGGATTTTAGAGCCAGGGATATTAGGGCCAGGGATATTAGGGCCAGGGATATTAGGGCCAGGGATATTAGGGCCAGGGATATTAGGGCCAGGGATATCAGGGCCAGGGATATTAGGGCCAGGGATATTAGGGCCAGGGATATTAGGGCCAGGGATATTATGGCCAGGGATATTAGGGCCAGCGATATTAGGGCCAGGGATATTAGGGCCAGGGATATTAGGGCCAGGGATATTAGAGCCAGGGATATTAGGGCCAGGGATATTAGGGCCAGGGATATTAGAGCCAGGGATATTAGGGCCAGGGATTTTAGGGCAAGGGATATTAGGGCCAGGGATATTAGGGCCAGGGATATTAGAGCAAGGGATATTAGGGCCAGGGATATTAGGGCCAGGGATGTTAGGGCCAGGGATATTAGGGCCAGGGATATTAGGGCCAGGGATATCAGGGCCAGGGATATCAGGGCCAGGGATATTAGGTCCAGGGATATTACGGCCAGGGATATTAGGGCCAGGGATATTAGAGCCAGGGATATTAGGGCCAGGGATATTAGGGCCAGGGATATTAGGGCCAGGGAGATTAGGGCCAGCGTCATTAGGGCCAGGGATATTAAGGCTAGGGATATTATGGCCAGGGATATTAGGGCCAGGGATATTAGGGCCAGGGATATTAGGGCCAGGGATATTAGGGCCAGGGATTTTAGGGCAAGGGATATTAGGGCCAGGGATATTAGAGCCAGGGATATTAGAGCAAGGGATATTAGGGCCAGGGATATTAGGGCCAGGGATATTAAGGCCAGGGATATTACGGCCAGGGATATTAGGGCCAGGGATATCAGGGCCAGGGATATCAGGGCCAGGGATATTAGGTCCAGGGATATTAGGGCCAGGGATATTAGGGCCAGGGATATTAGAGCCAGGGATATTAGGGCCAGGGATATTAGGGCCAGGGTTATTAGGGCCAGGGATATTAGGGCCAGGGATATTAGGGCGAGGGATATTAGGGCCAGGCATATTAGGGCCAGGGATATTAGGGCCAGGGATATTAGGGCCAGGGATATTAGGGCCAGGGATTTTAGGGCAAGGGATATTAGGGCCCAGGGATATTAGGGCCAGGGAATTTAGAGCCAGGGATATTAGGGCCAGGGATATTAGGGCCAGGGATATTAGGGCCAGGGATATTAGGGCCAGGGATATCAGGGCCAGGGATATTAGGGCCAAGGATATTAGGGCCAGGGATATTAGGGCCAGGGATATTACGGCCAGGGATATTAGGGCCAGGGATATCAGGGCCAGGGATATCAGGGCCAGGGATATTAGGTCCAGGGATATTAGGGCCAGGGATATTAGGGCCAGGGATATTAGAGCCAGGGATATTAGGGCCAGGGATATTAGGGCCAGGGATATTAGGGCCAGGGAGATTAGGGCCAGTGTTATTAGGGCCAGGGATATTAGGGCCAGGGATATTATGGCCAGGGATATTAGGGCCAGGGATATTAGGGCCAGGGATATTAGGGCCAGCGATATTAGGGCCAGGGATATTAGGGCCAGGGATATTAGGGCCAGGGATATTAGGGCCAGGGATATTAGGGCCACGGATATTAGGGCCAGGGATGTTAGGGCCAGGGATATTAGGGCCAGGGATATTAGGGCCAGGGATATTAGGGCCAGGGATATTAGGGCAGGGATATTAGGTCCAGGGATATTAGGGCCAGGGATATTAGGGCCAGGGATGTTAGGGCCAGGGTTATTAGCGCCAGGATATTAGGGCCAGGGATATTAGGGCCAGGGTTATTAGGGCCAGGGATATTAGGGCCAGGGATATTAGGGCGAGGGATATTAAGGCCAGGGATATTAGGGCCAGGGATATTAGGGCCGGGAATATTAGGGCCAGGGATATTAGGGCCAGGGATATTAGGGCCAGGGATTTTAGGGCAAGGGATATTAGGGCCCAGGGATATTAGGGCCAGGGATTTTAGAGCCAGGGATATTAGGGCCAGGGATATTAGGGCCAGGGATATTAGGGCCAGGGATATTAGGGCCAGGGATATTAGGGCCAGGGATATCAGGGCCAGGGATATTAGGGCCAAAGATATTAGGGCCAGGGATATTAGGGCCAGGGATATTATGGCCAGGGATATTAGGGCCAGTGATATTAGTGCCAGGGATATTAGGGCCAGGGATATTAGGGCCAGGGATATTAGAGCCAGGGATATTAGGGCCAGGGATATTAGGGCCAGGGATATTAGGGCCAGGGATATTAGGGCCAGGGATTTTAGGGCAAGGGATATTAGGGCCAGGGATATTAGGGCCAGGGATATTAGAGCAAGGGATATTAGGGCCAGGGATATTAGGGCCAGGGATATTAGGGCCAGGGATATTAGGGCCAGGGATATTAGGTCCAGGGATATCAGGGCCAGGGATATCAGGGCCAGGGATATTAGGTCCAGGGATATTAGGGCCAGGGATATTAGGGCCAGGGATATTAGAGCCAGGGATATTAGGGCCAGGGATATTAGGGCCAGGGATATTAGGGCCAGGGAGATTAGGGCCAGCGTTATTAGGGCCAGGGATATTAAGGCCAGGGATATTATGGCCAGGGATATTAGGGCCAGGGATATTAGGGCCAGGGATATTAGGGCCAGCGATATTAGGGCCAGGGATATTAGGGCCAGGGATATTAGGGCCAGGGATATTAGGGCCAGGGATATTAGGGCCACGGATATTAGGGCCAGGGATATTAGGGCCAGGGATATTAGGGCCAGGGATATTAGGGCCAGGGATGTTAGGGCCAGGGATATTAGGGCCAGGGATATAAGGGCCAGGGATATTAGGGCCAGGCATATTATGGCCAGGGATATTAGGGCCAGGGATATTAGGGCAAGGGATATTAGGGCCACGGATATTAGGGCCAGGGATATTAGGGCAAGGGATATTAGGGCCAGGGATATTAGGGCCAGGGATATTAGGGCCAGGGATATTAGGTCCAGGGATATTAGGGCCAGGGATATTAGGGCCAGGGATATTAGGGCCAGGGATATTAGGGCCAGGGATATTAGGGCCAGCGATATTAGGGCCAGGGATATTAGGGCCAGGGATATTAGGGCCAGGGATATTAGAACCAGGCATATTAGGGCCAGGGATATTAGAGCCAGGGATATTAGGGCCAGGGATATTAGGGCCAGGGATATTAGGGCCAGGGATATTAGGGCCAGGGATATTAGGGCCAGGGATATTAGGCCCAGGGATATTAGGGCCAGGGATTTTAGGGCCAGGGATATTAGGGCCAGGGATTTTAGGGCAAGGGATATTAGGGCCAGGGATATTAGGGCCAGGGATATTAGGGCCAGGGATATTAGGGCCAGGGATATAAGGGCCAGGGATATTAGGGCCAGGCATATTATGGCCAGGGATATTAGGGCCAGGGATATTAAGGCAAGGGATATTAGGGCCACGGATATTAGGGCCAGGGATATTAGGGCAAGGGATATTAGGGCCAGGGATATTAGGGCCAGGGATATTAGGGCCAGGGATATTAGGTCCAGGGATGTTAGGACCAGGGATATTAGGGCCAGGGATATTAGGGCCAGGGATATTAGGGCCAGGGATATTAGGGCCAGCGATATTAGGGCCAGGGATATTAGGGCCAGGGATATTAGGGCCAGGGATATTAGAGCCAGGCATATTAGGGCCAGGGATATTAGAGCCAGGGATATTAGGGCCAGGGATATTAGGGCCAGGGATATTAGGGCCTGGGATATTAGGGCCAGGGATATTAGGGCCAGGGATATTAGGGCCAGGGATATTAGGGCCAGGGATTTTAGGGCCAGGGATATTAGGGGCAGGGATATTAGGGCCAGGGATATTAGGGCCAGGGATATTAGGGCCAGGGATATTAGGGCCAGGCATATTATGCCCAGGGATATTAGGGCCAGGGATATTAGGGCCAGGGATATTAGGGCCAGGGATATTAGGGCCAGGGATATTAGGGCCAGGGATTTTAGAGCCAGGGATATTAGGGCCAGGGATATTAGGGCCAGGGATATTAGGGCCAGGGATATTAGGGCCAGGGATATCAGGGCCAGGGATATTAGGGCCAGGGATATTAGGGCCAGGGATATTAGGGCCAGGGATATTATGGCCAGGGATATTAGGGCCAGGGATATTAGGGCCAGGGATATTAGGGCCAGGGATATTAGAGCCAGGGATATTAGGGCCAGGGATATTAGGGCCAGGGATATTAGGGCCAGGGATATTAGTGCCAGGGATTTTAGGGCAAGGGATATTAGGGCCAGGGATATTAGAGCCAGGGATATTAGAGCAAGGGATATTAGGGCCAGGGATATTAGGGCCAGGGATATTAGGGCCAGGGATATTACGGCCAGGGATATTAGGGCCAGGGATATCAGGGCCAGGGATATCATGGCCAGGGATATTAGGTCCAGGGATATTAGGGCCAGGGATATTAGGGCCAGGGATATTAGAGCCAGGGATATTAGGGCCAGGGATATTAGGGCCAGGGATATTAGGGCCAGGGAGATTAGGGCCAGCGTTATTAGGGCCAGGGATATTAGGGCCAGGGATATTATGGCCAGGGATATTAGGGCCAGGGATAATAGGGCCAGGGATATTAGGGCCAGCGATATTAGGGCCAGGGATATTAGGGCCAGGGATATTAGGGCCAGGGATATTAGGGCCAGGGATATTAGGGACACGGATATTAGGGCCAGGGATGTTAGGGCCAGGGATATTAGGGCCAGGGATATTAGGGCCAGGGATATTAGGGCCAGGGATATTAGGGCAGGGATATTAGGTCCAGGGATATTAGGGCCATGGATATTAGGGCCAGGGATGTTAGGGCCAGGGTTATTAGCGCCAGGGATATTAGGGCCAGGGATATTAGGGCCAGGGTTATTAGGGCAGGGATATTAGGGCCAGGGATATTAGGGCGAGGGATATTAGGGCCAGGGATATTAGGGCCAGGGATATTAGGGCCAGGGATATTAGGGCCAGGGATATTAGGGCCAGGGATATTAGGGCCAGGGATTTTAGGGCAAGGGATATTAGGGCCCAGGGATATTAGGGCCAGGGATTTTAGAGCCAGGGATATTAGGGCCAGGGATATTAGGGCCAGGGATATTAGGGCCAGGGATATTAGGGCCAGGGATATTAGGGCCAGGGATATCAGGGCCAGGGATATTAGGGCCAGGGATATTAGGGCCAGGGATATTAGGGCCAGGGATATTATGGCCAGGGATATTAGGGCCAGCGATATTAGGGCCAGGGATATTAGGGCCAGGGATATTAGGGCCAGGGATATTAGAGCCAGGGATATTAGGGCCAGGGATATTAGGGCCAGGGATATTAGAGCCAGGGATATTAGGGCCAGGGATTTTAGGGCAAGGGATATTAGGGCCAGGGATATTAGGGCCAGGGATATTAGAGCAAGGGATATTAGGGCCAGGGATATTAGGGCCAGGGATATTAGGGCCAGGGATATTAGGGCCAGGGATATTAGGGCCAGGGATATCAGGGCCAGGGATATCAGGGCCAGGGATATTAGGTCCAGGGATATTACGGCCAGGGATATTAGGGCCAGGGATATTAGAGCCAGGGATATTAGGGCCAGGGATATTAAGGCCAGGGATATTAGGGCCAGGGAGATTAGGGCCAGCGTCATTAGGGCCAGGGATATTAAGGCTAGGGATATTATGGCCAGGGATATTAGGGCCAGGGATATTAGGGCCAGGGATATTAGGGCCAGGGATATTAGGGTCAGGGATTTTAGGGCAAGGGATATTAGGGCCAGGGATATTAGAGCCAGGGATATTAGAGCAAGGGATATTAGGGCCAGGGATATTAGGGCCAGGGATATTAAGGCCAGGGATATTACGGCCAGGGATATTAGGGCCAGGGATATCAGGGCCAGGGATATCAGGGCCAGGGATATTAGGTCCAGGGATATTAGGGCCAGGGATATTAGGGCCAGGGATATTAGAGCCAGGGATATTAGGGCCAGGGATATTAGGGCCAGGGTTATTAGGGCCAGGGATATTAGGGCCAGGGATATTAGGGCGAGGGATATTAGGACCAGGCATATTAGGGCCAGGGATATTAGGGCCAGGGATATTAGGGCCAGGGATATTAGGGCCAGGGATTTTAGGGCAAGGGATATTAGGGCCCAGGGATATTAGGGCCAGGGAATTTAGAGCCAGGGATATTAGGGCCAGGGATATTAGGGCCAGGGATATTAGGGCCAGGGATATTAGGGCCAGGGATATCAGGGCCAGGGATATTAGGGCCAGGGATATTAGGGCCAGGGATATTAGGGCCAGGGATATTACGGCCAGGGATATTAGGGCCAGGGATATCAGGGCCAGGGATATCAGGGCCAGGGATATTAGGTCCAGGGATATTAGGGCCAGGGATATTAGGGCCAGGGATATTAGAGCCAGGGATATTAGGGCCAGGGATATTAGGGCCAGGGATATTAGGGCCAGGGAGATTAGGGCCAGCGTTATTAGGGCCAGGGATATTAGGGCCAGGGATATTATGGCCAGGGATATTAGGGCCAGGGATATTAGGGCCAGGGATATTAGGGCCAGCGATATTAGGGCCAGGGATATTAGGGCCAGGGATATTAGGGCCAGGGATATTAGGGCCAGGGATATTAGGGCCACGGATATTAGGGCCAGGGATGTTAGGGCCAGGGATATTAGGGCCAGGGATATTAGGGCCAGGGATATTAGGGCCAGGGATATTAGGGCAGGGATATTAGGTCCAGGGATATTAGGGCCAGGGATATTAGGGCCAGGGATGTTAGGGCCAGGGTTATTAGCGCCAGGGATATTAGGGCCAGGGATATTAGGGCCAGGGTTATTCGGGCCAGGGATATTAGGGTCAGGGATATTAGGGCGAGGGATATTAAGGCCAGGGATATTAGGGCCAGGGATATTAGGGCCAGGAATATTAGGGCCAGGGATATTAGGGCCAGGGATATTAGGGCCAGGGATTTTAGGGCAAGGGATATTAGGGCCCAGGGATATTAGGGCCAGGGATTTTAGAGCCAGGGATATTAGGGCCAGGGATATTAGGGCCAGGGATATTAGGGCCAGGGATATTAGGGCCAGGGATATTAGGGCCAGGGATATATCAGGGCCAGGGATATTAGGGCCAGGGATATTAGGGCCAGGGATATTAGGGCCAGGGATATTATGGCCAGGGATATTAGGGCCAGCGATATTAGTGCCAGGGATATTAGGGCCAGGGATATTAGGGCCAGGGATATTAGAGCCAGGGATATTAGGGCCAGGGATATTAGGGCCAGGGATATTAGGGCCAGGGATATTAGGGCCAGGGATTTTAGGGCAAGGGATATTAGGGCCAGGGATATTAGGGCCAGGGATATTAGGGCCAGGGATATTAGGGCCAGGGATATTAGGGCCAGGGATATTAGGTCCAGGGATATCAGGGCCAGGGATATCAGGGCCAGGGATATTAGGTCCAGGGATATTAGGGCCAGGGATATTAGGGCCAGGGATATTAGGGCCAGCGATATTAGGGCCAGGGATATTAGGGCCAGGGATATTAGGGCCAGGGATATTAGAGCCAGGCATATTAGGGCCAGGGATATTAGAGCCAGGGATATTAGGGCCAGGGATATTAGGGCCAGGGATATTAGGGCCAGGGATATTAGGGCCAGGGATATTAGGGCCAGGGATATTAGGCCCAGGGATATTAGGGCCAGGGATTTTAGGGCCAGGGATATTAGGGCCAGGGATTTTAGGGCAAGGGATATTAGGGCCAGGGATATTAGGGCCAGGGATATTAGGGCCAGGGATATTAGGGCCAGGGATATAAGGGCCAGGGATATTAGGGCCAGGCATATTATGGCCAGGGATATTAGGGCCAGGGATATTAAGGCAAGGGATATTAGGGCCACGGATATTAGGGCCAGGGATATTAGGGCAAGGGATATTAGGGCCAGGGATATTAGGGCCAGGGATATTAGGGCCAGGGATATTAGGTCCAGGGATGTTAGGACCAGGGATATTAGGGCCAGGGATATTAGGGCCAGGGATATTAGGGCCAGGGATATTAGGGCCAGCGATATTAGGGCCAGGGATATTAGGGCCAGGGATATTAGGGCCAGGGATATTAGAGCCAGGCATATTAGGGCCAGGGATATTAGAGCCAGGGATATTAGGGCCAGGGATATTAGGGCCAGGGATATTAGGGCCTGGGATATTAGGGCCAGGGATATTAGGGCCAGGGATATTAGGGCCAGGGATATTAGGGCCAGGGATTTTAGGGCAAGGGATATTAGGGCCCAGGGATATTAGGGCCAGGGATTTTAGAGCCAGGGATATTAGGGCCAGGGATATTAGGGCCAGGGATATTAGGGCCAGGGATATTAGGGCCAGGGATATTAGGGCCAGGGATATCAGGGCCAGGGATATTAGGGCCAAAGATATTAGGGCCAGGGATATTAGGGCCAGGGATATTATGGCCAGGGATATTAGGGCCAGTGATATTAGTGCCAGGGATATTAGGGCCAGGGATATTAGGGCCAGGGATATTAGAGCCAGGGATATTAGGGCCAGGGATATTAGGGCCAGGGATATTAGGGCCAGGGATATTAGGGCCAGGGATTTTAGGGCAAGGGATATTAGGGCCAGGGATATTAGGGCCAGGGATATTAGAGCAAGGGATATTAGGGCCAGGGATATTAGGGCCAGGGATATTAGGGCCAGGGATATTAGGGCCAGGGATATTAGGTCCAGGGATATCAGGGCCAGGGATATCAGGGCCAGGGATATTAGGTCCAGGGATATTAGGGCCAGGGATATTAGGGCCAGGGATATTAGAGCCAGGGATATTAGGGCCAGGGATATTAGGGCCAGGGATATTAGGGCCAGGGAGATTAGGGCCAGCGTTATTAGGGCCAGGGATATTAAGGCCAGGGATATTATGGCCAGGGATATTAGGGCCAGGGATATTAGGGCCAGGGATATTAGGGCCAGCGATATTAGGGCCAGGGATATTAGGGCCAGGGATATTAGGGCCAGGGATATTAGGGCCAGGGATATTAGGGCCACGGATATTAGGGCCAGGGATATTAGGGCCAGGGATATTAGGGCCAGGGATATTAGGGCCAGGGATGTTAGGGCCAGGGATATTAGGGCCAGGGATATAAGGGCCAGGGATATTAGGGCCAGGCATATTATGGCCAGGGATATTAGGGCCAGGGATATTAGGGCAAGGGATATTAGGGCCACGGATATTAGGGCCAGGGATATTAGGGCAAGGGATATTAGGGCCAGGGATATTAGGGCCAGGGATATTAGGGCCAGGGATATTAGGTCCAGGGATATTAGGGCCAGGGATATTAGGGCCAGGGATATTAGGGCCAGGGATATTAGGGCCAGGGATATTAGGGCCAGCGATATTAGGGCCAGGGATATTAGGGCCAGGGATATTAGGGCCAGGGATATTAGAGCCAGGCATATTAGGGCCAGGGATATTAGAGCCAGGGATATTAGGGCCAGGGATATTAGGGCCAGGGATATTAGGGCCAGGGATATTAGGGCCAGGGATATTAGGGCCAGGGATATTAGGCCCAGGGATATTAGGGCCAGGGATTTTAGGGCCAGGGATATTAGGGCCAGGGATTTTAGGGCAAGGGATATTAGGGCCAGGGATATTAGGGCCAGGGATATTAGGGCCAGGGATATTAGGGCCAGGGATATAAGGGCCAGGGATATTAGGGCCAGGCATATTATGGCCAGGGATATTAGGGCCAGGGATATTAAGGCAAGGGATATTAGGGCCACGGATATTAGGGCCAGGGATATTAGGGCAAGGGATATTAGGGCCAGGGATATTAGGGCCAGGGATATTAGGGCCAGGGATATTAGGTCCAGGGATGTTAGGACCAGGGATATTAGGGCCAGGGATATTAGGGCCAGGGATATTAGGGCCAGGGATATTAGGGCCAGCGATATTAGGGCCAGGGATATTAGGGCCAGGGATATTAGGGCCAGGGATATTAGAGCCAGGCATATTAGGGCCAGGGATATTAGAGCCAGGGATATTAGGGCCAGGGATATTAGGGCCAGGGATATTAGGGCCTGGGATATTAGGGCCAGGGATATTAGGGCCAGGGATATTAGGGCCAGGGATATTAGGGCCAGGGATTTTAGGGCCAGGGATATTAGGGGCAGGGATATTAGGGCCAGGGATATTAGGGCCAGGGATATTAGGGCCAGGGATATTAGGGCCAGGCATATTATGCCCAGGGATATTAGGGCCAGGGATATTAGGGCCAGGGATATTAGGGCCAGGGATATTAGGGCCAGGGATATTAGGGCCAGGGATTTTAGAGCCAGGGATATTAGGGCCAGGGATATTAGGGCCAGGGATATTAGGGCCAGGGATATTAGGGCCAGGGATATCAGGGCCAGGGATATTAGGGCCAGGGATATTAGGGCCAGGGATATTAGGGCCAGGGATATTATGGCCAGGGATATTAGGGCCAGGGATATTAGGGCCAGGGATATTAGGGCCAGGGATATTAGAGCCAGGGATATTAGGGCCAGGGATATTAGGGCCAGGGATATTAGGGCCAGGGATATTAGTGCCAGGGATTTTAGGGCAAGGGATATTAGGGCCAGGGATATTAGAGCCAGGGATATTAGAGCAAGGGATATTAGGGCCAGGGATATTAGGGCCAGGGATATTAGGGCCAGGGATATTACGGCCAGGGATATTAGGGCCAGGGATATCAGGGCCAGGGATATCATGGCCAGGGATATTAGGTCCAGGGATATTAGGGCCAGGGATATTAGGGCCAGGGATATTAGAGCCAGGGATATTAGGGCCAGGGATATTAGGGCCAGGGATATTAGGGCCAGGGAGATTAGGGCCAGCGTTATTAGGGCCAGGGATATTAGGGCCAGGGATATTATGGCCAGGGATATTAGGGCCAGGGATAATAGGGCCAGGGATATTAGGGCCAGCGATATTAGGGCCAGGGATATTAGGGCCAGGGATATTAGGGCCAGGGATATTAGGGCCAGGGATATTAGGGACACGGATATTAGGGCCAGGGATGTTAGGGCCAGGGATATTAGGGCCAGGGATATTAGGGCCAGGGATATTAGGGCCAGGGATATTAGGGCAGGGATATTAGGTCCAGGGATATTAGGGCCATGGATATTAGGGCCAGGGATGTTAGGGCCAGGGTTATTAGCGCCAGGGATATTAGGGCCAGGGATATTAGGGCCAGGGTTATTAGGGCAGGGATATTAGGGCCAGGGATATTAGGGCGAGGGATATTAGGGCCAGGGATATTAGGGCCAGGGATATTAGGGCCAGGGATATTAGGGCCAGGGATATTAGGGCCAGGGATATTAGGGCCAGGGATTTTAGGGCAAGGGATATTAGGGCCCAGGGATATTAGGGCCAGGGATTTTAGAGCCAGGGATATTAGGGCCAGGGATATTAGGGCCAGGGATATTAGGGCCAGGGATATTAGGGCCAGGGATATTAGGGCCAGGGATATCAGGGCCAGGGATATTAGGGCCAGGGATATTAGGGCCAGGGATATTAGGGCCAGGGATATTATGGCCAGGGATATTAGGGCCAGCGATATTAGGGCCAGGGATATTAGGGCCAGGGATATTAGGGCCAGGGATATTAGAGCCAGGGATATTAGGGCCAGGGATATTAGGGCCAGGGATATTAGAGCCAGGGATATTAGGGCCAGGGATTTTAGGGCAAGGGATATTAGGGCCAGGGATATTAGGGCCAGGGATATTAGAGCAAGGGATATTAGGGCCAGGGATATTAGGGCCAGGGATATTAGGGCCAGGGATATTAGGGCCAGGGATATTAGGGCCAGGGATATCAGGGCCAGGGATATCAGGGCCAGGGATATTAGGTCCAGGGATATTACGGCCAGGGATATTAGGGCCAGGGATATTAGAGCCAGGGATATTAGGGCCAGGGATATTAAGGCCAGGGATATTAGGGCCAGGGAGATTAGGGCCAGCGTCATTAGGGCCAGGGATATTAAGGCTAGGGATATTATGGCCAGGGATATTAGGGCCAGGGATATTAGGGCCAGGGATATTAGGGCCAGGGATATTAGGGTCAGGGATTTTAGGGCAAGGGATATTATGGCCAGGGATATTAGAGCCAGGGATATTAGAGCAAGGGATATTAGGGCCAGGGATATTAGGGCCAGGGATATTAAGGCCAGGGATATTACGGCCAGGGATATTAGGGCCAGGGATATCAGGGCCAGGGATATCAGGGCCAGGGATATTAGGTCCAGGGATATTAGGGCCAGGGATATTAGGGCCAGGGATATTAGAGCCAGGGATATTAGGGCCAGGGATATTAGGGCCAGGGTTATTAGGGCCAGGGATATTAGGGCCAGGGATATTAGGGCGAGGGATATTAGGACCAGGCATATTAGGGCCAGGGATATTAGGGCCAGGGATATTAGGGCCAGGGATATTAGGGCCAGGGATTTTAGGGCAAGGGATATTAGGGCCCAGGGATATTAGGGCCAGGGAATTTAGAGCCAGGGATATTAGGGCCAGGGATATTAGGGCCAGGGATATTAGGGCCAGGGATATTAGGGCCAGGGATATCAGGGCCAGGGATATTAGGGCCAGGGATATTAGGGCCAGGGATATTAGGGCCAGGGATATTACGGCCAGGGATATTAGGGCCAGGGATATCAGGGCCAGGGATATCAGGGCCAGGGATATTAGGTCCAGGGATATTAGGGCCAGGGATATTAGGGCCAGGGATATTAGAGCCAGGGATATTAGGGCCAGGGATATTAGGGCCAGGGATATTAGGGCCAGGGAGATTAGGGCCAGCGTTATTAGGGCCAGGGATATTAGGGCCAGGGATATTATGGCCAGGGATATTAGGGCCAGGGATATTAGGGCCAGGGATATTAGGGCCAGCGATATTAGGGCCAGGGATATTAGGGCCAGGGATATTAGGGCCAGGGATATTAGGGCCAGGGATATTAGGGCCACGGATATTAGGGCCAGGGATGTTAGGGCCAGGGATATTAGGGCCAGGGATATTAGGGCCAGGGATATTAGGGCCAGGGATATTAGGGCAGGGATATTAGGTCCAGGGATATTAGGGCCAGGGATATTAGGGCCAGGGATGTTAGGGCCAGGGTTATTAGCGCCAGGGATATTAGGGCCAGGGATATTAGGGCCAGGGTTATTCGGGCCAGGGATATTAGGGCCAGGGATATTAGGGCGAGGGATATTAAGGCCAGGGATATTAGGGCCAGGGATATTAGGGCCAGGAATATTAGGGCCAGGGATATTAGGGCCAGGGATATTAGGGCCAGGGATTTTAGGGCAAGGGATATTAGGGCCCAGGGATATTAGGGCCAGGGATTTTAGAGCCAGGGATATTAGGGCCAGGGATATTAGGGCCAGGGATATTAGGGCCAGGGATATTAGGGCCAGGGATATTAGGGCCAGGGATATATCAGGGCCAGGGATATTAGGGCCAGGGATATTAGGGCCAGGGATATTAGGGCCAGGGATATTATGGCCAGGGATATTAGGGCCAGCGATATTAGTGCCAGGGATATTAGGGCCAGGGATATTAGGGCCAGGGATATTAGAGCCAGGGATATTAGGGCCAGGGATATTAGGGCCAGGGATATTAGGGCCAGGGATATTAGGGCCAGGGATTTTAGGGCAAGGGATATTAGGGCCAGGGATATTAGGGCCAGGGATATTAGAGCAAGGGATATTAGGGCCAGGGATATTAGGGCCAGGGATATTAGGGCCAGGGATATTAGGGCCAGGGATATTAGGTCCAGGGATATCAGGGCCAGGGATATCAGGGCCAGGGATATTAGGTCCAGGGATATTAGGGCCAGGGATATTAGGGCCAGGGATATTAGGGCCAGCGATATTAGGGCCAGGGATATTAGGGCCAGGGATATTAGGGCCAGGGATATTAGAGCCAGGCATATTAGGGCCAGGGATATTAGAGCCAGGGATATTAGGGCCAGGGATATTAGGGCCAGGGATATTAGGGCCAGGGATATTAGGGCCAGGGATATTAGGGCCAGGGATATTAGGCCCAGGGATATTAGGGCCAGGGATTTTAGGGCCAGGGATATTAGGGCCAGGGATTTTAGGGCAAGGGATATTAGGGCCAGGGATATTAGGGCCAGGGATATTAGGGCCAGGGATATTAGGGCCAGGGATATAAGGGCCAGGGATATTAGGGCCAGGCATATTATGGCCAGGGATATTAGGGCCAGGGATATTAAGGCAAGGGATATTAGGGCCACGGATATTAGGGCCAGGGATATTAGGGCAAGGGATATTAGGGCCAGGGATATTAGGGCCAGGGATATTAGGGCCAGGGATATTAGGTCCAGGGATGTTAGGACCAGGGATATTAGGGCCAGGGATATTAGGGCCAGGGATATTAGGGCCAGGGATATTAGGGCCAGCGATATTAGGGCCAGGGATATTAGGGCCAGGGATATTAGGGCCAGGGATATTAGAGCCAGGCATATTAGGGCCAGGGATATTAGAGCCAGGGATATTAGGGCCAGGGATATTAGGGCCAGGGATATTAGGGCCTGGGATATTAGGGCCAGGGATATTAGGGCCAGGGATATTAGGGCCAGGGATATTAGGGCCAGGGATTTTAGGGCCAGGGATATTAGGGGCAGGGATATTAGGGCCAGGGATATTAGGGCCAGGGATATTAGGGCCAGGGATATTAGGGCCAGGCATATTATGCCCAGGGATATTAGGGCCAGGGATATTAGGGCCAGGGATATTAGGGCCAGGGATATTAGGGCCAGGGATATTAGGGCCAGGGATTTTAGAGCCAGGGATATTAGGGCCAGGGATATTAGGGCCAGGGATATTAGGGCCAGGGATATTAGGGCCAGGGATATCAGGGCCAGGGATATTAGGGCCAGGGATATTAGGGCCAGGGATATTAGGGCCAGGGATATTATGGCCAGGGATATTAGGGCCAGGGATATTAGGGCCAGGGATATTAGGGCCAGGGATATTAGAGCCAGGGATATTAGGGCCAGGGATATTAGGGCCAGGGATATTAGGGCCAGGGATATTAGTGCCAGGGATTTTAGGGCAAGGGATATTAGGGCCAGGGATATTAGAGCCAGGGATATTAGAGCAAGGGATATTAGGGCCAGGGATATTAGGGCCAGGGATATTAGGGCCAGGGATATTACGGCCAGGGATATTAGGGCCAGGGATATCAGGGCCAGGGATATCATGGCCAGGGATATTAGGTCCAGGGATATTAGGGCCAGGGATATTAGGGCCAGGGATATTAGAGCCAGGGATATTAGGGCCAGGGATATTAGGGCCAGGGATATTAGGGCCAGGGAGATTAGGGCCAGCGTTATTAGGGCCAGGGATATTAGGGCCAGGGATATTATGGCCAGGGATATTAGGGCCAGGGATAATAGGGCCAGGGATATTAGGGCCAGCGATATTAGGGCCAGGGATATTAGGGCCAGGGATATTAGGGCCAGGGATATTAGGGCCAGGGATATTAGGGACACGGATATTAGGGCCAGGGATGTTAGGGCCAGGGATATTAGGGCCAGGGATATTAGGGCCAGGGATATTAGGGCCAGGGATATTAGGGCAGGGATATTAGGTCCAGGGATATTAGGGCCATGGATATTAGGGCCAGGGATGTTAGGGCCAGGGTTATTAGCGCCAGGGATATTAGGGCCAGGGATATTAGGGCCAGGGTTATTAGGGCAGGGATATTAGGGCCAGGGATATTAGGGCCAGGGATATTAGGGCCAGGGATATTAGGGCCAGGGATATTAGGGCCAGGGATATTAGGGCCAGGGATATTAGGGCCAGGGATTTTAGGGCAAGGGATATTAGGGCCCAGGGATATTAGGGCCAGGGATTTTAGAGCCAGGGATATTAGGGCCAGGGATATTAGGGCCAGGGATATTAGGGCCAGGGATATTAGGGCCAGGGATATTAGGGCCAGGGATATCAGGGCCAGGGATATTAGGGCCAGGGATATTAGGGCCAGGGATATTAGGGCCAGGGATATTATGGCCAGGGATATTAGGGCCAGCGATATTAGGGCCAGGGATATTAGGGCCAGGGATATTAGGGCCAGGGATATTAGAGCCAGGGATATTAGGGCCAGGGATATTAGGGCCAGGGATATTAGAGCCAGGGATATTAGGGCCAGGGATTTTAGGGCAAGGGATATTAGGGCCAGGGATATTAGGGCCAGGGATATTAGAGCAAGGGATATTAGGGCCAGGGATATTAGGGCCAGGGATATTAGGGCCAGGGATATTAGGGCCAGGGATATTAGGGCCAGGGATATCAGGGCCAGGGATATCAGGGCCAGGGATATTAGGTCCAGGGATATTACGGCCAGGGATATTAGGGCCAGGGATATTAGAGCCAGGGATATTAGGGCCAGGGATATTAAGGCCAGGGATATTAGGGCCAGGGAGATTAGGGCCAGCGTCATTAGGGCCAGGGATATTAAGGCTAGGGATATTATGGCCAGGGATATTAGGGCCAGGGATATTAGGGCCAGGGATATTAGGTCCAGGGATATTACGGCCAGGGATATTAGGGCCAGGGATATTAGAGCCAGGGATATTAGGGCCAGGGATATTAAGGCCAGGGATATTAGGGCCAGGGAGATTAGGGCCAGCGTCATTAGGGCCAGGGATATTAAGGCTAGGGATATTATGGCCAGGGATATTAGGGCCAGGGATATTAGGGCCAGGGATATTAGGGCCAGGGATATTAGGGTCAGGGATTTTAGGGCAAGGGATATTAGGGCCAGGGATATTAGAGCCAGGGATATTAGAGCAAGGGATATTAGGGCCAGGGATATTAGGGCCAGGGATATTAAGGCCAGGGATATTACGGCCAGGGATATTAGGGCCAGGGATATCAGGGCCAGGGATATCAGGGCCAGGGATATTAGGTCCAGGGATATTAGGGCCAGGGATATTAGGGCCAGGGATATTAGAGCCAGGGATATTAGGGCCAGGGATATTAGGGCCAGGGTTATTAGGGCCAGGGATATTAGGGCCAGGGATATTAGGGCGAGGGATATTAGGACCAGGCATATTAGGGCCAGGGATATTAGGGCCAGGGATATTAGGGCCAGGGATATTAGGGCCAGGGATTTTAGTGCAAGGGATATTAGGGCCCAGGGATATTAGGGCCAGGGAATTTAGAGCCAGGGATATTAGGGCCAGGGATATTAGGGCCAGGGATATTAGGGCCAGGGATATTAGGGCCAGGGATATCAGGACCAGGGATATTAGGGCCAGGGATATTAGGGCCAGGGATATTAGGGCCAGGGATATTACGGCCAGGGATATTAGGGCCAGGGATATCAGGGCCAGGGATATCAGGGCCAGGGATATTAGGTCCAGGGATATTAGGGCCAGGGATATTAGGGCCAGGGATATTAGAGCCAGGGATATTAGGGCCAGGGATATTAGGGCCAGGGATATTAGGGCCAGGGAGATTAGGGCCAGCGTTATTAGGGCCAGGGATATTAGGGCCAGGGATATTATGGCCAGGGATATTAGGGCCAGGGATATTAGGGCCAGGGATATTAGGGCCAGCGATATTAGGGCCAGGGATATTAGGGCCAGGGATATTAGGGCCAGGGATATTAGGGCCAGGGATATTAGGGCCACGGATATTAGGGCCAGGGATGTTAGGGCCAGGGATATTAGGGCCAGGGATATTAGGGCCAGGGATATTAGGGCCAGGGATATTAGGGCAGGGATATTAGGTCCAGGGATATTAGGGCCAGGGATATTAGGGCCAGGGATGTTAGGGCCAGGGTTATTAGCGCCAGGGATATTAGGGCCAGGGATATTAGGGCCAGGGTTATTCGGGCCAGGGATATTAGGGCCAGGGATATTAGGGCGAGGGATATTAAGGCCAGGGATATTAGGGCCAGGGATATTAGGGCCAGGAATATTAGGGCCAGGGATATTAGGGCCAGGGATATTAGGGCCAGGGATTTTAGGGCAAGGGATATTAGGGCCCAGGGATATTAGGGCCAGGGATTTTAGAGCCAGGGATATTAGGGCCAGGGATATTAGGGCCAGGGATATTAGGGCCAGGGATATTAGGGCCAGGGATATTAGGGCCAGGGATATATCAGGGCCAGGGATATTAGGGCCAGGGATATTAGGGCCAGGGATATTAGGGCCAGGGATATTATGGCCAGGGATATTAGGGCCAGCGATATTAGTGCCAGGGATATTAGGGCCAGGGATATTAGGGCCAGGGATATTAGAGCCAGGGATATTAGGGCCAGGGATATTAGGGCCAGGGATATTAGGGCCAGGGATATTAGGGCCAGGGATTTTAGGGCAAGGGATATTAGGGCCAGGGATATTAGGGCCAGGGATATTAGAGCAAGGGATATTAGGGCCAGGGATATTAGGGCCAGGGATATTAGGGCCAGGGATATTAGGGCCAGGGATATTAGGTCCAGGGATATCAGGGCCAGGGATATCAGGGCCAGGGATATTAGGTCCAGGGATATTAGGGCCAGGGATATTAGGGCCAGGGATATTAGAGCCAGGGCTATTAGGGCCAGGGATATTAGGGCCAGGGATATTAGGGCCAGGGAGATTAGGGCCAGCGTTATTAGGGCCAGGGATATTAAGGCCAGGGATATTATGGCCAGGGATATTAGGGCCAGGGATATTAGGGCCAGGGATATTAGGGCCAGCGATATTAGGGCCAGGGATATTAGGGCCAGGGATATTAGGGCCAGGGATATTAGGGCCAGGGATATTAGGGCCACGGATATTAGGGCCAGGGATATTAGGGCCAGGGATATTAGGGCCAGGGATATTAGGGCCAGGGATGTTAGGGCCAGGGATATTAGGGCCAGGGATATAAGGGCCAGGGATATTAGGGCCAGGCATATTATGGCCAGGGATATTAGGGCCAGGGATATTAGGGCAAGGGATATTAGGGCCACGGATATTAGGGCCAGGGATATTATGGCAAGGGATATTAGGGCCAGGGATATTAGGGCCAGGGATATTAGGGCCAGGGATATTAGGTCCAGGGATATTAGGGCCAGGGATATTAGGGCCAGGGATATTAGGGCCAGGGATATTAGGGCCAGGGATATTAGGGCCAGCGATATTAGGGCCAGGGATATTAGGGCCAGGGATATTAGGGCCAGGGATATTAGAGCCAGGCATATTAGGGCCAGGGATATTAGAGCCAGGGATATTAGGGCCAGGGATATTAGGGCCAGGGATATTAGGGCCAGGGATATTAGGGCCAGGGATATTAGGGCCAGGGATATTAGGCCCAGGGATATTAGGGCCAGGGATTTTAGGGCCAGGGATATTAGGGCCAGGGATTTTAGGGCAAGGGATATTAGGGCCAGGGATATTAGGGCCAGGGATATTAGGGCCAGGGATATTAGGGCCAGGGATATTAGGGCCAGGGATATTAGAGCCAGGCATATTAGGGCCAGGGATATTAGAGCCAGGGATATTAGGGCCAGGGATATTAGGGCCAGGGATATTAGGGCCTGGGATATTAGGGCCAGGGATATTAGGGCCAGGGATATTAGGGCCAGGGATATTAGGGCCAGGGATATTAGGGCCAGGGATTTTAGGGCCAGGGATATTAGGGGCAGGGATATTAGGGCCAGGGATATTAGGGCCAGGGATATTAGGGCCAGGGATATTAGGGCCAGGCATATTATGCCCAGGGATATTAGGGCCAGGGATATTAGGGCCAGGGATATTAGGGCCAGGGATATTAAGGCCGGGGATATTAGGCCCAGGGATATTAGGGCCAGGGATATTAGGGCCAGCGATGTTAGGGCCAGGGATATTAGGGCCAGGGATATTAGGGCCAGGGATATTAGGGCCAGGGATATTAGGGCAGGGATATTAGGTCAGGGATATTAGGGCCAGGGATATTAGGGCCAGGGATATTATGGCCAGGGATATTAGGGCCAGCGATATTAGGGCCAGGGATATTAGAGCCAGGGATATTAGGGCCAGGGATATTAGGGCCAGGGATATTAGGGCCAGGGATATTAGGGCCAGGGATTTTAGGGCAAGGGATATTAGGGCCAGGGATATTAGGGCCAGGGATATTAGGGCCAGGGATATTAGGGCAGGGATATTAGGTCCAGGGATATTAGGGCCAGGGATATTAGGGCCAGGGATGTTAGGGCCAGGGATATTAGCGCCAGGGATATTAGGGCCAGGGATATTAGGGCCAGGGTTATTAGGGCCAGGGATATTAGGGCCAGGGATATTAGGGCGAGGGATATTAGGGCCAGGGATATTAGGGCCAGGGATATTAGGGCCAGGGATATTAGGGCCAGGGATATTAGGGCCAGGGATATTAGGGCCAGTGATTTTGGGGCAAGGGATATTAGGGCCCAGGGATATTAGGGCCAGGGATATTAGAGCCAGGGATATTAGGGCCAGGGATATTAGGGCCAGGGATATTAGGGCCAGGGATATTAGGGCCAGGGATATCAGGGCCAGGGATATTAGGGCCAGGAATATTAGGGCCAGGGATATTAGGGCCAGGGATATTATGGCCTGGGATATTAGAGCCAGCGATATTAGGGCCAGGGATATTAGGGCCAGGGATATTAGGGCCAGGGATATTAGAGCCAGGGATATTAGGGCCAGGGATATTAGGGCCAGGGATTTTAGAGCCAGGGATATTAGGGCCAGGGATATTAGGGCCAGGGATATTAGGGCCAGGGATTTTAGAGCCAGGGATATTAGGGCCAGGGATATTAGGGCCAGGGATATTAGGGCCAGGGATATTAGGGCCAGGGATATCAGGGCCAGGGATATTAGGGCCAGGGATATTAGGGCCAGGGATATTAGGGCCATGGATATTATGGCCAGGGATATTAGGGCCAGGGATATTAGGGCCAGGGATATTAGGGCCAGGGATATTAGAGCCAGGGATATTAGGGCCAGGGATATTAGGGCCAGGGATATTAGGGCCAGGGATATTAGGGCCAGGGATTTTAGGGCAAGGGATATTAGGGCCAGGGAAATTAGAGCCAGGGATATTAGAGCAAGGGATATTAGGGCCAGGGATATTAGGGCCAGGGATATTAGGGCCAGGGATATTACGGCCAGGGATATTAGGGCCAGGGATATCAGGGCCAGGGATATCAGGGCCAGGGATATTAGGTCCAGGGATATTAGGGCCAGGGATATTAGGGCCAGGGATATTAGAGCCAGGGATATTAGGGCCAGGGATATTAGGGCCAGGGATATTAGGGCCAGGGAGATTAGGGCCAGCGTTATTAGGGCCAGGGATATTAGGGCCAGGGATATTATGGCCAGGGATATTAGGGCCAGGGATAATAGGGCCAGGGATATTAGGGCCAGCGATATTAGGGCCAGGGATATTAGGGCCAGGGATATTAGGGCCAGGGATATTAGGGCCAGGGATATTAGGGCCAAGGATATTAGGGCCAGGGATGTTAGGGCCAGGGATATTAGGGCCAGGGATATTAGGGCCAGGGATATTAGGGCCAGGGATATTAGGTCCAGGGATATTAGGGCCAGGGATATTAGGGCCAGGGATGTTAGGGCCAGGGTTATTAGCGCCAGGGATATTAGGGCCAGGGATATTAGGGCCAGGGTTATTAGGGCCAGGGATATTAGGGCCAGGGATATTAGGGGGAGGGATATTAGGGCCAGGGATATTAGGGCCAGGGATATTAGGGCCAGGGATATTAGGGCCAGGGATATTAGGGCCAGGGATATTAGGGCCAGGGATTTTAGGGCAAGGGATATTAGGGCCCAGGGATATTAGGGCCAGGGATTTTAGAGCCAGGGATATTAGGGCCAGGGATATTAGGGCCAGGGATATTAGGGCCAGGGATATTAGGGCCAGGGATATTAGGGCCAGGGATATCAGGGCCAGGGATATTAGGGCCAGGGATATTAGGGCCAGGGATATTAGGGCCAGGGATATTATGGCCAGGGATATTAGGGCCAGCGATATTAGGGCCAGGGATATTAGGGCCAGGGATATTAGGGCCAGGGATATTAGAGCCAGGGATATTAGGGCCAGGGATATTAGGGCCAGGGATATTAGAGCCAGGGATATTAGGGCCAGGGATTTTAGGGCAAGGGATATTAGGGCCAGGGATATTAGGGCCAGGGATATTAGAGCAAGGGATATTAGGGCGAGGGATATTAGGGCCAGGGATATTAGGGCCAGGGATATTAGGGCCAGGGATATTAGGGCCAGGGATATCAGGGCCAGGGATATCAGGGCCAGGGATATTAGGTCCAGGGATATTAGGGCCAGGGATATTAGGGCCAGGGATATTAGAGCCAGGGATATTAGGGCCAGGGATATTAGGGCCAGGGATATTAGGGCCAGGGAGATTAGGGCCAGCGTTATTAGGGCCAGGGATATTAAGGCTAGGGATATTATGGCCAGGGATATTAGGGCCAGGGATATTAGGGCCAGGGATATTAGGGCCAGGGATATCAGGGCCAGGGATATCAGGGCCAGGGATATTAGGGCCAGGGATATTAGGGCCAGGGATATTATGGCCAGGGATATTAGGGCCAGCGATATTAGTGCCAGGGATATTAGGGCCAGGGATATTAGGGCCAGGGATATTAGAGCCAGGGATATTAGGGCCAGGGATATTAGGGCCAGGGATATTAGGGCCCAGGGATATTAGGGCCAGGGATTTTAGAGCCAGGGATATTAGGGCCAGGGATATTAGGGCCAGGGATATTAGGGCCAGGGATATTAGGGCCAGGGATATTAGGGCCAGGGATATCAGGGCCAGGGATATTAGGGCCAGGGATATTAGGGCCAGGGATATTAGGGCCAGGGATATTATGGCCAGGGATATTAGGGCCAGCGATATTAGTGCCAGGGATATTAGGGCCAGGGATATTAGGGCCAGGGATATTAGAGCCAGGGATATTAGGGCCAGGGATATTAGGGCCAGGGATATTAGGGCCAGGGATATTAGGGCCAGGGATTTTAGGGCAAGGGATATTAGGGCCAGGGATATTAGGGCCAGGGATATTAGAGCAAGGGATATTAGGGCCAGGGATATTAGGGCCAGGGATATTAGGGCCAGGGATATTAGGGCCAGGGATATTAGGTCCAGGGATATCAGGGCCAGGGATATCAGGGCCAGGGATATTAGGTCCAGGGATATTAGGGCCAGGGATATTAGGGCCAGGGATATTAGAGCCAGGGATATTAGGGCCAGGGATATTAGGGCCAGGGATATTAGGGCCAGGGAGATTAGGGCCAGCGTTATTAGGGCCAGGGATATTAAGGCCAGGGATATTATGGCCAGGGATATTAGGGCCAGGGATATTAGGGCCAGCGATATTAGGGCCAGGGATATTAGGGCCAGGGATATTAGGGCCAGGGATATTAGGGCCAGGGATATTAGGGCCACGGATATTAGGGCCAGGGATATTAGGGCCAGGGATATTAGGGCCAGGGATATTAGGGCCAGGGATGTTAGGGCCAGGGATATTAGGGCCAGGGATATAAGGGCCAGGGATATTAGGGCCAGGCATATTATGGCCAGGGATATTAGGGCCAGGGATATTAGGGCAAGGGATATTAAGGCCACGGATATTAGGGCCAGGGATATTATGGCAAGGGATATTAGGGCCAGGGATATTAGGGCCAGGGATATTAGGGCCAGGGATATTAGGTCCAGGGATATTAGGGCCAGGGATATTAGGGCCAGGGATATTAGGGCCAGGGATATTAGGGCCAGGGATATTAGGGCCAGCGATATTAGGGCCAGGGATATTAGGGCCAGGGATATTAGGGCCAGGGATATTAGAGCCAGGCATATTAGGGCCAGGGATATTAGAGCCAGGGATATTAGGGCCAGGGATATTAGGGCCAGGGATATTAGGGCCAGGGATATTAGGGCCAGGGATATTAGGGCCAGGGATATTAGGCCCAGGGATATTAGGGCCAGGGATTTTAGGGCCAGGGATATTAGGGCCAGGGATTTTAGGGCAAGGGATATTAGGGCCAGGGATATTAGGGCCAGGGATATTAGGGCCAGGGATATTAGGGCCAGGGATATAAGGGCCAGGGATATTAGGGCCAGGCATATTATGGCCAGGGATATTAGGGCCAGGGATATTAAGGCAAGGGATATTAGGGCCACGGATATTAGGGCCAGGGATATTAGGGCAAGGGATATTAGGGCCAGGGATATTAGGGCCAGGGATATTAGGGCCAGGGATATTAGGTCCAGGGATGTTAGGACCAGGGATATTAGGGCCAGGGATATTAGGGCCAGGGATATTAGGGCCAGGGATATTAGGGCCAGCGATATTAGGGCCAGGGATATTAGGGCCAGGGATATTAGGGCCAGGGATATTAGAGCCAGGCATATTAGGGCCAGGGATATTAGAGCCAGGGATATTAGGGCCAGGGATATTAGGGCCAGGGATATTAGGGCCTGGGATATTAGGGCCAGGGATATTAGGGCCAGGGATATTAGGGCCAGGGATATTAGGGCCAGGGATATTAGGGCCAGGGATTTTAGGGCCAGGGATATTAGGGGCAGGGATATTAGGGCCAGGGATATTAGGGCCAGGGATATTAGGGCCAGGGATATTAGGGCCAGGCATATTATGCCCAGGGATATTAGGGCCAGGGATATTAGGGCCAGGGATATTAGGGCCAGGGATATTAAGGCCGGGGATATTAGGCCCAGGGATATTAGGGCCAGGGATATTAGGGCCAGCGATGTTAGGGCCAGGGATATTAGGGCCAGGGATATTAGGGCCAGGGATATTAGGGCCAGGGATATTAGGGCAGGGATATTAGGTCAGGGATATTAGGGCCAGGGATATTAGGGCCAGGGATATTATGGCCAGGGATATTAGGGCCAGCGATATTAGGGCCAGGGATATTAGAGCCAGGGATATTAGGGCCAGGGATATTAGGGCCAGGGATATTAGGGCCAGGGATATTAGGGCCAGGGATTTTAGGGCAAGGGATATTAGGGCCAGGGATATTAGGGCCAGGGATATTAGGGCCAGGGATATTAGGGCAGGGATATTAGGTCCAGGGATATTAGGGCCAGGGATATTAGGGCCAGGGATGTTAGGGCCAGGGATATTAGCGCCAGGGATATTAGGGCCAGGGATATTAGGGCCAGGGTTATTAGGGCCAGGGATATTAGGGCCAGGGATATTAGGGCGAGGGATATTAGGGCCAGGGATATTAGGGCCAGGGATATTAGGGCCAGGGATATTAGGGCCAGGGATATTAGGGCCAGGGATATTAGGGCCAGTGATTTTGGGGCAAGGGATATTAGGGCCCAGGGATATTAGGGCCAGGGATATTAGAGCCAGGGATATTAGGGCCAGGGATATTAGGGCCAGGGATATTAGGGCCAGGGATATTAGGGCCAGGGATATCAGGGCCAGGGATATTAGGGCCAGGAATATTAGGGCCAGGGATATTAGGGCCAGGGATATTATGACCTGGGATATTAGAGCCAGCGATATTAGGGCCAGGGATATTAGGGCCAGGGATATTAGGGCCAGGGATATTAGAGCCAGGGATATTAGGGCCAGGGATATTAGGGCCAGGGATTTTAGAGCCAGGGATATTAGGGCCAGGGATATTAGGGCCAGGGATATTAGGGCCAGGGATTTTAGAGCCAGGGATATTAGGGCCAGGGATATTAGGGCCAGGGATATTAGGGCCAGGGATATTAGGGCCAGGGATATCAGGGCCAGGGATATTAGGGCCAGGGATATTAGGGCCAGGGATATTAGGGCCATGGATATTATGGCCAGGGATATTAGGGCCAGGGATATTAGGGCCAGGGATATTAGGGCCAGGGATATTAGAGCCAGGGATATTAGGGCCAGGGATATTAGGGCCAGGGATATTAGGGCCAGGGATATTAGGGCCAGGGATTTTAGGGCAAGGGATATTAGGGCCAGGGAAATTAGAGCCAGGGATATTAGAGCAAGGGATATTAGGGCCAGGGATATTAGGGCCAGGGATATTAGGGCCAGGGATATTACGGCCAGGGATATTAGGGCCAGGGATATCAGGGCCAGGGATATCAGGGCCAGGGATATTAGGTCCAGGGATATTAGGGCCAGGGATATTAGGGCCAGGGATATTAGAGCCAGGGATATTAGGGCCAGGGATATTAGGGCCAGGGATATTAGGGCCAGGGAGATTAGGGCCAGCGTTATTAGGGCCAGGGATATTAGGGCCAGGGATATTATGGCCAGGGATATTAGGGCCAGGGATAATAGGGCCAGGGATATTAGGGCCAGCGATATTAGGGCCAGGGATATTAGGGCCAGGGATATTAGGGCCAGGGATATTAGGGCCAGGGATATTAGGGCCACGGATATTAGGGCCAGGGATGTTAGGGCCAGGGATATTAGGGCCAGGGATATTAGGGCCAGGGATATTAGGGCCAGGGATATTAGGGCAGGGATATTAGGTCCAGGGATATTAGGGCCAGGGATATTAGGGCCAGGGATGTTAGGGCCAGGGTTATTAGCACCAGGGATATTAGGGCCAGGGATATTAGGGCCAGGGTTATTAGGGCCAGGGATATTAGGGCCAGGGATATTAGGGGGAGGGATATTAGGGCCAGGGATATTAGGGCCAGGGATATTAGGGCCAGGGATATTAGGGCCAGGGATATTAGGGCCAGGGATATTAGGGCCAGGGATTTTAGGGCAAGGGATATTAGGGCCCAGGGATATTAGGGCCAGGGATTTTAGAGCCAGGGATATTAGGGCCAGGGATATTAGGGCCAGGGATATTAGGGCCAGGGATATTAGGGCCAGGGATATTAGGGCCAGGGATATCAGGGCCAGGGATATTAGGGCCAGGGATATTAGGGCCAGGGATATTAGGGCCAGGGATATTATGGCCAGGGATATTAGGGCCAGCGATATTAGGGCCAGGGATATTAGGGCCAGGGATATTAGGGCCAGGGATATTAGAGCCAGGGATATTAGGGCCAGGGATATTAGGGCCAGGGATATTAGAGCCAGGGATATTAGGGCCAGGGATTTTAGGGCAAGGGATATTAGGGCCAGGGATATTAGGGCCAGGGATATTAGAGCAAGGGATATTAGGGCGAGGGATATTAGGGCCAGGGATATTAGGGCCAGGGATATTAGGGCCAGGGATATTAGGGCCAGGGATATCAGGGCCAGGGATATCAGGGCCAGGGATATTAGGTCCAGGGATATTAGGGCCAGGGATATTAGGGCCAGGGATATTAGAGCCAGGGATATTAGGGCCAGGGATATTAGGGCCAGGGATATTAGGGCCAGGGAGATTAGGGCCAGCGTTATTAGGGCCAGGGATATTAGGGCCAGGGATATTATGGCCAGGGATATTAGGGCCAGGGATAATAGGGCCAGGGATATTAGGGCCAGCGATATTAGGGCCAGGGATATTAGGGCCAGGGATATTAGGGCCAGGGATATTAGGGCCAGGGATATTAGGGCAACGGATATTAGGGCCAGGGATGTTAGGGCCAGGGATATTAGGGCCAGGGATATTAGGGCCAGGGATATTAGGGCCAGGGATATTAGGGCAGGGATATTAGGTCCAGGGATATTAGGGCCAGGGATATTAGGGCCAGGGATGTCAGGGCCAGGGTTATTAGCGCCAGGGATATTAGGGCCAGGGATATTAGGGCCAGGGTTATTAGGGCCAGGGATATTAGGGCCAGGGATATTAGGGTGAGGGATATTAGGGCCATGGATATTAGGGCCAGGGATATTAGGGCCAGGGATATTAGGGCCAGAGATATTAGGGCCAGGGATATTAGGGCCAGGGATTTTAGGGCAAGGGATATTAGGGCCCAGGGATATTAGGGCCAGGGATTTTAGAGCCAGGGATATTAGGGCCAGGGATATTAGGGCCAGGGATATTAGGGCCAGGGATATTAGGGCCAGGGATATTAGGGCCAGGGATATCAGGGCCAGGGATATTAGGGCCAGGGATATTAGGGCCAGGGATATTAGGGCCAGGGATATTATGGCCAGGGATATTAGGGCCAGCGATATTAGGGCCAGGGATATTAGGGCCAGGGATATTAGGGCCAGGGATATTAGAGCCAGGGATATTAGGGCCAGGGATATTAGGGCCAGGGATATTAGGGCCAGGGATATTAGGGCCAGGGATTTTAGGGCAAGGGATATTAGGGCCAGGGATATTAGGGCCAGGGATATTAGAGCAAGGGATATTAGGGCCAGGGATATTAGGGCCAGGGATATTAGGGCCAGGGATATTAGGGCCAGGGATATTAGGTCCAGGGATATTAGAGCAAGGGATATTAGGGCCAGGGATATTAGGGCCAGGGATATTAGAGCAAGGGATATTAGGGCCAGGGATATTAGGGCCAGGGATTTTAGGGCAAGGGATATTAGGGCCAGGGATATTAGGGTCAGGGATATTAGAGCAAGGGATATTAGGGCCAGGGATATTAGGGCCAGGGATATCAGGGCCAGGGATATCAGGGCCAGGGATATTAGGTCCAGGGATATTAGGGCCAGGGATATTAGGGCCAGGGATATTAGAGCCAGGGATATTAGGGCCAGGGATATTAGGGCCAGGGATATTAGGGCCAGGGAGATTAGGGCCAGCGTTATTAGGGCCAGGGATATTAAGGCTAGGGATATTATGGCCAGGGATATTAGGGCCAGGGATATTAGGGCCAGGGATATTAGGGCCAGCGATATTAGGGCCAGGGATATTAGGGCCAGGGATATTAGTGCCAGGGATATTAGGGCCAGGGATATTAGGGCCACGGATATTAGGGCCAGGGATATTAGGGCCAGGGATATTAGGGCCAGGGATATTAGGGCCAGGGATGTTAGGGCCAGGGATATTAGGGCCAGGGATATAAGGGCAAGGGATATTAGTGCCAGGGATATTAGGGCCAAGGATATTAGGGCCAGGGATATTAGGTCCAGGGATATTAGGGCCAGGGATATTAGGGCCAGGGATATTAGGGCCAGGGATATTAGGGCCAGGGATATTAGGGCCAGCGATATTAGGGCCAGGGATATTAGGGCCAGGGATATTAGGGCCAGGGATATTAGAGCCAGGCATATTAGGGCCAGGGATATTAGAGCCAGGGATATTAGGGCCAGGGATATTAGGGCCAGGGATATTAGGGCCAGGGATATTAGGGCCAGGGATATTAGGGCCAGGGATATTAGGGCCAGGGATATTAGGGCCAGGGATTTTAGGGCCAGGGATATTAGGGCCAGGGATTTTAGGGCAAGGGATATTAGGGCCAGGGATATTAGGGCCAGGGATATTAGGGCCAGGGATATTAGGGCCAGGGATATAAGGGCCAGGGATATTAGGGCCAGGCATATTATGGCCAGGGATATTAGGGCCAGGGATATTAAGGCAAGGGATATTAGGACCACGGATATTAGGGCCAGGGATATTAGGGCAAGGGATATTAGGGCCAGGGATATTAGGGCCAGGGATATTAGGGCCAGGGATATTAGGTCCAGGGATGTTAGGACCAGGGAAATTAGGGCCAGGGATATTAGGGCCAGGGATAATAGGGCCAGGGATATTAGGGCCAGCGATATTAGGGCCAGGGATATTAGGGCCAGGGATATTAGGGCCAGGGATATTAGAGCCAGGCATATTAGGGCCAGGGATATTAGAGCCAGGGATATTAGGGCCAGGGATATTAGGGCCAGGGATATTAGGGCCTGGGATATTAGGGCCAGGGATATTAGGGCCAGGGATATTAGGGCCAGGGATATTAGGGCCAGGGATATTAGGGCCAGGGATTTTAGGGCCAGGGATATTAGGGGCAGGGATATTAGGGCCAGGGATATTAGGGCCAGGGATATTAGGGCCAGGGATATTAGGGCCAGGCATATTATGCCCAGGGATATTAGGGCCAGGGATATTAGGGCCAGGGATATTAGGGCCAGGGATATTAAGGCCGGGGATATTAGGCCCAGGGATATTAGGGCCAGGGATATTAGGGCCAGCGATGTTAGGGCCAGGGATATTAGGGCCAGGGATATTAGGGCCAGGGATATTAGGGCCAGGGATATTAGGGCAGGGATATTAGGTCAGGGATATTAGGGCCAGGGATATTAGGGCCAGGGATATTATGGCCAGGGATATTAGGGCCAGCGATATTAGGGCCAGGGATATTAGAGCCAGGGATATTAGGGCCAGGGATATTAGGGCCAGGGATATTAGGGCCAGGGATATTAGGGCCACGGATTTTAGGGCAAGGGATATTAGGGCCAGGGATATTAGGGCCAGGGATATTAGGGCCAGGGATATTAGGGCAGGGATATTAGGTCCAGGGATATTAGGGCCAGGGATATTAGGGCCAGGGATGTTAGGGCCAGGGATATTAGCGCCAGGGATATTAGGGCCAGGGATATTAGGGCCAGGGTTATTAGGGCCAGGGATATTAGGGCCAGGGATATTAGGGCGAGGGATATTAGGGCCAGGGATATTAGGGCCAGGGATATTAGGGCCAGGGTTATTAGGGCCAGGGATATTCGGGCCAGTGATTTTGGGGCAAGGGATATTAGGGCCCAGGGATATTAGGGCCAGGGATATTAGAGCCAGGGATATTAGGGCCAGGGATATTAGGGCCAGGGATATTAGGGCCAGGGATATTAGGGCCAGGGATATCAGGGCCAGGGATATTAGGGCCAGGAATATTAGGGCCAGGGATATTAGGGCCAGGGATATTATGGCCTGGGATATTAGAGCCAGCGATATTAGGGCCAGGGATATTAGGGCCAGGGATATTAGGGCCAGGGATATTAGAGCCAGGGATATTAGGGCCAGGGATATTAGGGCCAGGGATTTTAGAGCCAGGGATATTAGGGCCAGGGATATTAGGGCCAGGGATATTAGGGCCAGGGATTTTAGAGCCAGGGATATTAGGGCCAGGGATATTAGGGCCAGGGATATTAGGGCCAGGGATATTAGGGCCAGGGATATCAGGGCCAGGGATATTAGGGCCAGGGATATTAGGGCCAGGGATATTAGGGCCAGGGATATTATGGCCAGGGATATTAGGGCCAGGGATATTAGGGCCAGGGATATTAGGGCCAGGGATATTAGAGCCAGGGATATTAGGGCCAGGGATATTAGGGCCAGGGATATTAGGGCCAGGGATATTAGGGCCAGGGATTTTAGGGCAAGGGATATTAGGGCCAGGGAAATTAGAGCCAGCGATATTAGAGCAAGGGATATTAGGGCCAGGGATATTAGGGCCAGGGATATTAGGGCCAGGGATATTACAGCCAGGGATATTAGGGCCAGGGATATCAGGGCCAGGGATATCAGGGCCAGGGATATTAGGTCCAGGGATATTAGGGCCAGGGATATTAGGGCCAGGGATATTAGAGCCAGGGATATTAGGGCCAGGGATATTAGGGCCAGGGATATTAGGGCCAGGGAGATTAGGGCCAGCGTTATTAGGGCCAGGGAGATTAGGGCCAGGGATATTATGGCCAGGGATATTAGGGCCAGGGATAATAGGGCCAGGGATATTAGGGCCAGCGATATTAGGGCCAGGGATATTAGGGCCAGGGATATTAGGGCCAGGGATATTAGGGCCAGGGATATTAGGGCCACGGATATTAGGGCCAGGGATGTTAGGGCCAGGGATATTAGGGCCAGGGATATTAGGGCCAGGGATATTAGGGCCAGGGATATTAGGGCAGGGATATTAGGTCCAGGGATATTAGGGCCAGGGATATTAGGGCCAGGGATGTTAGGGCCAGGGTTATTAGCGCCAGGGATATTAGGGCCAGGGATATTAGGGCCAGGGTTATTAGGGCCAGGGATATTAGGGCCAGGGATATTAGGGGGAGGGATATTAGGGCCAGGGATATTAGGGCCAGGGATATTAGGGCCAGGGATATTAGGGCCAGGGATATTAGGGCCAGGGATATTAGGGCCAGGGATTTTAGGGCAAGGGATATTAGGGCCCAGGGATATTAGGGCCAGGGATTTTAGAGCCAGGGATATTAGGGCCAGGGATATTAGGGCCAGGGATATTAGGGCCAGGGATATTAGAGCAAGGGATATTAGGGCCAGGGATATTAGGGCCAGGGATATTAGGGCCAGGGATATTAGGGCCAGGGATATTAGGGCCAGGGATATCAGGGCCAGGGATATCAGGGCCAGGGATATTAGGTCCAGGGATATTAGGGCCAGGGATATTAGGGCCAGGGATATTAGAGCCAGGGATATTAGGGCCAGGGATATTAGGGCCAGGGATATTAGGGCCAGGGAGATTAGGGCCAGCGTTATTAGGGCCAGGGATATTAAGGCTAGGGATATTATGGCCAGGGATATTAGGGCCAGGGATATTAGGGCCAGGGATATTAGGGCCAGGGATATTAGGGCCAGGGATATCAGGGCCAGGGATATCAGGGCCAGGGATATTAGGTCCAGGGATATTAGGGCCAGGGATATTAGGGCCAGGGATATTAGAGCCAGGGATATTAGGGCCAGGGATATTAGGGCCAGGGATATTAGGGCCAGGGAGATTAGGGCCAGCGTTATTAGGGCCAGAGATATTAGGGCCAGGGATATTATGGCCAGGGATATTAGGGCCAGGGATAATAGGGCCAGGGATATTAGGGCCAGCGATATTAGGGCCAGGGATATTAGGGCCAGGGATATTAGGGCCAGGGATATTAGGGCCAGGGATATTAGGGCCACGGATATTAGGGCCAGGGATGTTAGGGCCAGGGATATTAGGGCCAGGGATATTAGGGCCAGGGATATTAGGGCCAGGGATATTAGGGCAGGGATATTAGGTCCAGGGATATTAGGGCCAGGGATATTAGGGCCAGGGATGTCAGGGCCAGGGTTATTAGCGCCAGGGATATTAGGGCCAGGGATATTAGGGCCAGGGTTATTAGGGCCAGGGATATTAGGGCCAGGGATATTAGGGCGAGGGATATTAGGGCCATGGATATTAGGGCCAGGGATATTAGGGCCAGGGATATTAGGGCCAGAGATATTAGGGCCAGGGATATTAGGGCCAGGGATTTTAGGGCAAGGGATATTAGGGCCCAGGGATATTAGGGCCAGGGATTTTAGAGCCAGGGATATTAGGGCCAGGGATATTAGGGCCAGGGATATTAGGGCCAGGGATATTATGGCCAGGGATATTAGGGCCAGGGATAATAGGGCCAGGGATATTAGGGCCAGCGATATTAGGGCCCAGGGATATTAGGGCCAGGGATTTTAGAGCCAGGGATATTAGGGCCAGGGATATTAGGGCCAGGGATATTAGGGCCAGGGATATTAGGGCCAGGGATATTAGGGCCAGGGATATTAGAGCAAGGGATATTAGGGCCAGGGATATTAGGGCCAGGGATATTAGGGCCAGGGATATTAGGGCCAGGGATATTAGGGCCAGGGATATCAGGGCCAGGGATATCAGGGCCAGGGATATTAGGTCCAGGGATATTAGGGCCAGGGATATTAGGGCCAGGGATATTAGAGCCAGTGATATTAGGGCCAGGGATATTAGGGCCAGGGATATTAGGGCCAGGGAGATTAGGGCCAGCGTTATTAGGGCCAGGAATATTAAGGCTAGGGATATTATGGCCAGGGATATTAGGGCCAGGGATATTAGGGCCAGGGATATTAGGGCCAGGGATATTAGGGCCAGGGATATCAGGGCCAGGGATATCAGGGCCAGGGATATTAGGTCCAGGGATATTAGGGCCAGGGATATTAGGGCCAGGGATATTAGAGCCAGGGATATTAGGGCCAGGGATATTAGGGCCAGGGATATTAGGGCCAGGGAGATTAGGGCCAGCGTTATTAGGGCCAGGGATATTAGGGCCAGGGATATTATGGCCAGGGATATTAGGGCCAGGGATAATAGGGCCAGGGATATTAGGGCCAGCGATATTAGGGCCAGGGATATTAGGGCCAGGGATATTAGGGCCAGGGATATTAGGGCCAGGGATATTAGGGCCACGGATATTAGGGCCAGGGATGTTAGGGCCAGGGATATTAGGGCCAGGGATATTAGGGCCAGGGATATTAGGGCCAGGGATATTAGGGCCAGGGATATTAGGGCCAGGGATGTCAGGGCCAGGGTTATTAGCGCCAGGGATATTAGGGCCAGGGATATTAGGGCCAGGGTTATTAGGGCCAGGGATATTAGGGCCAGGGATATTAGGGCGAGGGATATTAGGGCCATGGATATTAGGGCCAGGGATATTAGGGCCAGGGATATTAGGGCCAGAGATATTAGGGCCAGGGATATTAGGGCCAGGGATTTTAGGGCAAGGGATATTAGGGCCCAGGGATATTAGGGCCAGGGATTTTAGAGCCAGGGATATTAGGGCCAGGGATATTAGGGCCAGGGATATTAGGGCCAGGGATATTAGGGCCAGGGATATTAGGGCCAGGGATATCAGGGCCAGGGATATTAGGGCCAGGGATATTAGGGCCAGGGATATTAGGGCCAGGGATATTATGGCCAGGGATATTAGGGCCAGCGATATTAGGGCCAGGGATATTAGGGCCAGGGATATTAGGGTCAGGGATATTAGAGCCAGGGATATTAGGGCCAGGGATATTAGGGCCAGGGATATTAGGGCCAGGGATATTAGGGCCAGGGATTTTAGGGCAAGGGATATTAGGGCCAGGGATATTAGGGCCAGGGATATTAGAGCAAGGGATATTAGGGCCAGGGATATTAGGGCCAGGGATATTAGGGCCAGGGATATTAGGGCCAGGGATATTAGGTCCAGGGATATTAGAGCAAGGGATATTAGGGCCAGGGATATTAGGGCCAGGGATATTAGAGCAAGGGATATTAGGGCCAGGGATATTAGGGCCAGGGATTTTAGGGCAAGGGATATTAGGGCCAGGGATATTAGGGCCAGGGATATTAGAGCAAGGGATATTAGGGCCAGGGATATTAGGGCCAGGGATATCAGGGCCAGGGATATCAGGGCCAGGGATATTAGGTCCAGGGATATTAGGGCCAGGGATATTAGGGCCAGGGATATTAGAGCCAGGGATATTAGGGCCAGGGATATTAGGGCCAGGGATATTAGGGCCAGGGAGATTAGGGCCAGCGTTATTAGGGCCAGGGATATTAAGGCTAGGGATATTATGGCCAGGGATATTAGGGCCAGGGATATTAGGGCCAGGGATATTAGGGCCAGCGATATTAGGGCCAGGGATATTAGGGCCAGGGATATTAGTGCCAGGGATATTAGGGCCAGGGATATTAGGGCCACGGATATTAGGGCCAGGGATATTAGGGCCAGGGATATTAGGGCCAGGGATATTAGGGCCAGGGATGTTAGGGCCAGGGATATTAGGGCCAGGGATATAAGGGCCAGGGATATTAGGGCCAGACATATTATGGCCAGGGATATTAGGGCCAGGGATATTAGGGCAAGGGATATTAGGGCCACGGATATTAGGGCCAGGGATATTAGGGCAAGGGATATTAGGGCCAGGGATATTAGGGCCAGGGATATTAGGGCCATGGATATTAGGTCCAGGGATATTAGGGCCAGGGATATTAGGGCCAGGGATATTAGGGCCAGGGATATTAGGGCCAGGGATATTAGGGCCAGCGATATTAGGGCCAGGGATATTAGGGCCAGGGATATTAGGGCCAGGGATATTAGAGCCAGGTATATTAGGGCCAGGGATATTAGAGCCAGGGATATTAGGGCCAGGGATATTAGGGCCAGGGATATTAGGGCCTGGGATATTAGGGCCAGGGATATTAGGGCCAGGGATATTAGGGCCAGGGATATTAGGGCCAGGGATATTAGGGCCAGGGATTTTAGGGCCAGGGATATTAGGGCCAGGGATTTCAGGGCAAGGGATATTAGGGCCAGGGATATTAGGGCCAGGGATATTAGGGCCAGGGATATTAGGGCCAGGGATATAAGGGCCAGGGATATTAGGGCCAGGCATATTATGGCCAGGGATATTAGGGCCAGGGATATTAGGGCAAGGGATATTAGGGCCACGGATATTAGGGCCAGGGATATTAGGGCAAGGGATATTAGGGCCAGGGATATTAGGGCCAGGGATATTAGGGCCAGGGATATTAGGTCCAGGGATATTAGGACCAGGGATATTAGGGCCAGGGATATTAGGGCCAGGGATATTAGGGCCAGGGATATTAGGGCCAGCGATATTAGGGCCAGGGATATTAGGGCCAGGGATATCAGGGCCAGGGATATTAGGTCCAGGGATATTAGGGCCAGGGATATTAGGGCCAGGGATATTAGAGCCAGGGATATTAGGGCCAGGGATATTAGGGCCAGGGATATTAGGGCCAGGGAGATTAGGGCCAGCGTTATTAGGGCCAGGGATATTAAGGCTAGGGATATTATGGCCAGGGATATTAGGGCCAGGGATATTAGGGCCAGGGATATTAGGGCCAGGGATATTAGGGCCAGGGATATCAGGGCCAGGGATATCAGGGCCAGGGATATTAGGTCCAGGGATATTAGGGCCAGGGATATTAGGGCCAGGGATATTAGAGCCAGGGATATTAGGGCCAGGGATATTAGGGCCAGGGATATTAGGGCCAGGGAGATTAGGGCCAGCGTTATTAGGGCCAGGGATATTAGGGCCAGGGATATTATGGCCAGGGATATTAGGGCCAGGGATAATAGGGCCAGGGATATTAGGGCCAGCGATATTAGGGCCAGGGATATTAGGGCCAGGGATATTAGGGCCAGGGATATTAGGGCCAGGGATATTAGGGCCACGGATATTAGGGCCAGGGATGTTAGGGCCAGGGATATTAGGGCCAGGGATATTAGGGCCAGGGATATTAGGGCCAGGGATATTAGGGCAGGGATATTAGGTCCAGGGATATTAGGGCCAGGGATATTAGGGCCAGGGATGTCAGGGCCAGGGTTATTAGCGCCAGGGATATTAGGGCCAGGGATATTAGGGCCAGGGTTATTAGGGCCAGGGATATTAGGGCCAGGGATATTAGGGCGAGGGATATTAGGGCCATGGATATTAGGGCCAGGGATATTAGGGCCAGGGATATTAGGGCCAGAGATATTAGGGCCAGGGATATTAGGGCCAGGGATTTTAGGGCAAGGGATATTAGGGCCCAGGGATATTAGGGCCAGGGATTTTAGAGCCAGGGATATTAGGGCCAGGGATATTAGGGCCAGGGATATTAGGGCCAGGGATATTAGGGCCAGGGATATTAGGGCCAGGGATATCAGGGCCAGGGATATTAGGGCCAGGGATATTAGGGCCAGGGATATTAGGGCCAGGGATATTATGGCCAGGGATATTAGGGCCAGCGATATTAGGGCCAGGGATATTAGGGCCAGGGATATTAGGGTCAGGGATATTAGAGCCAGGGATATTAGGGCCAGGGATATTAGGGCCAGGGATATTAGGGCCAGGGATATTAGGGCCAGGGATTTTAGGGCAAGGGATATTAGGGCCAGGGATATTAGGGCCAGGGATATTAGAGCAAGGGATATTAGGGCCAGGGATATTAGGGCCAGGGATATTAGGGCCAGGGATATTAGGGCCAGGGATATTAGGTCCAGGGATATTAGAGCAAGGGATATTAGGGCCAGGGATATTAGGGCCAGGGATATTAGAGCAAGGGATATTAGGGCCAGGGATATTAGGGCCAGGGATTTTAGGGCAAGGGATATTAGGGCCAGGGATATTAGGGCCAGGGATATTAGAGCAAGGGATATTAGGGCCAGGGATATTAGGGCCAGGGATATCAGGGCCAGGGATATCAGGGCCAGGGATATTAGGTCCAGGGATATTAGGGCCAGGGATATTAGGGCCAGGGATATTAGAGCCAGGGATATTAGGGCCAGGGATATTAGGGCCAGGGATATTAGGGCCAGGGAGATTAGGGCCAGCGTTATTAGGGCCAGGGATATTAAGGCTAGGGATATTATGGCCAGGGATATTAGGGCCAGGGATATTAGGGCCAGGGATATTAGGGCCAGCGATATTAGGGCCAGGGATATTAGGGCCAGGGATATTAGTGCCAGGGATATTAGGGCCAGGGATATTAGGGCCACGGATATTAGGGCCAGGGATATTAGGGCCAGGGATATTAGGGCCAGGGATATTAGGGCCAGGGATGTTAGGGCCAGGGATATTAGGGCCAGGGATATAAGGGCCAGGGATATTAGGGCCAGACATATTATGGCCAGGGATATTAGGGCCAGGGATATTAGGGCAAGGGATATTAGGGCCACGGATATTAGGGCCAGGGATATTAGGGCAAGGGATATTAGGGCCAGGGATATTAGGGCCAGGGATATTAGGGCCATGGATATTAGGTCCAGGGATATTAGGGCCAGGGATATTAGGGCCAGGGATATTAGGGCCAGGGATATTAGGGCCAGGGATATTAGGGCCAGCGATATTAGGGCCAGGGATATTAGGGCCAGGGATATTAGGGCCAGGGATATTAGAGCCAGGTATATTAGGGCCAGGGATATTAGAGCCAGGGATATTAGGGCCAGGGATATTAGGGCCAGGGATATTAGGGCCTGGGATATTAGGGCCAGGGATATTAGGGCCAGGGATATTAGGGCCAGGGATATTAGGGCCAGGGATATTAGGGCCAGGGATTTTAGGGCCAGGGATATTAGGGCCAGGGATTTCAGGGCAAGGGATATTAGGGCCAGGGATATTAGGGCCAGGGATATTAGGGCCAGGGATATTAGGGCCAGGGATATAAGGGCCAGGGATATTAGGGCCAGGCATATTATGGCCAGGGATATTAGGGCCAGGGATATTAGGGCAAGGGATATTAGGGCCACGGATATTAGGGCCAGGGATATTAGGGCAAGGGATATTAGGGCCAGGGATATTAGGGCCAGGGATATTAGGGCCAGGGATATTAGGTCCAGGGATATTAGGACCAGGGATATTAGGGCCAGGGATATTAGGGCCAGGGATATTAGGGCCAGGGATATTAGGGCCAGCGATATTAGGGCCAGGGATATTAGGGCCAGGGATATTAGAGCCAGGCATATTAGGGCCAGGGATATTAGAGCCAGGGATAATAGGGCCAGGGATATTAGGGCCAGGGATATTAGGGCCTGGGATATTAGGGCCAGGGATATTAGGGCCAGGGATATTAGGGCCAGGGATATTAGGGCCAGGGATTTTAGGGCCAGGGATATTAGGGGCAGGGATATTAGGGCCAGGGGATATTAGGGCCAGGGATATTAGGGCCAGGGATATAAGGGCCAGGGATATTAGGGCCAGGCATATTATGCCCAGGGATATTAGGGCCAGGGATATTAGGGCCAGGGATATTAGGGCCAGGGATATTAAGGCCGGGTGATATTAGGCGCAGGGATATTAGGGTCAGGGATATTAGGGCCAGCGATGTTAGGGCCAGGGATATTAGGGCCAGGGATATTAGGGCCAGGGATATTAGGGCCAGGGATATTAGGGCAGGGATATTAGGTCAGGGATATTAGGGCCAGGGATATTAGGGCCAGGGATATTATGGCCAGGGATATTAGGGCCAGCGATATTAGGGCCAGGGATATTAGGGCCAGGGATATTAGAGCCAGGGATATTAGGGCCAGGGATATTAGGGCCAGGGATATTAGGGCCAGGGATATTAGGGCCAGGGATTTTAGGGCAAGGGATATTAGGGCCAGGGATATTAGGGCCAGGGATATTAGGGCCAGGGATATTAGGGCAGGGATATTAGGTCCAGGGATATTAGGGCCAGGGATGTTAGGGCCAGGGATGTTAGGGCCAGGGATATTAGCGCCAGGGATATTAGGGCCAGGGATATTAGGGCCAGGGTTATTAGGGCCAGGGATATTAGGGCCAGGGATATTAGGGCGAGGGATATTAGGGCCAGGGATATTAGGGCCAGGGATATTAGGGCCAGGGATATTAGGGCCAGGGATATTAGGGCCAGTGATTGTAGGGCAAGGGATTTTAGGGCCCAGGGATATTAGGGCCAGGGATATTAGAGCCAGGGATATTAGGGCCAGGGATATTAGGGCCAGGGATATTAGGGCCAGGGATATTAGGGCCAGGGATATCAGGGCCAGGGATATTAGGGCCAGGAATATTAGGGCCAGGGATATTAGGGCCAGGGATATTATGGCCTGGGATATTAGGGCCAGCGATATTAGGGCCAGGGATATTAGGGCCAGGGATATTAGGGCCAGGGATATTAGAGCCAGGGATATTAGGGCCAGGGATATTAGGGCCAGGGATATTATGGCCAGGGATATTAGGGCCAGGGATTTTAGGGCAAGGGATATTAGGGCCAGGGATATTAGGGCCAGGGATATTAGAGCCAGGGACATTAGGGCCAGGGATATTAGGGCCAGGGATATTAGGGCCAGGGATAGTAGGGCCAGGGATATCAGGGCCAGGGATATCAGGGCCAGGGATATTAGGGCCAGGGATATCAGGGCCAGGGATATTAGGGCCAGGGATATTAGGGCCACGGATATTAGGGCCAGGGATATTAGGGCCAGGGATATCAGGGCCAGGGAAATTAGGGCCAGGAATATTAGGGCCAGGGATATTAGGGCCAGGGATATTATGGCCTGGGATATTAGGGCCAGCGATATTAGGGCCAGGGATAATAGGGTCAGGGATATTAGGGCCAGGGATATTAGAGCCAGGGATATTAGGGCCAGGGATATTAGGGCCAGGGATATTATGGCCAGGGATATTAGGGCCAGGGATTTTAGGGCAAGGGATATTAGGGCCAGGGATATTAGGGCCAGGGATATTAGAGCCAGGGATATTAGAGCCAGGGATATTAGGGCCAGGGATATTAGGGCCAGGGATATTAGGGCCAGGGATATCAGGGCCAGGGATATCAGGGCCAGGGATATTAGGGCCAGGGATATTAGGGCCAGGGATATTAGGGCCAGGGATATTAGGGCCAGGGATATTAGGGCCAGGGATATTAGGGCCAGGGAGATTAGGGCCAGCGTTATTAGGGCCAGGGATATTAGGGCCAGGGATATTATGGCCAGGGATATTAGGGCCAGGGATATTAGGGCCAGGGATATTAGGGCCAGGGATATTAGGGCCAGGGATATTAGGGCCAGGGATATTAGGGCCAGGGATATTAGGGCCATGGTTATTAGGGCCAGGGATATTAGGGCCAGGGATATTAGGGACAGGGATATTAGGGCCAGGGATATTAGGGCCAGGGATTTTAGGGCCAGGGATATTAGGGCCAGGGATATTAGGGCCAGGGATATTAGGGCCAGGGATATTAGGGCCAGGGATGTTAGGGCCAGGGATATTGTGGCCAGGGATTTTAGGGCCTTGGATATTAGGGCCAGGGATATTAGGGCCAGTGATATTATGGCCAGGGATTTTAGGGCCAGGGATATTAGGGCCAGGGATTTTAGGGCAAGGGATATTAGGGCCAGGGATATTAGGGCCAGGGATATTAGGGCCAGGGATATTAGGGCCAGGGATATTAGGGCCAGGGATATTAGGGCCAGGGATATTAGGGCCAGGGATATCAGGGCCAGGGATATTAGGGCCAGGGATATTAGGGCCAGGGATATTAGGGCCAGGGATATTAGGGCCAGGGATATTGGGGCCAGGGATATTAGGGCCAGGGATATTAGGGCCAGGGATATCAGGGCCAGGGATATTAGGGCCAGGAATATTATGGCCAGGGATTTTAGGGCAAGGGATATTAGGGCCAGGGATATTAGGGCCAGGGATATTAGGGCCAGGGATATTAGGGCCAGGGATATTAGGGCCAGGGATATTAGGGCCAGGGATATTAGGGCCAGGGATATCAGGTCCAGGGATTTTAGGGCCAGGGATATTAGGGCCAGGAATATTAGGGCCACGGATATTAGGGCCAGGGATATTAGGGCCAGGGATGTTAGGGCCAGGGATATTGTGGCCAGGGATTTTAGGGCCTGGGATATTAGGGCCAGGGATATTAGGGCCAGTGATATTATGGCCAGGGATTTTAGGGCCAGGGATATTAGGGCCAGGGATGTTAGGGCAAGGGATATTAGGGCCAGGGATATTAGGGCCAGGGATATTAGGGCCAGGGATATTAGGGCCAGGGATATCAGGGCCAGGGATTTTAGGGCCAGGGATATTAGGGCCAGGGATATTAGGGCCAGGGATATTAGGGCCAGGGATATTAGGGAGAGGAAGGTTAGGGCCAGGGATATTGTGGCCAGGGATTTTAGGGCCTGGGATATTAGGGCCAGGGATATTAGGGCCAGTGATATTATGGCCAGGGATTTTAGGGCCAGGGATATTAGGGCCAGGGATTTTAGGGCAAGGGATATTAGGGCCAGGGATATTAGGGCCAGGGATATTAGGGCCAGGGATATTAGGGCCAGGGATATTAGGGCCAGGGATATTAGGGCCAGGGATATTAGGGCCAGGGATATTAGGGCCAGGGATTTTAGGGCAAGGGATATTAGGGCCAGGGATATTAGGGCCAGGGATATTAGAGCCAGGGATATTAGGGCCAGGGATATTAGGGTCAGGGATATTAGGGCCAGGGATATTAGGGCCAGGGATATTAGGGCCAGGGATATCAGGGCCAGGGATATCAGGGCCCGGGATATTAAGGCCAGAGATATTAGGGCCAGGGATATTAGGGCCAGGGATATTAGGGCCAGGGATATTAGGGCCAGGGATATTAGGGCCAGGGATATCAGGGCCAGGGAGATTAGGGCCAGCGTTATTAGGGCCAGGGATATTAGGGCCAGGGATATTATGGCCAGGGATATTAGGGCCAGGGATATTAGGGCCAGGGTTATTAGGGCCAGGGATATTAGGGCCAGGGATATTAGGGCCAGGGATATTAGGGCCAGGGATATTAGGGCCACGGATATTAGGGCCAGGGATATTAGGGCCAGGGATATTAGGGCCAGGGATATTAGGGCCAGGGATATTAGGGCCAGGGATATTAGGGCCAGGGATATAAGGGCCAGGGATATTAGGGCCAGGGATTTTAGGGCAAGGGATATGAGGGCCAGGGATATTAGGGCCAGGGATATTAGGGCAAGGGATATTAGGGCCAGGGATATTAGGGCCAGGGATATTATGGCCAGGGATATTAGGTCCAGGGATATTAGGGCCAGGGATATTAGGGCCAGGGATATTAGGGCCAGGGATATTAGGGCCAGGGATATTAGGGCCAGGGATATTAGGGCCAGGGATATTAGGGCCAGGGATATTAGGGCCAGCGATATTAGGGCCAGGGACATTACGGCCAGGGATAGTAGGGCCAGGGATATTAGAGCCAGGCCTATTAGGGCCAGGGATATTAGGGCCAGGGATATTAGGGCCAGGGATATTAGGGCCAGGGATATTAGGGCCTGGGATATTAGGGCCAGGGATATTAGGGCCAGGGATATTAGGGCCAGGGATATTAGGGCCAGGGATATTAGGGCCAGGGATTTTAGGACCAGGGATATGAGGGGCAGGGATATTAGGGCCATGGATATTAGGGCCAGGGATATTAGGGCCAGGGATATAAGGGCCAGGGATATTAGGGCCAGGCATATTATGCCCAGGGATATTAGGGCCAGGGATATTAGGGCCAGCGATATTAGGGCCAGGGATATTAAGGCCGGGGATATTAGGCCCAGGGATATTAGGGCAGGGATATTAGGTCAGGGATATTAGGGCCAGGGATATTAGGGCCAGGGATATTAGGGCCAGGGATATTAGGGCCAGGGATATTAGGGCCAGGGATATTAGGGCCAGGGATATTAGGGCCAGGGATATTAGGGCCAGGGATATTAGGGCCAGGGATTTTAGGGCAAGGGATATTAGGGCCAGGGATATTAGGGCCAGGGATATTAGAGCCAGGGATATTAGGGCCAGGGATTTTAGGGCCAGGGATATTAGGGCCAGGGATATTAGGGCCAGGGATATTAGGGCCAGGGATATCAGGGCCAGGGATATCAGGGCCAGGGATATGAGGGCCAGGGATATTACGGCCAGGGATATTAGGGCCAGGGATATAAGGGCCAGGGATATTAGGGCCAGGCATATAATGCCCAGGGATATTAGGGCCAGGGATATTAGGGCCAGCGATATTAGGGCCAGGGATATTAAGGCCGGGGATATTAGGCCCAGGGATATTAGGGCCAGGGATATTAGGGCCAGCGATGTTAGGGCCAGGGATATTAGGGCCAGGGATATTAGGGCCAGGGATATTAGGGCAGGGATATTAGGTCAGGGATATTAGGGCCAGGGATATTAGGGCCAGGGATATTAGGGCCAGGGATATTAGGGCCAGGGATATTAGGGCCAGGGATATTAGGGCCAGGGATATTGGTGCCAGGGATATTAGGGCCAGGGATATTAGGGCCAGGGATTTTAGGGCAAGGGATATTAGGGCCAGGGATATTAGGGCCAGGGATATTAGAGCCAGGGATATTAGGGCCAGGGATATTAGGGCCAGGGATATTAGGGCCAGGGATATTAGGGCCAGGGATATTAGGGCCAGGGATATCAGGGCCAGGGATATCAGGGCCAGGGATATGAGGGCCAGGGATATTACGGCCAGGGATATTAGGGCCAGGGATATTAGGGCCAGGGATGTTAGGGCCAGGGATATTAGGGCCAGGGAGATTAGGGCCAGCGTTATTAGGGCCAGGGATATTAGGGCCAGGGATATTATGGCCAGGGATATTAGGGCCAGGGATATTAGGGCCAGGGATATTAGGGCCAGGGATATTAGGGCCAGGGATATTAGGGCCAGGGATATTAGGGCCACGGATATTAGGGCCAGGGATATTAGGGCCAGGGATATTAGGGCCAGGGATATTAGGGCCAGGGATATTAGGGCCAGGGATATAAGGGCCAGGGATATTAGGGCCAGGCATATTATGGCCAGCGAAATTAGGGCCAGGGATATTAGGGCAAGGGATATTAGGGCCAGGGATATTAGGGCCAGGGATATTAGCGCAAGGGATATTAGGGCCAGGGATATTAGGGCCAGGGATATTAGGGCCAGGGATATTAGGTCCAGGGATATTAGGGCCAGGGATATTAGGGCCAGGGATGTTAGGGCCAGGGATATTAGGGCCAGGGATATTAGGGCCAGGGATATTAGGGCCAGGGATATTGCGGCCAGCGATATTAGGGCCAGGGAAATTAGGGCCAGTGATATTAGGGCCAGGGATATTAGAGCCAGGCATATTAGGGCCAGGGATATTAGGGCCAAGGATATTAGGGCCAGGGATATTAGGGCCAGGGATATTAGGGCCTGGGATATTTGGGCCAGGGATATTAGGGCCAGGGATATTAGGGCCAGGGATATTAGGGCCAGGGATATTAGGGCCAGGGATTTTAGGGCAAGGGATATTAGGGGCAGGGATATTAGGGCCAGGGATATTAGGGCCAGGGATATTAGGGCCAGGGATATAAGGGCCAGGAATATTAGGGCCAGGCATATTATGCCCCGGGATATTAGGGCCAGGGATATTAGGGCCAGGGATATTAGGGCCAGGGATATTAAGGCCAGGGATATTAGGGCCAGGGATATTAGGGCCAGGGATATTAGGGCAGGGATATTAGGTCCAGGGATATTAGGTCCAGGGATATTAGGGCCAGGGATATTAGGGCCAGGGATATTAGGGCCAGGGATATTAGGGCCAGGGATATTAGGGCCAGGGATATTAGGGCCAGGGATATTAGGGCCAGCGATATTAGGGCCAGGGATATTAGGGCCAGGGATAGTAGGGCCAGGGATATTAGAGCCCGGCATATTAGGGCCAGGGATATTAGGGCCAGGGATATTAGGGCCAGGAATATTAGGGCCAGGGATATTAGGGCCTGGGATATTAGGGCCAGGGATATTAGGGCCAGGGATATTAGGGCCAGGGATATTAGGGCCAGGGATATTAGGGCCAGGGATTTTAGGGCCAGGGATATTAGGGGCAGGGATATTAGGGCCAGGGATATTAGGGCCAGGGATATTAGTCCCAGGGATATAAGGGCCAGGGATATTAGGGCCAGGCATATTATGCCCAGGGATATTAGGGTCAGGGATATTAGGGCCAGGGATATTAGGGCCAGGGATATTAAGGCCGGGGATATTAGGCCCAGGGATATTAGGGCCAGGGATATTAGGGCCAGCGATGTTAGGGCCAGGGATATTAGCACAAGGGATATTAGGGCCAGGGATATTAGGGCCAGGGATATTAGGGCCAGGGATATTAGGGCCAGAGATATTAGGGCCAGGGATATTAGAGCCAGGCATATTAGGGCCAGGGATATTAGGGCCAGGGATATTAGGGCCAGGGATATTAGGGCCAGGGATATTAGGGCCTGGGATATTTGGGCCAGGGATATTAGGGCCAGGGATATTAGGGCCAGGGATATTAGGGCCAGGGATATTAGGGCCAGGGATTTTAGGGCCAGGGATATTAGGGGCAGGGATATTAGGGCCAGGGATATTAGGGCCAGGGATATTAGGGCCAGGGATATAAGGGCCAGGAATATTAGGGCCAGGCATATTATGCCCCGGGATATTAGGGCCAGGGATATTAGGGCCAGGGATATTAGGGCCAGGGATTTTAAGGCCAGGGATATTAGGGCCAGGGATATTAGGGCCAGGGATATTAGGGCAGGGATATTAGTTCCAGGGATATTAGGGCCAGGGATATTAGGGCAAGGGATATTAGGGCAAGGGATATTAGGGCCAGGGATATTAGGGCCAGGGATATTAGGTCCAGGGATATTAGGGCCAGGGATATTAGGGCCAGGGATATTAGGGCCCGGGATATTAGGGCCAGGGATATTAGGGCCAGGGATATTAGGGCCAGGGATATTAGGGCCAGGGATATTAGGGCCAGCGATATTAGGGCCATGGATATTAGGGCCAGGGATAGTAGGGCCAGGGATATTAGAGCCCGGCATATTAGGGCCAGGGATATTAGGGCCAGGGATATTAGGGCCAGGAATATTAGGGCCAGGGATATTAGGGCCTGGGATATTAGGGCCAGGGATATTAGGGCCAGGGATATTAGGGCCAGGGATATTAGGGCCAGGGATATCAGGGCCAGGGATATCAGGGCCAGGGATATGAGGGCCAGGGATATTAGGGCCAGGGATATTAGGGCCAGGGATATTAGGGCCAGGGATATTAGGGCCAGGGATATTAGGGCCAGGGAGATTAGGGCCAGCGTTATTAGGGCCAGGGATATTAGGGCCAGGGATATTATGGCCAGGGATATTAGGGCCAGGGATATTAGGGCCAGGGATATTAGGGCCAGGGATATTAGGGCCAGGGATATTAGGGCCAGGGATATTAGGGCCAGGGATATTAGGGCCAGGGATATTAGGGCCACGGATATTAGGGCCAGGGATGTTAGGGCCAGGGATATTAGGGCCATAAATATTAGCGCCAGGGATATTAGGGCCAGGGATATTAGGGCCAGGGATATAAGGGCCAGGGATATTAGGGCCAGGCATATTATGGCCAGGGATATTAGGGCCAGGGATATTAGGGCAAGGGATATTAGGGCCAGGGATATTAGGGCCAGGGATATTAGGGCCAGGGATATAAGGGCCAGGAATATTAGGGCCAGGCATATTATGCCCAGGGATATTAGGGCCAGGGATATTAGGGCCAGGGATATTAGGGCCAGGGATATTAAGGCCAGGGATATTAGGGCCAGGGATATTAGGGCCAGGGATATTAGGGCAGGGATATTAGGTCCAGGGATATTAGGGCCAGGGATATTAGGGCCAGGGATGTTAGGGACAGGGATATTAGCGCCAGGGATATTAGGGCCAGGGATATTAGGGCCAGGGTTATTAGGGCCAGGGAAATTAGGGCCAGGGATATTAGGGCCAGGGTTATTAGGGCCAGGGAAATTAGGGCCAGGGATATTAGGGCGAGGGATATTAGGGCCAGGGATATTAGGGCCAGGGATATTAGGGCCAGGGATATTAGGGCCCAGGGATATTAGGGCCAGGGATATTAGAGCCAGGGATATTAGGGCCCAGGGATATTAGGGCCAGGGATATTAGAGCCAGGGATATTAGGGCCAGGGATATTAGGGCCAGGGATATTAGGGCCAGGGATATTAGGGCCAGGGATATCAGGGCCAGGGATATTAGGGCCAGGGATATTAGGGCCAGGGATATTAGGGCCAGGGATATTATGGCCAGGGATATTAGGGCCAGCGATATTAGGGCCAGGGATATTAGGGCCAGGGATATTAGGGCCAGGGATATTAGAGCCAGGGATATTAGGGCCAGGGATATTAGGGCCAGGGATATTAGGGCCAGGGATATTAGGGCCAGGGATTTTAGGGCAAGGGATATTAGGGCCAGGGATATTAGGGCCAGGGATATTAGAGCCAGGGATATTAGGGCCAGGGATATTAGGGCCAGGGATATTAGGGCCAGGGATATTAGGGCCAGGGATATTAGGGCCAGGGATATCAGGGCCAGGGATATCAGGGCCAGGGATATTAGGGCCAGGGATATTAGGGCCAGGGATATTAGGGCCAGGGATATTAGGGCCAGGGATATTAGGGCCAGGGATATTAGGGCCAGGGATATTAGGGCCAGGGATATTAGGGCCAGGGATATTAGGGCCAGGGATATTAGGGCCATGGATATTAGGGCCAGGGATATTAGGGCCAGGGATATTAGGGCCAGGGATATTAGGGCCAGGGATATTAGGGCCAGGGATATTAGGGCCAGGGATATAAGGGCCAGGGATATTAGGGCCAGGCATATTATGGCCAGGGATATTAGGGCCATGGATATTAGGGCAAGGGATATTAGGGCCAGGGATATTAGGGCCAGGGATATTAGGGCAAGGGATATTAGGGCCAGGGATATTAGGGCCAGGGATATTAGGGCCAGGGATATTAGGTCCAGGGATATTAGGGCCAGGGATATTAGGGCCAGGGATATTAGGGCCAGGGATATTAGGGCCAGGGATATTAGGGTCAGGGATATTATGGCCAGGGATATTTGGGCCAGGGATATTAGGGCCAGCGATATTAGGGCCAGGGATATTACGGCCAGGGATATTAGGGCCAGGGATATTAGAGCCAGGCATATTAGGGCCAGGGATATTAGGGCCAGGGATATTAGGGCCAGGGATATTAGGGCCAGGGATATTAGGGCCTGGGATATTAGGGCCAGGGATATTAGGGCCAGGGATATTAGGGCCAGGGATATTAGGGCCAGGGATATTAGGGCCAGGGACTTTAGGGCCAGGGATATTAGGGGCAGGGATATTAGGGCCAGGGATATTAGGGCCAGGGATATTAAGGCCAGGGATATAAGGGCCAGGGATATTAGGGCCAGGCATATTATGCCCAGGGATATTAGGGCCAGGGATATTAGGGCCAGGGATATTAGGGCCAGGGATATTAGGGCCAGGGATATTAGGGCCAGGGATATTAGGGCCAGGGAGATTAGGGCCAGCGTTATTAGGGCCAGGGATATTAGGGCCAGGGATATTATGGCCAGGGATATTAGGGCCAGGGATATTAGGGCCAGGGTTATTAGGGCCAGGGATATTAGGGCCAGGGATATTAGGGCCAGGGATATTAGGGCCAGGGATATTAGGGCCAGGGATATTAGGGCCACGGATATTAGGGCCAGGGATATTAGGGCCAGCGATATTAGGGCCAGGGATATTAGGGCCAGGGATATAAGGGCCAGGGATATTAGGGCCAGGCATATTATGGCCAGGGATATTAGGGCCAGGGATTTTAGGGCAAGGGATATTAGGGCCAGGGATATTAGGGCCAGGGATATTAGGGCAAGGGATATTAGGGCCAGGGATATTAGGGCCAGGGATAATAGGGCCAGGGATATTAGGGCCAGGGATATTAGGGCCAGGGATATTAGGGCCAGCGATATTAGGGCCAGGGATATTAGGGCCAGGGATAGTAGGGCCAGGGATATTAGAGCCAGGCCTATTAGGGCCAGGGATATTAGGGCCAGGGATATTAGGGCCAGGGATATTAGGGCCAGGGATATTAGGGCCTGGGATATTAGGGCCAGGGATATTAGGGCCAGGGATATTAGGGCCAGGGATATTAGGGCCAGGGATATTAGGGCCAGGGATTTTAGGGCCAGGGATATTAGGGGCAGGGATATTAGGGCCAGGGATATTAGGGCCAGGGATATTAGGGCCAGGGATATAAGGGCCAGGGATATTAGGGCCAGGCATATTATGCCCAGGGATATTAGGGCCAGGGATATTAGGGCCAGCGATATTAGGGCCAGGGATATTAAGGCCGGGGATATGAGGCCCAGGGATATTAGGGCCAGGGATATTAGGGCCAGCGATGTTAGGGCCAGGGATATTAGGGCCAGGGATATTAGGGCCAGGGATATTAGGGCAGGGATATTAGGTCAGGGATATTAGGGCCAGGGATATTAGGGCCAGGGATATTAGGGCCAGGGATATTAGGGCCAGGGATATTAGGGCCAGGGATATTAGGGCCAGGGATATTAGGGCCAGGGATATTAGGGCCAGGGATATTAGGGCAAGGGATATTAGGGCCAGGGATATTAGAGCCAGGGATATTAGGGCCAGGGATATTAGGGCCAGGGATATTAGGGCCAGGGATATTAGGGCCAGGGATATTAGGGCCAGGGATATCAGGGCCAGGGATATCAGGGCCAGGGATATGAGGGCCAGGGATATTAGGGCCAGGGATATTAGGGCCAGGGATATTAGGGCCAGGGATATTAGGGCCAGGGATATCAGGGCCAGGGATATCAGGGCCAGGGATATGAGGGCCAGGGATATTACGGCCAGGGATATTAGGGCCAGGGATATAAGGGCCAGGGATATTAGGGCCAGGCATATTATGCCCAGGGATATTAGGGCCAGGGATATTAGGGCGAGCGATATTAGGGCCAGGGATATTAAGGCCGGGGATATTAGGCCCAGGGATATTAGGGCCAGGGATATTAGGGCCAGCGATGTTAGGGCCAGGGATATTAGGGCCAGGGATATTAGGGCCAGGGATATTAGGGCAGGGATATTAGGTCAGGGATATTAGGACCAGGGATATTAGGGCCAGGGATATTAGGGCCAGGGATATTAGGGCCAGGGATATTAGGGCCAGGGATATTAGGGCCAGGGATATTAAGGCCAGGGATATTAGGGCCAGGGATATTAGGGCCAGGGATATTAGGGCCAGGGATTTTAGGGCAAGGGATATTAGGGCCAGGGATATTAGGGCCAGGGATATTAGAGCCAGGGATATTAGGGCCAGGGATATTAGGGCCAGGGATATTAGGGCCAGGGATATTAGGGCCAGGGATATTAGGGCCAGGGATATCAGGGCCAGGGATATGAGGGCCAGGGATATTACGGCCAGGGATATTAGGGCCAGGGATATTAGGGCCAGGGATGTTAGGGCCAGGGATATTAGGGCCAGGGAGATTAGGGCCAGCGTTATTAGGGCCAGGGATATTAGGGCCAGGGATATTATGGCCAGGGATATTAGGGCCAGGGATATTAGGGCCAGGGATATTAGGGCCAGGGATATTAGGGCCAGGGATATTAGGGCCAGGGATATTAGGGCCAGGGATATTAGGGCCACGGATATTAGGGCCAGGGATATTAGGGCCAGGGATATTAGGGCCAGGGATATTAGCACCAGGGATATTAGGGCCAGGGATATTAGGGCCAGGGATATAAGGGCCAGGGATATTAGGGCCAGGCATATTATGGCCAGCGATATTAGGGCCAGGGATATTAGGGCAAGGGATATTAGGGCCAGGGATATTAGGGCCAGGGATATTAGCGCAAGGGATATTAGGGCCAGGGATATTAGGGCCAGGGATATTATGGCCAGGGATATTAGGTCCAGGGATATTAGGGCCAGGGATATTAGGGCCAGGGATGTTAGGGCCAGGGATATTAGGGCCAGGGATATTAGGGCCAGGGATATTGGGCCAGGGATATTGCGGCCAGCGATATTAGGGCCAGGGATATTAGGGCCAGAGATATTAGGGCCAGGGATATTAGAGCCAGGCATATTAGGGCCAGGGATATTAGGGCCAGGGATATTAGGGCCAGGGATATTAGGGCCAGGGATATTAGGGCCTGCGATATTAGGGCCAGGGATATTAGGGCCAGGGATATTAGGGCCAGGGATATTAGGACCAGGGATATTAGGGCCAGGGATTTTAGGGCCAGGGATATTAGGGGCAGGGATATTAGGGCCAGGGCTATTAGGGCCAGGGATATTAGGGCCAGGGATATAAGGGCCAGGAATATTAGGGCCAGGCATATTATGCCCCGGGATATTAGGGCCAGGGATATTAGGGCCAGGGATATTAGGGCCAGGGATATTAGGGCCAGGGATATTAGGGCAGGGATATTAGGTCCAGGGATATTAGGGCCTGGGATATTAGGGCCAGGGATATTAGGGCCAGGGATATTAGGGCCAGGGATATTAGGGCCAGGGATATTAGGGCCAGGGATATTAGGGCCAGGGATATTAGGGCCAGGGATATCAGGGCCAGGGATATCAGGGCCAGGGATATGAGGGCCAGGGATATTAGGGCCAGGGATATTAGGGCCAGGGATATTAGGGCCAGGGATATTAGGGCCAGGGATATTAGGGCCAGGGATATTAGGGCCAGGGAGATTAGGGCCAGCGTTATTAGGGCCAGGGATATTAGGGCCAGGGATATTATGGCCAGGGATAATAGGGCCAGGGATATTAGGGCCAGGGATATTAGGGCCAGGGATATTAGGGCCAGGGATATTAGGGCCAGGGATATTAGGGCCAGGGATATTAGGGCCAGGGATATTAGGGCCACGGATATTAGGGCCAGGGATTTTAGGGCCAGGGATATTAGGGCCATGGATATTAGCGCCAGGGATATTAGGGCCAGGGATATTAGGGCCAGGGATATAAGGGCCAGGGATATTAGGGCCAGGCATATTATGGCCAGGGATATTAGGGCCAGGGATATTAGGGCAAGGGATATTAGGGCCAGGGATATTAGGGCCAGGGATATTAGGGCCAGGGATAAAAGGGCCAGGAATATTAGGGCCAGGCATATTATGCCCAGGGATATTAGGGCCAGGGATATTAGGGCCAGGGATATTAGGGCCAGGGAAATTAAGGCCAGGGATTTTAGGGCCAGGGATATTAGGGCCAGGGATATTAGGGCAGGGATATTAGGTCCAGGGATATTAGGGCCAGGGATATTAGGGCCAGGGATGTTAGGGACAGGGATATTAGCGCCAGGGATATTAGGGCCAGGGATATTAGGGCCAGGGTTATTAGGGCCAGGAAAATTAGGGCCAGGGATATTAGGGCGAGGGATATTAGGGCCAGGGATATTAGGGCCAGGGATATTAGGGCCAGGGATATTAGGGCCAGGGATATTAGGGCCAGGGATTTTAGGGCAAGGGATATTAGGGCCCAGGGATATTAGGGCCAGGGATATTAGAGCCAGGGATATTAGGGCCAGGGATATTAGGGCCAGGGATATTAGGGCCAGGGATATTAGGGTCAGGGATATCAGGGCCAGGGATATTAGGGCCAGGGATATTAGGGCCAGGGATATTAGGGCCAGGGATATTATGGCCAGGGATATTAGGGCCAGCGATATTAGGGCCAGGGATATTAGGGCCAGGGATATTAGGGCCAGGGATATTAGAGCCAGGGATATTAGGGCCAGGGATATTAGGGCCAGGGATATTAGGGCCAGGGATATTAGGGCCAGGGATTTTAGGGCAAGGGATATTAGGGCCAGGGATATTAGGGCCAGGGATATTAGAGCCAGGGATATTAGGGCCAGGGATATTAGGGCCAGGGATATTAGGGCCAGGGATATTAGGGCCAGGGATATCAGGGCCAGGGATATCAGGGCCAGGGATATTAGGGCCAGGGATATTAGGGCCAGGGATATTAGGGCCAGGGATATTAGGGCCAGGGATATTAGGGCGAGGGATATTAGGGCCAGGGATATTAGGGCCAGGGATATTAGGGCCAGGGATATTAGGGCCAGGGATATTAGGGCCAGGGATATTAGGGCCAGGGATATTAGGGCCACGGATATTAGGGCCAGGGATATTAGGGCCAGGGATATTAGGGCCAGGGATATTAGGGCCAGGGATATTAGGGCCAGGGATATTAGGGCCAGGGATATAAGGGCCAGGGATATTAGGGCCAGGCATATTATGGCCAGGGATATTAGGGCCAGGGATATTAGGGCAAGGGATATTAGGGCCAGGGATATTAGGGCCAGGGATATTAGGGCAAGGGATATTAGGGCCAGGGATATTAGGGCCAGGGATATTAGGGCCAGGGATATTAGGTCCAGGGATATTAGGGCCAGGGATATTAGGGCCAGGGATATTAGGGTCAGGGATATTATGGCCAGGGATATTAGGGCCAGGGATATTAGGGCCAGCGATATTAGGGCCAGGGATATTATGGCCAGGGATATTAGGGCCAGGGATATTAGAGCCAGGCATATTAGGGCCAGGGATATTAGGGCCAGGGATATTAGGGCCAGGGATATTAGGGCCAGGGATATTAGGGCCTGGGATATTAGGGCCAGGGATATTAGGGCCAGGGATATTAGGGCCAGGGATATTAGGGCCAGGGATATTAGGGCCAGGGATATTAGGGCCAGGGATATCAGGGCCAGGGATTTTAGGGCCAGGGATATTAGGGCCAGGGATATTAGGGCCAGGGATATTAGGGCCAGGGATATTAGGGCCAGGGATGTTAGGGCCAGGGATATTGTGGCCAGGGATTTTAGGGCCTGGGATATTAGGGCCAGGGATATTAGGGCCAGGGATATTAGGGCCAGGGATATTAGGGCCAGGGATATTAGGGTCAGGGATATTATGGCCAGGGATATTAGGGCCAGGGATATTAGGGCCAGCGATATTAGGGCCAGGTATATTACGGCCAGGGATATTAGGGCCAGGGATATTAGAGCCAGGCATATTAGGGCCAGGGATATTAGGGCCAGGGATATTAGGGCCAGGGATATTAGGGCCAGGGATATTAGGGCCTGGGATATTAGGGCCAGGGATATTAGGGCCAGGGATATTAGGGCCAGGGATTTTAGGGCCAGGGATATTAGGGCCAGGGATATTAGGGACAGGGATATCAGGGCCAGGGATTTTAGGGCCAGGGATATTAGGGCCAGGGATATTAGGGCCAGGGATATTAGGGCCAGGGATATTAGGGCCAGGGATGTTAGGGCCAGGGATATTGTGGCCAGGGATTTTAGGGCCTGGGATATTAGGGCCAGGGATATTAGGGCCAGTGATATTATGGCCAGGGATTTTAGGGCCAGGGATATTAGGGCCAGGGATTTTAGGGCAAGGGATATTAGGGCCAGGGATATTAGGGCCAGGGATATTAGGGCCAGGGATATTAGGGCCAGGGATATTAGGGCCAGGGATATTAGGGCCAGGGATATTAGGGCCAGGGATATTAGGGCCAGGGATTTTAGGGCAAGGGATATTAGGGCCAGGGATATTAGGGCCAGGGATATTAGAGCCAGGGATATTAGGGCCAGGGATATTAGGGTCAGGGATATTAGGGCCAGGGATATTAGGGCCAGGGATATTAGGGCCAGGGATATCAGGGCCAGGGATATCAGGGCCAGGGATATTAAGGCCAGAGATATTAGGGCCAGGGATATTAGGGCCAGGGATATTAGGGCCAGGGATATTAGGGCCAGGGATATTAGGGCCAGGGATATCAGGGCCAGGGAGATTAGGGCCAGCGTTATTAGGGCCAGGGATATTAGGGCCAGGGATATTATGGCCAGGGATATTAGGGCCAGGGATATTAGGGCCAGGGTTATTAGGGCCAGGGATATTAGGGCCAGGGATATTAGGGCCAGGGATATTAGGGCCAGGGATATTAGGGCCACGGATATTAGGGCCAGGGATATTAGGGCCAGGGATATTAGGGCCAGGGATATTAGGGCCAGGGATATTAGGGCCAGGGATATTAGGGCCAGGGATATAAGGGCCAGGGATATTAGGGCCAGGCATATTATGGCCAGGGATATTAGGGCCAGGGATTTTAGGGCAAGGGATATTAGGGCCAGGGATATTAGGGCCAGGGATATTAGGGCAAGGGATATTAGGGCCAGGGATATTAGGGCCAGGGATATTATGGCCAGGGATATTAGGTCCAGGGATATTAGGGCCAGGGATATTAGGGCCAGGGATATTAGGGCCAGGGATATTAGGGCCAGGGATATTAGGGCCAGGGATATTAGGGCCAGGGATATTAGGGCCAGGGATATTAGGGCCAGCGATATTAGGGCCAGGGATATTACGGCCAGGGATAGTAGGGCCAGGGATATTAGAGCCAGGCCTATTAGGGCCAGGGATATTAGGGCCAGGGATATTAGGGCCAGGGATATTAGGGCCAGGGATATTAGGGCCTGGGATATTAGGGCCAGGGATATTAGGGCCAGGGATATTAGGGCCAGGGATATTAGGGCCAGGGATATTAGGGCCAGGGATTTTAGGACCAGGGATATTAGGGGGCAGGGATATTAGGGCCAGGGATATTAGGGCCAGGGATATTACGGCCAGGGATATAAGGGCCAGAGATATTAGGGCCAGGCATATTATGCCCAGGGATATTAGGGCCAGGGATATTAGGGCCAGCGATATTAGGGCCAGGGATATTAAGGCCGGGGATATTAGGCCCAGGGATATTAGGGCAGGGATATTAGGTCAGGGATATCAGGGCCAGGGATATTAGGGCCAGGGATATTAGGGCCAGGGATATTAGGGCCAGGGATATTAGGGCCAGGGATATTAGGGCCAGGGATATTAGGGCCAGGGATATTAGGGCCAGGGATATTAGGGCCAGGGATATTAGGGCCAGGGATTTTAGGGCAAGGGATATTAGGGCCAGGGATATTAGGGCCAGGGATATTAGAGCCAGGGATATTAGGGCCAGGGATATTAGGGCCAGGGATATTAGGGCCAGGGATATTAGGGCCAGGGATATTAGGGCCAGGGATATCAGGGCCAGGGATATCAGGGCCAGGGATATGAGGGCCAGGGATATTACGGCCAGGGATAATAGGGCCAGGGATATAAGGGCCAGGGATATTAGGGCCAGGCATATAATGCCCAGGGATATTAGGGCCAGGGATATTAGGGCCAGCGATATTAGGGCCAGGGATATTAAGGCCGGGGATATTAGGCCCAGGGATATTAGGGCCAGGGATATTAGGGCCAGCGATGTTAGGGCCAGGGATATTAGGGCCAGGGATATTAGGGCCAGGGATATTAGGGCAGGGATATTAGGTCAGGGATATTAGGGCCAGGGATATTAGGGCCAGGGATATTAGGGCCAGGGATATTAGGGCCAGGGATATTAGGGCCAGGGATATTAGGGCCAGGGATATTGGTGCCAGGGATATTAGGGCCAGGGATATTAGGGCCAGGGATTTTAGGGCAAGGGATATTAGGGCCAGGGATATTAGGGCCAGGGATATTAGAGCCAGGGATATTAGGGCCAGGGATATTAGGGCCAGGGATATTAGGGCCAGGGATATTAGGGCCAGGGATATTAGGGCCAGGGATATCAGGGCCAGGGATATTAGGGCCAGGGATATTAGGGCCAGGGATATTAGGGCCAGGGATATTGCGGCCAGCGATATTAGGGCCAGGGATATTAGGGCCAGAGATATTAGGGCCAGGGATATTAGAGCCAGGCATATTAGGGCCAGGGATATTAGGGCCAGGGATATTAGGGCCAGGGATATTAGGGCCAGGGATATTAGGGCCTGGGATATTTGGGTCAGGGATATTAGGGCCAGGGATATTAGGGCCAGGGATATTAGGGCCAGGGATATTAGGGCCAGGGATTTTAGGGCCAGGGATATTAGGGGCAGGGATATTAGGGCCAGGGATATTAGGGCCAGGGATATTAGGGCCAGGGATATAAAGGCCAGGAATATTAGGGCCAGGCATATTATGCCCCGGGATATTAGGGCCAGGGATATTAGGGCCAGGGATATTAGGGCCAGGGATATTAAGGCCAGGGATATTAGGGCCAGGGATATTAGGGCCAGGGATATTAGGGCAGGGATATTAGGTCCAGGGATATTAGGGCCAGGGATATTAGGGCAAGGGATATTAGGGCCAGGGATATTAGGGCCAGGGATATTAGGGCCAGGGATATTAGGTCCAGGGATATTAGGGCCAGGGATATTAGGGCCAGGGATATTAGGGCCAGGGATATTAGGGCCAGGGATATTAGGGCCAGGGATATTAGGGCCAGGGATATTAGGGCCAGGGATATTAGGGCCAGCGATATTAGGGCCAGGGATATTAGGGCCAGGGATAGTAGGGCCAGGGATATTAGAGCCCGGCATATTAGGGCCAGGGATATTAGGGCCAGGGATATTAGGGCCAGGAATATTAGGGCCAGGGATATTAGGGCCTGGGATATTAGGGCCAGGGATATTAGGGCCAGGGATATTAGGGCCAAGGATATTAGGGCCAGGGATATTAGGGCCAGGGATTTTAGGGCCAGGGATATTAGGGGCAGGGATATTAGGGCCAGGGATATTAGGGCCAGGGATATTAGGGCCAGGGATATAAGGGCCAGGGATATTAGGGCCAGGCATATTATGCCCAGGGATATTAGGGTCAGGGATATTAGGGCCAGGGATATTAGGGCCAGGGATATTAAGGCCGGGGATATTAGGCCCAGGGATATTAGGGCCAGGGATATTAGGGCCAGCGATGTTAGGGCCAGGGATATTAGCACAAGGGATATTAGGGCCAGGGATATTAGGGCCAGGGATATTAGGGCAGGGATATTAGGTCAGGGATATTAGGGCTAGGGATATTAGGGCCAGGGATATTAGGGCCAGGGATATTAGGGCCAGGGATATTAGGGCCAGGGATTTTAGGGCCAGGGATATTAAGGCCAGGGATATTAGGGCCAGGGATATTAGGGCCAGGGATATTAGGGCCAGGGATATTAGGGCCAGGGATTTTAGGGCAAGGGATATTAGGGCCAGGGATATTAGGGCCAGGGATATTAGGGCCAGGGATATTAAGGCCAGGGATATTAGGGCCAGGGATATTAGGGCCAGGGATATTAGGGCAGGGATATTAGGTCCAGGGATATTAGGGCCAGGGATATTAGGGCAAGGGATATTAGGGCCAGGGATATTAGGGCCAGGGATATTAGGGCCAGGGATATTAGGTCCAGGGATATTAGGGCCAGGGATATTAGGGCCAGGGATATTAGGGCCCGGGATATTAGGGCCAGGGATATTAGGGCCAGGGATATTAGGGCCAGGGATATTAGGGCCAGGGATATTAGGGCCAGCGATATTAGGGCCAGGGATATTAGGGCCAGGGATAGTAGGGCCAGGGATATTAGAGCCCGGCATATTAGGGCCAGGGATATTAGGGCCAGGGATATTAGGGCCAGGAATATTAGGGCCAGGGATATTAGGGCCTGGGATATTAGGGCCAGGGATATTAGGGCCAGGGATATTAGGGCCAGGGATATTAGGGCCAGGGATATTAGGGCCAGGGATTTTAGGGCCAGGGATATTAGGGGCAGGGATATTAGGGCCAGGGATATTAGGGCCAGGGATATTAGGGCCAGGGATATTAGGGCCAGGGATATTAGGGCCAGGGATTTTAGGGCCAGGGATATTAGGGGCAGGGATATTAGGGCCAGGGATATTAGGGCCAGGGATATTAAGGCCGGGGATATTAGGCCCAGGGATATTAGGGCCAGGGATATTAGGGCCAGCGATGTTAGGGCCAGGGATATTAGCACAAGGGATATTAGGGCCAGGGATATTAGGGCCAGGGATATTAGGGCAGGGATATTAGGTCAGGGATATTAGGGCTAGGGATATTAGGGCCAGGGATATTAGGGCCAGGGATATTAGGGCCAGGGATATTAGGGCCAGGGATTTTAGGGCCAGGGATATTAGGGCCAGGGATATTAGGGCCAGGGATATTAGGGCCAGGGATATTAGGGCCAGGGATATTAGGGCCAGGGATTTTAGGGCAAGGGATATTAGGGCCAGGGATATTAGGGCCAGGGATATTAGAGCCAGGGATATTAGGGCCAGGGATATTAGGGCCAGGGATATTAGGGCCAGGGATATTAGGGCCAGGGATATTAGGGCCAGGGATATCAGGGCCAGGGATATCAGGGCCAGGGATATGAGGGCCAGGGATATTAGGGCCAGGGATATTAGGGCCAGGGATATTAGGGCCAGGGATATTAGGGCCAGGGATATTAGGGCCAGGGATATTAGGGCCAGGGAGATTAGGGCCAGCGTTATTAGGGCCAGGGATATTAGGGCCAGGGATATTATGGCCAGGGATATTAGGGCCAGGGATATTAGGGCCAGGGATATTAGGGCCAGGGATATTAGGGCCAGGGATATTAGGGCCAGGGATATTAGGGCCAGGGATATTAGGGCCAGGGATATTAGGGCCACGGATATTAGGGCCAGGGATGTTAGGGCCAGGGATATTAGGGCCATAAATATTAGCGCCAGGGATATTAGGGCCAGGGATATTAGGACCAGGGATATAAGGGCCAGGGATATTAGGGCCAGGCATATTATGGCCAGGGATATTAGGGCCAGGGATATTAGGGCAAGGGATATTAGGGCCAGGGATATTAGGGCCAGGGATATTAGGGCCAGGGATATAAGGGCCAGGAATATTAGGGCCAGGCATATTATGCCCAGGGATATTAGGGCCAGGGATATTAGGGCCAGGGATATTAGGGCCAGGGATATTAAGGCCAGGGATATTAGGGCCAGGGATATTAGGGCCAGGGATATTAGGGCAGGGATATTAGGTCCAGGGATATTAGGGCCAGGGATATTAGGGCAAGGGATATTAGGGCCAGGGATATTAGGGCCAGGGATATTACGGCCAGGGATATTAGGGCCAGGGATATTAGAGCCAGGCATATTAGGGCCAGGGATATTAGGGCCAGGGATATTAAGGCCAGGGATATTAGGGCCAGGGATATTAGGGCCTGGGATATTAGGGCCAGGGATATTAGGGCCAGGGATATTAGGGCCAGGGATATTAGGGCCAGGGATATTAGGGCCAGGGATTTTAGGGCCAGGGATATTAGGGGCAGGGATATTAGGGCCAGGGATATTAGGGCCAGGGATATTAAGGCCAGGGATATAAGGGCCAGGGATATTAGGGCCAGGCGTATTATGCCCAGGGATATTAGGGCCAGGGATATTAGGGCCAGGGATATTAGGGCCAGGGATATTAGGGCCAGGGATATTAGGGCCAGGGATATTAGGGCCAGGGAGATTAGGGCCAGCGTTATTAGGGCCAGGGATATTAGGGCCAGGGATATTATGGCCAGGGATATTAGGGCCAGGGATATTAGGGCCAGGGTTATTAGGGCCAGGGATATTAGGGCCAGGGATATTAGGGCCAGGGATATTAGGGCCAGGGATATTAGGGCCACGGATATTAGGGCCAGGGATATTAGGGCCAGCGATATTAGGGCCAGGGATATTAGGGCCAGGGATATAAGGGCCAGGGATATTAGGGCCAGGCATATTATGGCCAGGGATATTAGGGCCAGGGATTTTAGGGCAAGGGATATTAGGGCCAGGGATATTAGGGCCAGGGATATTAGGGCAAGGGATATTAGGGCCAGGGATATTAGGGCCAGGGATATTAGGGCCAGGGATATTAGGGCCAGGGATATTAGGGCCAGGGATATTAGGGCCAGCGATATTAGGGCCAGGGATATTAGGGCCAGGGATAGTAGGGCCAGGGATATTAGAGCCAGGCCTATTAGGGCCAGGGATATTAGGGCCAGGGATATTAGGGCCAGGGATATTAGGGCCAGGGATATTAGGGCCTGGGATATTAGGGCCAGGGATATTAGGGCCAGGGATATTAGGGCCAGGGATATTAGGGCCAGGGATATTAGGGCCAGGGATTTTAGGGCCAGGGATATTAGGGGCAGGGATATTAGGGCCATGGATATTAGGGCCAGGGATATTAGGGCCAGGGATATAAGGGCCAGGGATATTAGGGCCAGGCATATTATGCCCAGGGATATTAGGGCCAGGGATATTAGGGCCAGCGATATTAGGGCCAGGGATATTAAGGCCGGGGATATTAGGCCCAGGGATATTAGGGCCAGGGATATTAGGGCCAGCGATGCTAGGGCCAGGGATATTAGGGCCAGGGATATTAGGGCCAGGGATATTAGGGCAGGGATATTAGGTCAGGGATATTAGGGCCAGGGATATTAGGGCCAGGGATATTAGGGCCAGGGATATTAGGGCCAGGGATATTAGGGCCAGGGATATTAGGGCCAGGGATATTAGGGCCAGGGATATTAGGGCCAGGGATTTTAGGGCAAGGGATATTAGGGCCAGGGATATTAGAGCCAGGGATATTAGGGCCAGGGATATTAGGGCCAGGGATATTAGGGCCAGGGATATTAGGGCCAGGGATATTAGGGCCAGGGATATCAGGGCCAGGGATATCAGGGCCAGGGATATGAGGGCCAGGGATATTACGGCCAGGGATATTAGGGCCAGGGATATAAGGGCCAGGGATATTAGGGCCAGGCATATTATGCCCAGGGATATTAGGGCCAGGGATATTAGGGCCAGCGATATTATGCCCAGGGATATTAGGGCCAGGGATATTAGGGCCTGGGATATTAGGGCCAGGGATATTAGGGCCAGGGATATTAGGGCCAGGGATATTAGGGCCAGGGATATTAGGGCCAGGGATTTTAGGGCCAGGGATATTAGGGGCAGGGATATTAGGGCCAGGGATATTAGGGCCAGGGATATTAAGGCCAGGGATATAAGGGCCAGGGATATTAGGGCCAGGCGTATTATGCCCAGGGATATTAGGGCCAGGGATATTAGGGCCAGGGATATTAGGGCCAGGGATATTAGGGCCAGGGATATTAGGGCCAGGGATATTAGGGCCAGGGAGATTAGGGCCAGCGTTATTAGGGCCAGGGATATTAGGGCCAGGGATATTATGGCCAGGGATATTAGGGCCAGGGATATTAGGGCCAGGGTTATTAGGGCCAGGGATATTAGGGCCAGGGATATTAGGGCCAGGGATATTAGGGCCAGGGATATTAGGGCCACGGATATTAGGGCCAGGGATATTAGGGCCAGCGATATTAGGGCCAGGGATATTAGGGCCAGGGATATAAGGGCCAGGGATATTAGGGCCAGGCATATTATGGCCAGGGATATTAGGGCCAGGGATTTTAGGGCAAGGGATATTAGGGCCAGGGATATTAGGGCCAGGGATATTAGGGCAAGGGATATTAGGGCCAGGGATATTAGGGCCAGGGATATTAGGGCCAGGGATATTAGGGCCAGGGATATTAGGGCCAGGGATATTAGGGCCAGCGATATTAGGGCCAGGGATATTAGGGCCAGGGATAGTAGGGCCAGGGATATTAGAGCCAGGCCTATTAGGGCCAGGGATATTAGGGCCAGGGATATTAGGGCCAGGGATATTAGGGCCAGGGATATTAGGGCCTGGGATATTAGGGCCAGGGATATTAGGGCCAGGGATATTAGGGCCAGGGATATTAGGGCCAGGGATATTAGGGCCAGGGATTTTAGGGCCAGGGATATTAGGGGCAGGGATATTAGGGCCATGGATATTAGGGCCAGGGATATTAGGGCCAGGGATATAAGGGCCAGGGATATTAGGGCCAGGCATATTATGCCCAGGGATATTAGGGCCAGGGATATTAGGGCCAGCGATATTAGGGCCAGGGATATTAAGGCCGGGGATATTAGGCCCAGGGATATTAGGGCCAGGGATATTAGGGCCAGCGATGCTAGGGCCAGGGATATTAGGGCCAGGGATATTAGGGCCAGGGATATTAGGGCAGGGATATTAGGTCAGGGATATTAGGGCCAGGGATATTAGGGCCAGGGATATTAGGGCCAGGGATATTAGGGCCAGGGATATTAGGGCCAGGGATATTAGGGCCAGGGATATTAGGGCCAGGGATATTAGGGCCAGGGATTTTAGGGCAAGGGATATTAGGGCCAGGGATATTAGAGCCAGGGATATTAGGGCCAGGGATATTAGGGCCAGGGATATTAGGGCCAGGGATATTAGGGCCAGGGATATTAGGGCCAGGGATATCAGGGCCAGGGATATCAGGGCCAGGGATATGAGGGCCAGGGATATTACGGCCAGGGATATTAGGGCCAGGGATATAAGGGCCAGGGATATTAGGGCCAGGCATATTATGCCCAGGGATATTAGGGCCAGGGATATTAGGGCCAGCGATATTAGGGCCAGGGATATTAAGGCCGGGGATATTAGGCCCAGGGATATTAGGGCCAGGGATATTAGGGCCAGCGATGTTAGGGCCAGGGATATTAGGGCCAGGGATATTAGGGCCAGGGATATTAGGGCAGGGATATTAGGTCAGGGATATTAGGGCCAGGGATATTAGGGCCAGGGATATTAGGGCCAGGGATATTAGGGCCAGGGATATTAGGGCCAGGGATATTAGGGCCAGGGATATTAAGGCCAGGGATATTAGGGCCAGGGATATTAGGGCCAGGGATATTAGGGCCAGGGATTTTAGGGCAAGGGATATTAGGGCCAGGGATATTAGGGCCAGGGATATTAGAGCCAGGGATATTAGGGCCAGGGATATTAGGGCCAGGGATATTAGGGCCAGGGATATTAGGGCCAGGGATATTAGGGCCAGGGATATCAGGGCCAGGGATATGAGGGCCAGGGATATTACGGCCAGGGATATTAGGGCCAGGGATATTAGGGCCAGGGATGTTAGGGCCAGGGATATTAGGGCCATGGAGATTAGGGCCAGCGTTATTAGGGCCAGGGATATTAGGGCCAGGGATATTATGGCCAGGGATATTAGGGCCAGGGATATTAGGGCCAGGGATATTAGGGCCAGGGATATTAGGGCCAGGGATATTAGGGCCAGGGATATTAGGGCCAGGGATATTAGGGCCAGGGATATTAGGGCCAGGGATATTAGGGCCAGGGATATTAGCACCAGGGATATTAGGGCCAGGGATATTAGGGCCAGGGATATAAGGGCCAGGGATATTAGGGCCAGGCATATTATGGCCAGCGATATTAGGGCCAGGGATATTAGGGCAAGGGATATTAGGGCCAGGGATATTAGGGCCAGGGATATTAGCGCAAGGGATATTAGGGCCAGGGATATTAGGCCAGGGATATTATGGCCAGGGATATTAGGTCCAGGGATATTAGGGCCAGGGATATTAGGGCCAGGGATGTTAGGGCCAGGGATATTAGGGCCAGGGATATTAGGGCCAAGGATATTGGGCCAGGGATATTGCGGCCAGCGATATTAGGGCCAGGGATATTAGGGCCAGAGATATTAGGGCCAGGGATATTAGAGCCAGGCATATTAGGGCCAGGGATATTAGGGCCAGGGATATTAGGGCCAGGGATATTAGGGCCAGGGATATTAGGGCCTGGGATATTAGGGCCAGGGATATTAGGGCCAGGGATATTAGGGCCAGGGATATTAGGACCAGGGATATTAGGGCCAGGGATTTTAGGGCCAGGGATATTAGGGGCAGGGATATTAGGGCCAGGGCTATTAGGGCCAGGGATATTAGTGCCAGGGATATAAGGGCCAGGAATATTAGGGCCAGGCATATTATGCCCCGGGATATTAGGGCCAGGGATATTAGGGCCAGGGATATTAGGGCCAGGGATATTAGGGCCAGGGATATTAGGGCAGGGATATTAGGTCCAGGGATATTAGGGCCTGGGATATTAGGGCCAGGGATATTAGGGCCAGGGATATTAGGGCCAGGGATATTAGGGCCAGGGATATTAGGGCCAGGGATATTAGGGCCAGGGATATCAGGGCCAGGGATATCAGGGCCAGGGATATGAGGGCCAGGGATATTAGGGCCAGGGATATTAGGGCCAGGGATATTAGGGCCAGGGATATTAGGGCCAGGGATATTAGGGCCAGGGATATTAGGGCCAGGGAGATTAGGGCCAGCGTTATTAGGGCCAGGGATATTAGGGCCAGGGATATTATGGCCAGGGATATTAGGGCCAGGGATATTAGGGCCAGGGATATTAGGGCCAGGGATATTAGGGCCAGGGATATTAGGGCCAGGGATATTAGGGCCAGGGATATTAGGGCCAGGGATATTAGGGCCACGGATATTAGGGCCAGGGATTTTAGGGCCAGGGATATTAGGGCCATGGATATTAGCGCCAGGGATATTAGGGCCAGGGATATTAGGGCCAGGGATATAAGGGCCAGGGATATTAGGGCCAGGCATATTATGGCCAGGGATATTAGGGCCAGGGATATTAGGGCAAGGGATATTAGGGCCAGGGATATTAGGGCCAGGGATATTAGGGCCAGGGATAAAAGGGCCAGGAATATTAGGGCCAGGCATATTATGCCCAGGGATATTAGGGCCAGGGATATTAGGGCCAGGGATATTAGGGCCAGGGATATTAAGGCCAGGGATATTAGGGCCAGGGATATTAGGGCCAGGGATATTAGGGCAGGGATATTAGGTCCAGGGATATTAGGGCCAGGGATATTAGGGCCAGGGATGTTAGGGACAGGGATATTAGCGCCAGGGATATTAGGGCCAGGGATATTAGGGCCAGGGTTATTAGGGCCAGGAAAATTAGGGCCAGGGATATTAGGGCGAGGGATATTAGGGCCAGGGATATTAGGGCCAGGGATATTAGGGCCAGGGATATTAGGGCCAGGGATATTAGGGCCAGGGATTTTAGGGCAAGGGATATTAGGGCCCAGGGATATTAGGGCCAGGGATATTAGAGCCAGGGATATTAGGGCCAGGGATATTAGGGCCAGGGATATTAGGGCCAGGGATATCAGGGCCAGGGATATCAGGGCCAGGGATATTAGGGCCAGGGATATTAGGGCCAGGGATATTAGGGCCAGGGATATTATGGCCAGGGATATTAGGGCCAGCGATATTAGGGCCAGGGATATTAGGGCCAGGGATATTAGGGCCAGGGATATTAGAGCCAGGGATATTAGGGCCAGGGATATTGGGGCCAGGGATATTAGGGCCAGGGATATTAGGGCCAGGGATTTTAGGGCAAGGGATATTAGGGCCAGGGATATTAGGGCCAGGGATATTAGAGCCAGGGATATTAGGGCCAGGGATATTAGGGCCAGGGATATTAGGGCCAGGGATATTAGGGCCAGGGATATCAGGGCCAGGGATATCAGGGCCAGGGATATTAGGGCCAGGGATATTAGGGCCAGGGATATTAGGGCCAGGGATATTAGGGCCAGGGATATTAGGGCCAGGGATATTAGGGCCAGGGATATTAGGGCCAGGGATATTAGGGCCAGGGATATTAGGGCCAGGGATATTAGGGCCAGGGATATTAGGGCCACGGATATAAGGCCAGGGATATTAGGGCCAGGGATATTAGGGCCAGGGATATTAGGGCCAGGGATATTAGGGCCAGGGATATTAGGGCCAGGGATATAAGGGCCAGGGATATTAGGGCCAGGCATATTATGGCCAGGGATATTAGGGCCAGGGATATTAGGGCAAGGGATATTAGGGCCAGGGATATTAGGGCCAGGGATATTAGGGCAAGGGATATTAGGGCCAGGGATATTAGGGCCAGGGATATTAGGGCCAGGGATATTAGGTCCAGGGATATTAGGGCCAGGGATATTAGGGCCAGGGATATTAGGGCCAGGGATATTAGGGCCAGGGATATTAGGGTCAGGGATATTATGGCCAGGGATATTAGGGCCAGGGATATTAGGGCCAGCGATATTAGGGCCAGGGATATTACGGCCAGGGATATTAGGGCCAGGGATATTAGAGCCAGGCATATTAGGGCCAGGGATATTAGAGCCAGGGATATTAGGGCCAGGGATATTAGGGCCAGGGATATTAGGGCCTGGGATATTAGGGCCAGGGATATTAGGGCCAGGGATATTAGGGCCAGGGATATTAGGGCCAGGGATATTAGGGCCAGGGATTTTAGGGCCAGGGATATTAGGGGCAGGGATATTAGGGCCAGGGATATTAGGGCCAGGGATATTAAGGCCAGGGATATAAGGGCCAGGGATATTAGGGCCAGGCATATTATGCCCAGGGATATTAGGGCCAGGGATATTAGGGCCAGGGATATTAGGGCCAGGGATATTAGGGCCAGGGATATTAGGGCCAGGGATATTAGGGCCAGGGAGATTAGGGCCAGCGTTATTAGGGCCAGGGATATTAGGGCCAGCGTTATTAGGGCCAGGGATATTAGGGCCAGGGATATTATGGCCAGGGATATTAGGGCCAGGGATATTAGGGCCAGGGTTATTAGGGCCAGGGATATTAGGGCCAGGGATATTAGGGCCAGGGATATTAGGGCCAGGGATATTAGGGCCACGGATATTAGGGCCAGGGATATTAGGGCCAGGGATATTAGGGCCAGGGATATTAGGGCCAGGGATATTAGGGCCAGGGATATAAGGGCCAGGGATATTAGGGCCAGGCATATTATGGCCAGGGATATTAGGGCCAGGGATTTTAGGGCAAGGAATATTAGGGCCAGGGATATTAGGGCCAGGGATATTAGGGCAAGGGATATTAGGGCCAGGGATATTAGGGCCAGGGATATTAGGGCCAGGGATATTAGGGCCAGGGATATTAGGGCCAGGGATATTAGGGCCAGCGATATTAGGGCCAGGGATATTAGGGCCAGGGATAGTAGGGCCAGGGATATTAGAGCCAGGCCTATTAGGGCCAGGGATATTAGGGCCAGGGATATTAGGGCCAGGGATATTAGGGCCAGGGATATTAGGGCCTGGGATATTAGGGCCAGGGATATTAGGGCCAGGGATATTAGGGCCAGGGATATTAGGGCCAGGGATATTATGGCCAGGGATTTTAGGGCCAGGGATATTAGGGGCAGGGATATTAGGGCCAGGGATATTAGGGCCAGGGATATTAGGGCCAGGGATATAAGGGCCAGGGATATTAGGGCCAGGCATATTATGCCCAGGGATATTAGGGCCAGGGATATTAGGGCCAGCGATATTAGGGCCAGGGATATTAAGGCCGGGGATATTAGGCCCAGGGATATTAGGGCCAGGGATATTAGGGCCAGCGATGTTAGGGCCAGGGATATTAGGGCCAGGGATATTAGGGCCAGGGATATTAGGGCAGGGATATTAGGTCAGGGTTATTAGGGCCAGGGATATTAGGGCCAGGGATATTAGGGCCAGGGATATTAGGGCCAGGGATATTAGGGCCAGGGATATTAGGGCCAGGGATATTAGGGCCAGGGATATTAGGGCAAGGGATATTAGGGCCAGGGATATTAGGGCCAGGGATATTAGAGCCAGGGATATTAGGGCCAGGGATATTAGGGCCAGGGATATTAGGGCCAGGGATATTAGGGCCAGGGATATTAGGGCCAGGGATATCAGGGCCAGGGATATCAGGGCCAGGGATATTACGGCCAGGGATATTAGGGCCAGGGATATAAGGGCCAGGGATATTAGGGCCAGGCATATTATGCCCAGGGATATTAGGGCCAGGGATATTAGGGCCAGCGATATTAGGGCCAGGGATATTAAGGCCGGGGATATTAGGCCCAGGGATATTAGGGCCAGGGATATTAGGGCCAGCGATGTTAGGGCCAGGGATATTAGGGCCAGGGATATTAGGGCCAGGGATATTAGGGCAGGGATATTAGGTCAGGGATATTAGGGCCAGGGATATTAGGGCCAGGGATATTAGGGCCAGGGATATTAGGGCCAGGGATATTAGGGCCAGGGATATTAGGGCCAGGGATATTAAGGCCAGGGATATTAGGGCCAGGGATATTAGGGCCAGGGATATTAGGGCCAGGGATTTTAGGGCAAGGGATATTAGGGCCAGGGATATTAGGGCCAGGGATATTAGAGCCAGGGATATTAGGGCCAGGGATATTAGGGCCAGGGATATTAGGGCCAGGGATATTAGGGCCAGGGATATTAGGGCCAGGGATATCAGGGCCAGGGATATCAGGGCCAGGGATATGAGGGCCAGGGATATTACGGCCAGGGATATTAGGGCCAGGGATATTAGGGCCAGGGATGTTAGGGCCAGGGATATTAGGGCCAGGGAGATTAGGGCCAGCGTTATGAGGGCCAGGGATATTAGGGCCAGGGATATTATGGCCAGGGATATTAGGGCCAGGGATATTAGGGCCAGGGATATTAGGGCCAGGGATATTAGGGCCAGGGATATTAGGGCCAGGGATATTAGGGCCAGGGATATTAGGGCCAGGGATATTAGGGCCAGGGATATTAGCACCAGGGATATTAGGGCCAGGGATATTAGGGCCAGGGATATAAGGGCCAGGGATATTAGGGCCAGGCATATTATGGCCAGCGATATTAGGGCCAGGGATATTAGGGCAAGGGATATTAGGGCCAGGGATATTAGGGCCAGGGATATTAGCACAAGGGATATTAGGGCCAGGGATATTAGGGCCAGGGATATTATGGCCAGGGATATTAGGTCCAGGGATATTAGGGCCAGGGATATTAGGGCCAGGGATGTTTGGGCCAGGGATATTAGGGCCAGGGATATTAGGGCCAGGGATATTGGGCCAGGGATATTGTGGCCAGCGATATTAGGGCCAGGGATATTAGGGCCAGAGATATTAGGGCCAGGGATATTAGAGCCTGGCATATTAGGGCCAGGGATATTAGGGCCAGGGATATTAGGGCCAGGGATATTAGGGCCAGGGATATTAGGGCCTGGGATATTAGGGCCAGGGATATTAGGGCCAGGGATATTAGGGCCAGGGATATTAGGACCAGGGATATTAGGGCCAGGGATTTTAGGGCCAGGGATATTAGGGGCAGGGATATTAGGGCCAGGGCTATTAGGGCCAGGGATATTAGGGCCAGGGATATAAGGGCCAGGAATATTAGGGCCAGGCATATTATGCCCCGGGATATTAGGGCCAGGGATATTAGGGCCAGGGATATTAGGGCCAGGGATATTAGGGCCAGGGATATTAGGGCAGGGATATTAGGTCCAGGGATATTAGCGCCTGGGATATTAGGGCCAGGGATATTAGGGCCAGGGATATTAGGGCCAGGGATATTAGGGCCAGGGATATTAGGGCCAGGGATTTTAGGGCCAGGGATATTAGGGGAAGGGATATTAGGGCCAGGGATATAAGGGCCAGGGATATTAGGGCCAGGCATATTATGCCCAGGGATATTAGGGTCAGGGATATTAGGGCCAGGGATATTAGGGCCAGGGATATTAAGGCCGGGGATATTAGGCCCAGGGATATTAGGGCCAGGGATATTAGGGCCAGCGATGTTAGGGCCAGGGATATTAGCACCAGGGATATTAGGGCCAGGGATATTAGGGCCAGGGATATTAGGGCAGGGATATTAGGTCAGGGATATTAGGGCTAGGGATATTAGGGCCAGGGATATTAGGGCCAGGGATATTAGGGCCAGGGATATTAGGGCCAGGGATTTTAGGGCCAGGGATATTAGGGCCAGGGATATTAGGGCCAGGGATATTAGGGCCAGGGATATTAGGGCCAGGGATATTAGGGCCAGGGATTTTAGGGCAAGGGATATTAGGGCCAGGGATATTAGGGCCAGGGATATTAGAGCCAGGGATATTAGGGCCAGGGATATTAGGGCCAGGGATATTCGGGCCAGGGATATTAGGGCCAGGGATATTAGGGCCAGGGATATCAGGGCCAGGGATATCAGGGCCATGGATATGAGGGCCAGGGATATTAGGGCCAGGGATATTAGGGCCAGGGATATTAGGGCCAGGGATATTAGGGCCAGGGATATTAGGGCCATGGAGATTAGGGCCAGCGTTATTAGGGCCAGGGATATTAGCGCCAGGGATATTATGGCCAGGGATATTAGGGCCAGGGATATTAGGGCCAGGGATATTAGGGCCAGGGATATTAGGGCCAGGGATATTAGGGCCAGGGATATTAGGGCCAGGGATATTAGGGCCAGGGATATTAGGGCCAGGGATATTAGGGCCAGGGATATAAGGGCCAGGGATATTAGGGCCAGGCATATTATGGCCAGGGATATTAGGGCCAGGGATATTAGGGCAAGGGATATTAGGGCCAGGGATATTAGGGCCAGGGATATTAGGGCCAGGGATATAAGGGCCAGGAATATTAGGGCCAGGCATATTATGCCCAGGGATATTAGGGCCAGGGATATTAGGGCCAGGGATATTAGGGCCAGGGATATTAAGGCCAGGGATATTAGGGCCAGGGATATTAGGGCCAGGGATATTAGGGCAGGGATATTAGGTCCAGGGATATTAGGGCCAGGGATATTAGGGCCAGGGATGTTAGGGCAAGGGATATTAGGGCCAGGGATATTAGGGCCAGGGATATTAGAGCCAGGGATATTAGGGCCAGGGATATTAGGGCCAGGGATATTAGGGCCAGGGATATTAGGGCCAGGGATATTAGGGCCAGGGATATCAGGGCCAGGGATATCAGGGCCAGGGATATTAGGGCCAGGGATATTAGGGCCAGGGATATTAGGGCCAGGGATATTAGGGCCAGGGATATTAGGGCCAGGGATATTAGGGCCAGGGATATTAGGGCCAGGGATATTAGGGCCAGGGATATTAGGGCCAGGGATATTAGGGCCAGGGATATTAGGGCCAGGGATATTAGGGCCAGGGATATAAGGGCCAGGGATATTAGGGCCAGGCATATTATGGCCAGGGATATCAGGGCCAGGGATATGAGGGCCAGGGATATTAGGGCCAGGGATATTAGGGCCAGGGATATAAGGGCCAGGGATATTAGGGCCAGGGATATTAGGGCCAGGGATATTAGGGCCAGGGAAATTAGGTCCAGGGATATTAGGGCCAGGGATATTAGGGCCAGGGATATTAGGGCCACGGATATTAGGGCCAGGGATATTAGGGCCAGGGATATTAGGGCCAGGGATATTAGGGCCAGGGATATTAGGGCCAGGGATATTAGGGCCAGGGATATAAGGGCCAGGGATATTAGGGCCAGGCATATTATGGCCAGGGATATCAGGGCCAGGGATATGAGGGCCAGGGATATTAGGGCCAGGGATATTAGGGCCAGGGATATAAGGGCCAGGGATATTAGGGCCAGGGATATTAGGGCCAGGGATATTAGGGCAGGGATATTAGGTCCAGGGATATTAGGACCAGGGATATTAGGGCCAGGGATATTAGGGCCAGGGATATTAGGGCCAGGGATATTAGGGTCAGGGATATTATGGCCAGGGATATTAGGGCCAGGGATATTAGGGCCAGCGATATTAGGGCCAGGGATATTACGGCCAGGGATATTAGGGCCAGGGATATTAGAGCCAGGCATATTAGAACCAGGGATATTAGGGCCAGGGATATTAGGGCCGGGGATATTAGGGCCAGGGATATTAGGGCCTGGGATATTAGGGCCAGGGATATTAGGGCCAGGGATATTAGGGCCAGGGATATTAGGGCCAGGGATATTAGGGCCAGGGATTTTAGGGCCAGGGATATTAGGGGCAGGGATATTAGGGCCAGGGATATTAGGGCCAGGGATATTAAGGCCAGGGATATAAGGGCCAGGGATATTAGGGCCAGGCATATTATGCCCAGGGATATTAGGGCCAGGGATATTAGGGCCAGGGATATTAGGGCCAGGGATATTAGGGCCAGGGATATTAGGGCCAGGGATATTAGGGCCAGGGAGATTAGGGCCAGCATTATTAGGGCCAGGGATATTAGGGCCAGGGATATTATGGCCAGGGATATTAGGGCCAGGGATATTAGGGCCAGGGTTATTAGGGCCAGGGATATTAGGGCCAGGGATATTAGGGCCAGGGATATTAGGGCCAGGGATATTAGGGCCAGGGATATTAGGGCCACGGATATTAGGGCCAGGGATATTAGGGCCAGGGATATTAGGGCCTGGGATATTAGGGCCAGGGATATTAGGGCCAGGGATATTAGGGCCAGGGATAATAGGGCCAGGGATATTAGGGCCAGGGATTTTAGGGCCAGGGATATTAGGGGCAGGGATATTAGGGCCAGGGATATTAGGGCCAGGGATATTAGGGCCATGGATATAAGGGCCAGGGATATTAGGGCCAGGCATATTATGCCCAGGGATATTAGGGCCAGGGATATTAGGGCCAGCGATATTAGGGCCAGGGATATTAAGGCCGGGGATGTTAGGCCCAGGGATATTAGGGCCAGGGATATTAGGGCCAGCGATGTTAGGGCCAGGGATATTAGGTCAGGGATATTAGGGCCAGGGATATTAGGGCCAGTGATATTAGGGCCAGGGATATTAGGGCCAGGGATATTAGGGCCAGGGATATTAGGGCCAGGGATATTAGGGCCAGGGATATTAGGGCCAGGGATATTAGGGCCAGGGATATTAGGGCAAGGGATATTAGGGCCAGGGATATTAGGGCCAGGGATATTAGAGCCAGGGATATTAGGGCCAGGGATATTAGGGCCAGGGATATTAGGGCCAGGGATATTAGGGCCAGGGATATTAGGGCCAGGGATATCAGGGCCAGGGATATCAGGGCCAGGGATATGAGGGCCAGGGATATTACGGCCAGGGATATTAGGGCCAGGGATATAAGGGCCAGGGATATTAGGGCCAGGCATATTATGCCCAGGGATATTAGGGCCAGGGATATTAGGGCCAGCGATATTAGGGCCAGGGATATTAAGGCCGGGGATATTAGGCCCAGGGATATTAGGGCCAGGGATATTAGGGCCAGCGATGTTAGGGCCAGGGATATTAGGGCCAGGGATATTAGGGCCAGGGATATTAGGGCAGGGATATTAGGTCAGGGATATTAGGGCCAGGGATATTAGGGCCAGGGATATTAGGGCCAGGGATATTAGGGCCAGGGATATTAGGGCCAGGGATATTAGGGCCAGTGATATTAGGGCCAGGGATATTAGGGCCAGGGATATTAGGGCCAGGGATTTTAGGGCAAGGGATATTAGGGCCAGGGATATTAGGGCCAGGGATATTAGAGCCAGGGATATTAGGGCCAGGGATATTAGGGCCAGGGATATTAGGGCCAGGGATATTAGGGCCAGGGATATTAGGGCCAGGGATATTAGGGCCAGGGATATTAGGGCCAGGGATATTAGGGCCAGGGATATTAGGGCCAGGGTTATTAGGGCCAGGGATATTAGGGCCAGGGATATTAGGGCCAGGGATATTAGGGCCAGGGATATTAGGGCCAGGGATATTAGGGCCAGGGATATAAGGGCCAGGGATATTAGGGCCAGGTATATTATGGCCAGGGATATCAGGGCCAGGGATATGAGGGCCAGGGATATTAGGGCCAGGGATATTAGGGCCAGGGATATAAGGGCCAGGGATATTAGGGCCAGGGATATTAGGGCCAGGGATATTAGGGCCAGGGATATTAGGTCCAGGGATATTAGGGCCAGGGATACTAGGGCCAGGGATATTAGGGTCAGGGATATTATGGCCAGGGATATTAGGGCCAGGGATATTAGGGCCAGCGATATTAGGGCCAGGGATATTACGGCCAGGGATATTAGGGCCAGGGATATTAGAGCCAGGCATATTAGAACCAGGGATATTAGGGCCAGGGATATTAGGGCCAGGGATATTAGGGCCAGGGATATTAGGGCCTGGGATATTAGGGCCAGGGATATTAGGGCCAGGGATATTAGGGCCAGGGATATTAGGGCCAGGGATATTAGGGCCAGGGATTTTAGGGCCAGGGATATTAGGGGCAGGGATATTATGGCCAGGGATATTAGGGCCAGGGATATTAAGGCCAGGGATATAAGGGCCAGGGATATTAGGGCCAGGCATATTATGCCCAGGGATATTAGGGCCAGGGATATTAGGGCCAGGGATATTAGGGCCAGGGATATTAGGGCCAGGGATATTAGGGCCAGGGATAGTAGGGCCAGGGAGATTAGGGATAGCATTATTAGGGCCAGGGATATTAGGGCCAGGGATATTATGGCCAGGGATATTAGGGCCAAGGATAATAGGGCCAGGGTTATTATGGCCAGGGATAGTGGGGCCAGGGATATTAGGGCCAGGGATATTAGGGCCAGGGATATTAGGGCCAGGGATATTAGGGCCACGGATATTAGGGCCAGGGATATTAGGGCCAGGGATATTAGGGCCAGGGATATTAGGGCCAGGGATATTAGGGCCAGGGATATAAGGGCCAGGGATATTAGGGCCAGGCATATTATGGCCAGGGATATTAGGGCCAGGGATTTTAGGGCAAGGGATATTAGGGCCAGGGATATTAGGGCCAGGGATATTAGGGCAAGGGATATTAGGGCCAGGGATATTAGGGCCAGGGATATTAGGGCCAGGGATATTAGAGCCAGGCCTATTAGGGCCAGGGATATTAGGGCCAGGGATATTAGGGCCAGGGATATTAGGGCCAGGGATATTAGGGCCTGGGATATTAGGGCCAGGGATATTAGGGCCAGGGATATTAGGGCCAGGGATAATAGGGCCAGGGATATTAGGGCCAGGGATTTTAGGGCCAGGGATATTAGGGGCAGGGATATTAGGGCCAGGGATATTAGGGCCAGGGATATTAGGGCCAGGGATATAAGGGCCAGGGATATTAGGGCCAGGCATATTATGCCCAGGGATATTAGGGCCAGGGATATTAGGGCCGGCGATATTAGGGCCAGGGATATTAATGCCGGGCATATTAGGCCCAGGGATATTAGGGCCAGGGATATTAGGGCCAGCGATGTTAGGGCCAGGGATATTAGGGCCAGGGATATTAGGGCCAGGGATATTAGGGCAGGGATATTAGGTCAGGGATATTAGGGCCAGGGATATTAGGGCCAGGGATATTAGGGCCAGGGATATTAGGGCCAGGGATATTAGGGCCAGGGATATTAGGGCCAGGGATATTAGGGCCAGGGATATTAGGGCCAGGGATATTAGGGCCAGGGATATTAGGGCAAGGGATATTAGGGCCAGGGATATTAGGGCCAGGGATATTAGAGCCAGGGATATTAGGGCCAGGGATATTAGGGCCAGGGATATTAGGGCCAGGGATATTAGGGCCAGGGATATTAGGGCCAGGGATATCAGGGCCAGGGATATTAGGGCCAGGCATATTATGGCCAGGGATATCAGGGCCAGGGATATGAGGGCCAGGGATATTAGGGCCAGGGATATTAGGGCCAGGGATATAAGGGCCAGGGATATTAGGGCCAGGGATATTAGGGCCAGGGATATTAGGGCCAGGGATATTAGGTCCAGGGATATTAGGGCCAGGGATATTAGGGCCAGGGATATTAGGGTCAGGGATATTATGGCCAGGGATATTAGGGCCAGGGATATTAGGGCCAGCGATATTAGGGCCAGGGATATTACGGCCAGGGATATTAGGGCCAGGGATATTAGAGCCAGGCATATTAGAACCAGGGATATTAGGGCCAGGGATATTAGGGCCAGGGATATTAGGGCCAGGGATATTAGGGCCTGGGATATTAGGGCCAGGAATATTAGGGCCAGGGATATTAGGGCCAGGGATATTAGGGCCAGGGATATTAGGGCCAGGGATTTTAGGGCCAGGGATATTAGGGGCAGGGATATTATGGCCAGGGATATTAGGGCCAGGGATATTAAGGCCAGGGATATAAGGGCCAGGGATATTAGGGCCAGGCATATTATGCCCAGGGATATTAGGGCCAGGGATATTAGGGCCAGGGATATTAGGGCCAGGGATATTAGGGCCAGGGATATTAGGGCCAGGGATATTAGGGCCAGGGAGATTAGGGCCAGCATTATTAGGGCCAGGGATATTAGGGCCAGGGATATTATGGCCAGGGATATTAGGGCCAGGGATATTAGGGCCAGGGTTATTAGGGCCAGGGATATTGGGGCCAGGGATATTAGGGCCAGGGATATTAGGGCCAGGGATATTAGGGCCAGGGATATTAGGGCCACGGATATTAGGGCCAGGGATATTAGGGCCAGGGATATTAGGGCCAGGGATATTAGGGCCAGGGATATTAGGGCCAGGGATATTAGGGCCAGGGATATTAGGGCCAGGGATATTAGGGCCAGGGATATTAGGGCCAGGGATATTAGGGCCAGGGATATAAGGGCCAGGGATATTAGGGCCAGGCATATTATGGCCAGGGATATTAGGGCCAGGGATATTAGGGCAAGGGATATTAGGGCCAGGGATATTAGGGCCAGGGATATTAGGGCCAGGGATATAAGGGCCAGGAATATTAGGGCCAGGCATATTATGCCCAGGGATATTAGGGCCAGGGATATTAGGGCCAGGGATATTAGGGCCAGGGATATTAAGGCCAGGGATATTAGGGCCAGGGATATTAGGGCCAGGGATATTAGGGCAGGGATATTAGGTCCAGGGATATTAGGGCCAGGGATATTAGGGCCAGGGATGTTAGGGCAAGGGATATTAGGGCCAGGGATATTAGGGCCAGGGATATTAGAGCCAGGGATATTAGGGCCAGGGATATTAGGGCCAGGGATATTAGGGCCAGGGATATTAGGGCCAGGGATATTAGGGCCAGGGATATCAGGGCCAGGGATATCAGGGCCAGGGATATTAGGGCCAGGGATATTAGGGCCAGGGATATTAGGGCCAGGGATATTAGGGCCAGGGATATTAGGGCCAGGGATATTAGGGCCAGGGATATTAGGGCCAGGGATATTAGGGCCAGGGATATTAGGGCCAGGGATATTAGGGCCAGGGATATTAGGGCCAGGGATATTAGGGCCAGGGATATAAGGGCCAGGGATATTAGGGCCAGGCATATTATGGCCAGGGATATCAGGGCCAGGGATATGAGGGCCAGGGATATTAGGGCCAGGGATATTAGGGCCAGGGATATAAGGGCCAGGGATATTAGGGCCAGGGATATTAGGGCCAGGGATATTAGGGCCAGGGAAATTAGGTCCAGGGATATTAGGGCCAGGGATATTAGGGCCAGGGATATTAGGGCCACGGATATTAGGGCCAGGGATATTAGGGCCAGGGATATTAGGGCCAGGGATATTAGGGCCAGGGATATTAGGGCCAGGGATATTAGGGCCAGGGATATAAGGGCCAGGGATATTAGGGCCAGGCATATTATGGCCAGGGATATCAGGGCCAGGGATATGAGGGCCAGGGATATTAGGGCCAGGGATATTAGGGCCAGGGATATAAGGGCCAGGGATATTAGGGCCAGGGATATTAGGGCCAGGGATATTAGGGCAGGGATATTAGGTCCAGGGATATTAGGACCAGGGATATTAGGGCCAGGGATATTAGGGCCAGGGATATTAGGGCCAGGGATATTAGGGTCAGGGATATTATGGCCAGGGATATTAGGGCCAGGGATATTAGGGCCAGCGATATTAGGGCCAGGGATATTACGGCCAGGGATATTAGGGCCAGGGATATTAGAGCCAGGCATATTAGAACCAGGGATATTAGGGCCAGGGATATTAGGGCCGGGGATATTAGGGCCAGGGATATTAGGGCCTGGGATATTAGGGCCAGGGATATTAGGGCCAGGGATATTAGGGCCAGGGATATTAGGGCCAGGGATATTAGGGCCAGGGATTTTAGGGCCAGGGATATTAGGGGCAGGGATATTAGGGCCAGGGATATTAGGGCCAGGGATATTAAGGCCAGGGATATAAGGGCCAGGGATATTAGGGCCAGGCATATTATGCCCAGGGATATTAGGGCCAGGGATATTAGGGCCAGGGATATTAGGGCCAGGGATATTAGGGCCAGGGATATTAGGGCCAGGGATATTAGGGCCAGGGAGATTAGGGCCAGCATTATTAGGGCCAGGGATATTAGGGCCAGGGATATTATGGCCAGGGATATTAGGGCCAGGGATATTAGGGCCAGGGTTATTAGGGCCAGGGATATTAGGGCCAGGGATATTAGGGCCAGGGATATTAGGGCCAGGGATATTAGGGCCAGGGATATTAGGGCCACGGATATTAGGGCCAGGGATATTAGGGCCAGGGATATTAGGGCCTGGGATATTAGGGCCAGGGATATTAGGGCCAGGGATATTAGGGCCAGGGATAATAGGGCCAGGGATATTAGGGCCAGGGATTTTAGGGCCAGGGATATTAGGGGCAGGGATATTAGGGCCAGGGATATTAGGGCCAGGGATATTAGGGCCATGGATATAAGGGCCAGGGATATTAGGGCCAGGCATATTATGCCCAGGGATATTAGGGCCAGGGATATTAGGGCCAGCGATATTAGGGCCAGGGATATTAAGGCCGGGGATGTTAGGCCCAGGGATATTAGGGCCAGGGATATTAGGGCCAGCGATGTTAGGGCCAGGGATATTAGGTCAGGGATATTAGGGCCAGGGATATTAGGGCCAGTGATATTAGGGCCAGGGATATTAGGGCCAGGGATATTAGGGCCAGGGATATTAGGGCCAGGGATATTAGGGCCAGGGATATTAGGGCCAGGGATATTAGGGCCAGGGATATTAGGGCAAGGGATATTAGGGCCAGGGATATTAGGGCCAGGGATATTAGAGCCAGGGATATTAGGGCCAGGGATATTAGGGCCAGGGATATTAGGGCCAGGGATATTAGGGCCAGGGATATTAGGGCCAGGGATATCAGGGCCAGGGATATCAGGGCCAGGGATATGAGGGCCAGGGATATTACGGCCAGGGATATTAGGGCCAGGGATATAAGGGCCAGGGATATTAGGGCCAGGCATATTATGCCCAGGGATATTAGGGCCAGGGATATTAGGGCCAGCGATATTAGGGCCAGGGATATTAAGGCCGGGGATATTAGGCCCAGGGATATTAGGGCCAGGGATATTAGGGCCAGCGATGTTAGGGCCAGGGATATTAGGGCCAGGGATATTAGGGCCAGGGATATTAGGGCAGGGATATTAGGTCAGGGATATTAGGGCCAGGGATATTAGGGCCAGGGATATTAGGGCCAGGGATATTAGGGCCAGGGATATTAGGGCCAGGGATATTAGGGCCAGTGATATTAGGGCCAGGGATATTAGGGCCAGGGATATTAGGGCCAGGGATTTTAGGGCAAGGGATATTAGGGCCAGGGATATTAGGGCCAGGGATATTAGAGCCAGGGATATTAGGGCCAGGGATATTAGGGCCAGGGATATTAGGGCCAGGGATATTAGGGCCAGGGATATTAGGGCCAGGGATATTAGGGCCAGGGATATTAGGGCCAGGGATATTAGGGCCAGGGATATTAGGGCCAGGGTTATTAGGGCCAGGGATATTAGGGCCAGGGATATTAGGGCCAGGGATATTAGGGCCAGGGATATTAGGGCCAGGGATATTAGGGCCAGGGATATAAGGGCCAGGGATATTAGGGCCAGGTATATTATGGCCAGGGATATCAGGGCCAGGGATATGAGGGCCAGGGATATTAGGGCCAGGGATATTAGGGCCAGGGATATAAGGGCCAGGGATATTAGGGCCAGGGATATTAGGGCCAGGGATATTAGGGCCAGGGATATTAGGTCCAGGGATATTAGGGCCAGGGATACTAGGGCCAGGGATATTAGGGTCAGGGATATTATGGCCAGGGATATTAGGGCCAGGGATATTAGGGCCAGCGATATTAGGGCCAGGGATATTACGGCCAGGGATATTAGGGCCAGGGATATTAGAGCCAGGCATATTAGAACCAGGGATATTAGGGCCAGGGATATTAGGGCCAGGGATATTAGGGCCAGGGATATTAGGGCCTGGGATATTAGGGCCAGGGATATTAGGGCCAGGGATATTAGGGCCAGGGATATTAGGGCCAGGGATATTAGGGCCAGGGATTTTAGGGCCAGGGATATTAGGGGCAGGGATATTATGGCCAGGGATATTAGGGCCAGGGATATTAAGGCCAGGGATATAAGGGCCAGGGATATTAGGGCCAGGCATATTATGCCCAGGGATATTAGGGCCAGGGATATTAGGGCCAGGGATATTAGGGCCAGGGATATTAGGGCCAGGGATATTAGGGCCAGGGATAGTAGGGCCAGGGAGATTAGGGATAGCATTATTAGGGCCAGGGATATTAGGGCCAGGGATATTATGGCCAGGGATATTAGGGCCAAGGATAATAGGGCCAGGGTTATTATGGCCAGGGATAGTGGGGCCAGGGATATTAGGGCCAGGGATATTAGGGCCAGGGATATTAGGGCCAGGGATATTAGGGCCACGGATATTAGGGCCAGGGATATTAGGGCCAGGGATATTAGGGCCAGGGATATTAGGGCCAGGGATATTAGGGCCAGGGATATAAGGGCCAGGGATATTAGGGCCAGGCATATTATGGCCAGGGATATTAGGGCCAGGGATTTTAGGGCAAGGGATATTAGGGCCAGGGATATTAGGGCCAGGGATATTAGGGCAAGGGATATTAGGGCCAGGGATATTAGGGCCAGGGATATTAGGGCCAGGGATATTAGAGCCAGGCCTATTAGGGCCAGGGATATTAGGGCCAGGGATATTAGGGCCAGGGATATTAGGGCCAGGGATATTAGGGCCTGGGATATTAGGGCCAGGGATATTAGGGCCAGGGATATTAGGGCCAGGGATAATAGGGCCAGGGATATTAGGGCCAGGGATTTTAGGGCCAGGGATATTAGGGGCAGGGATATTAGGGCCAGGGATATTAGGGCCAGGGATATTAGGGCCAGGGATATAAGGGCCAGGGATATTAGGGCCAGGCATATTATGCCCAGGGATATTAGGGCCAGGGATATTAGGGCCGGCGATATTAGGGCCAGGGATATTAATGCCGGGCATATTAGGCCCAGGGATATTAGGGCCAGGGATATTAGGGCCAGCGATGTTAGGGCCAGGGATATTAGGGCCAGGGATATTAGGGCCAGGGATATTAGGGCAGGGATATTAGGTCAGGGATATTAGGGCCAGGGATATTAGGGCCAGGGATATTAGGGCCAGGGATATTAGGGCCAGGGATATTAGGGCCAGGGATATTAGGGCCAGGGATATTAGGGCCAGGGATATTAGGGCCAGGGATATTAGGGCCAGGGATATTAGGGCAAGGGATATTAGGGCCAGGGATATTAGGGCCAGGGATATTAGAGCCAGGGATATTAGGGCCAGGGATATTAGGGCCAGGGATATTAGGGCCAGGGATATTAGGGCCAGGGATATCAGGGCCAGGGATATTAGGGCCAGGCATATTATGGCCAGGGATATCAGGGCCAGGGATATGAGGGCCAGGGATATTAGGGCCAGGGATATTAGGGCCAGGGATATAAGGGCCAGGGATATTAGGGCCAGGGATATTAGGGCCAGGGATATTAGGGCCAGGGATATTAGGTCCAGGGATATTAGGGCCAGGGATATTAGGGCCAGGGATATTAGGGTCAGGGATATTATGGCCAGGGATATTAGGGCCAGGGATATTAGGGCCAGCGATATTAGGGCCAGGGATATTACGGCCAGGGATATTAGGGCCAGGGATATTAGAGCCAGGCATATTAGAACCAGGGATATTAGGGCCAGGGATATTAGGGCCAGGGATATTAGGGCCAGGGATATTAGGGCCTGGGATATTAGGGCCAGGAATATTAGGGCCAGGGATATTAGGGCCAGGGATATTAGGGCCAGGGATATTAGGGCCAGGGATTTTAGGGCCAGGGATATTAGGGGCAGGGATATTATGGCCAGGGATATTAGGGCCAGGGATATTAAGGCCAGGGATATAAGGGCCAGGGATATTAGGGCCAGGCATATTATGCCCAGGGATATTAGGGCCAGGGATATTAGGGCCAGGGATATTAGGGCCAGGGATATTAGGGCCAGGGATATTAGGGCCAGGGATATTAGGGCCAGGGAGATTAGGGCCAGCATTATTAGGGCCAGGGATATTAGGGCCAGGGATATTATGGCCAGGGATATTAGGGCCAGGGATATTAGGGCCAGGGTTATTAGGGCCAGGGATATTGGGGCCAGGGATATTAGGGCCAGGGATATTAGGGCCAGGGATATTAGGGCCAGGGATATTAGGGCCACGGATATTAGGGCCAGGGATATTAGGGCCAGGGATATTAGGGCCAGGGATATTAGGGCCAGGGATATTAGGGCCAGGGATATAAGGGCCAGGGATATTAGGGCCAGGCATATTATGGCCAGGGATATTAGGGCCAGGGATTTTAGGGCAAGGGATATTAGGGCCAGGGATATTAGGGCCAGGGATATTAGGGCAAGGGATATTAGGGCCAGGGATATTAGGGCCAGGGATATTAGGGCCAGGGATATTAGAGCCAGGCCTATTAGGGCCAGGGATATTAGGGCCAGGGATATTAGGGCCAGGGATATTAGGGCCAGGGATATTAGGGCCTGGGATATTAGGGCCAGGGATATTAGGGCCAGGGATATTAGGGCCAGGGATAATAGGGCCAGGGATATTAGGGCCAGGGATTTTAGGGCCAGGGATATTAGGGGCAGGGATATTAGGGCCAGGGATATTAGGGCCAGGGATATTAGGGCCAGGGATATAAGGGCCAGGGATATTAGGGCCAGGCATATTATGCCCAGGGATATTAGGGCCAGGGATATTAGGGCCAGCGATATTAGGGCCAGGGATATTAAGGCCGGGGATATTAGGCCCAGGGATATTAGGGCCAGGGATATTAGGGCCAGCGATGTTAGGGCCAGGGATATTAGGGCCAGGGATATTAGGGCCAGGGATATTAGGGCAGGGATATTAGGTCAGGGATATTAGGGCCAGGGATATTAGGGCCAGGGATATTAGGGCCAGGGATATTAGGGCCAGGGATATTAGGGCCAGGGATATTAGGGCCAGGGATATTAGGGCCAGGGATATTAGGGCCAGGGATATTAGGGCCAGGGATATTAGGGCAAGGGATATTAGGGCCAGGGATATTAGGGCCAGGGATATTAGAGCCAGGGATATTAGGGCCAGGGATATTAGGGCCAGGGATATTAGGGCCAGGGATATTAGGGCCAGGGATATTAGGGCCAGGGATATCAGGGCCAGGGATATCAGGGCCAGGGATATGAGGGCCAGGGATATTACGGCCAGGGATATTAGGGCCAGGGATATAAGGGCCAGGGATATTAGGGCCAGGCATATTATGCCCAGGGATATTAGGGCCAGGGATATTAGGGCCAGCGATATTAGGGCCAGGGATATTAAGGCCGGGGATATTAGGCCCAGGGATATTAGGGCCAGGGATATTAGGGCCAGCGATGTTAGGGCCAGGGATATTAGGGCCAGGGATATTAGGGCCAGGGATATTAGGGCAGGGATATTAGGTCAGGGATATTAGGGCCAGGGATATTAGGGCCAGGGATATTAGGGCCAGGTATATTAGGGCCAGGGATATTAGGGCCAGGGATATTAGGGCCAGGGATATTAGGGCCAGGGATATTAGGGCCAGGGATATTAGGGCCAGGGATATTAGGGCCAGGGATTTTAGGGCAAGGGATATTAGGGCCAGGGATATTAGGGCCAGGGATATTAGAGCCAGGGATATTAGGGCCAGGGATATTAGGGCCAGGGATTTTAGGGCCAGGGATATTAGGGCCAGGGATATTAGGGCCAGGGATATTAGGGCCAGGGATATTGCGGCCAGCGATATTAGGGCCAGGGATATTAGGGCCAGAGATATTAGGGCCAGGGATATTAGAGCCAGGCATATTAGGGCCAGGGATATTAGGGCCAGGGATATTAGGGCCAGGGATATTAGGGCCAGGGATATTAGGGCCTGGGATATTAGGGCCAGGGATATTAGGGCCAGGGATATTAGGGCCAGGGATATTAGGGCCAGGGATATTAGGGCCAGGGATATTAGGGCCAGGGTTATTAGGGCCAGGGATATTAGGGGCAGGGATATTAGGGCCAGGGATATTAGGGCCAGGGATATTAGGGCCAGGGATATAAGGGCCAGGGATATTAGGGCCAGGCATATTATGCCCAGGGATATTAGGGCCAGGTATATTAGGGCCAGCGATATTAGGGCCAGGGATATTAAGGCCGGGGATATTAGGCCCAGGGATATTAGGGCCAGGGATATTAGGGCCAGCGATGTTAGGGCCAGGGATATTAGGGCCAGGGATATTAGGGCCAGGGATATTAGGGCAGGGATATTAGGTCAGGGATATTAAGGCCAGGGATATTAGGGCCAGGGATATTAGGGCCAGGGATATTAGGGCCAGGGATATTAGGGCCAGGGATATTAGGGCCAGGGATATTAGGGCCAGGGATATTAGGGCCAGGGATATTAGGGCCAGGGATATTAGGGCCAGGGATATTAGGGCCAGGGATATTAGAGCCAGGCATATTAGGGCCAGGGATATTAGGGCCAGGGATATTAGGGCCAGGGATATTAGGGCCAGGGATATTAGGGCCAGGGATATCAGGGCCAGGGATATCAGGGCCAGCGATATTACGGCCAGGGATATTAGGGCCAGGGATATAAGGGCCAGGGATATTAGGGCCAGGCATATTATGCCCAGGGATATTAGGGCCAGGGATATTAGGGCCAGCGATATTAGGGCCAGGGATATTAAGGCCGGGGATATTAGGCCCAGGGATATTAGGGCCAGGGATATTAGGGCCAGCGATGTTAGGGCCAGGGATATTAGGGCCAGGGATATTAGGGCCAGGGATATTAGGGCAGGGATATTAGGTCAGGGATATTAGGGCCAGGGATATTAGGGCCAGGGATTTTATGGCAAGGGATATTAGGGCCAGGGATATTAGGGCCAGGGATATTAGAGCCAGGGATATTAGGGCCGGGGATATTAGGCCCAGGGATATTAGGGCCAGGGATATTAGGGCCAGCGATGTTAGGGCCAGGGATATTAGGGCCAGGGATATTAGGGCCAGGGATATTAGGGCAGGGATATTAGGTCAGGGATATTAGGGCCAGGGATATTAGGGCCAGGGATATTAGGGCCAGGGATATTAGGGCCAGGGATATTAGGGCCAGGGATATTAGGGCCAGGGATATTAGGGCCAGGGATATTAGGGCCAGGGATTTTATGGCAAGGGATATTAGGGCCAGGGATATTAGGGCCAGGGATATTAGAGCCAGGGATATTAGGGCCAGGGATATTAGGGCCAGGGATATTAGGGCCAGGGATATTAGGGCCAGGGATATTAGGGCCAGGGATATCAGGGCCAGGGATATCAGGGCCAGGGATATGAGGGCCAGGGATATTACGGCCAGGGATATTAGGGCCAGGGATATTAGGGCCAGGGATGTTAGGGCCAGGGATATTAGGGCCAGGGAGATTAGGGCCAGCGTTATTAGGGCCAGGGATATTAGGGCCAGGGATATTATGGCCAGGGATATTAGGGCCAGGGATATTAGGGCCAGGGATATTAGGGCCAGGAATATTAGGGCCAGGGATATTAGGGCCAGGGATATTAGGGCCAGGGATATTAGGGCCACGGATATTAGGGCCAGGGATATTAGGGCCAGGGATATTAGGGCCAGGGATATTAGCACCAGGGATATTAGGGCCAGGGATATTAGGGCCAGGGATATAAGGGCCAGGGATATTAGGGCCAGGCATATTATGGCCAGCGATATTAGGGCCAGGGATATTAGGGCAAGGGATATTAGGGTCAGGGATATTAGGGCCAGGGATATTAGCGCAAGGGATATTAGGGCCAGGGATATTAGGGCCAGGGATATTAGGGCCAGGGATATTAGGTCCAGGGATATTAGGGCCAGGGATATTAGGGCCAGGGATGTTAGGGCCAGGGATATTAGGGCCAGGGATATTAGGGCCAGGGATATTAGGGCCAGGGATATTGCGGCCAGCGATATTAGGGCCAGGGATATTAGGGCCAGGGATATTAGGGTCAGGGATATTAGGGCCAGGGATATTAGGGCCTGGGATATTAGGGCCAGGGATATTAGGGCCATGGATATTAGGGCCAGGGATATTAGGGCCAGGATATTAGGGCCAGGGATATTAGGGCCAGGGTTATTAGGGCCAGGGATATTAGGGCCAGGGATATTAGGGCCAGGGATATTAGGGCCAGGGATAATAGGGCCAGGGATATTAGGGCCACGGATATTAGGGCCAGGGATATTAGGGCCAGGGATATTAGGGCCAGGGATATTAGGGCCAGGGATATTAGGGCCAGGGATATAAGGGCCAGGGATATTAGGGCCAGGCATATTATGGCCAGGGATATTAGGGCCAGGGATTTTATGGCAAGGGATATTAGGGCCAGGGATATTAGGGCCAGGGATATTAGGGCAAGGGATATTAGGGCCAGGGATATTAGGGCCAGGGATATTAGGGCCAGGGATATTAGGGCCAGGGATATTAGGGCCAGGGATATTAGGGCCAGCGATATTAGGGCCAGGGATATTAGGGCCAGGGATAGTAGGGCCAGGGATATTAGAGCCAGGCCTATTAGGGCCAGGGATATTAGGGCCAGGGATATTAGGGCCAGGGATATTAGGGCCAGGGATATTAGGGCCTGGGATATTAGGGCCACGGATATTAGGGCCAGGGATATTAGGGCCAGGGATATTAGGGCCAGGGATATTAGGGCCAGGGATTTTAGGGCGAGGGATATTAGGGGCAGGGATATTAGGGCCAGGGATATTAGGGCCATGGATATTAGGGCCAGGGATATAAGGGCCAGGAATATTAGGGCCAGGCATATTATGCCCAGGGATATTAGGGCCAGGGATATTAGGGCCAGCGATATTAGGGCCAGGGATATTAAGGCCGGCGATATTAGGCCCAGGGATATTAGGGCCAGGGATATTAGGGCCAGCGATGTTAGGGCCAGGGATATTAGGGCCAGGGATATTAGGGCCAGGGATATTAGGGCAGGGATATTAGGTCAGGGATATTAGGGCCAGGGATATTAGGGCCAGGGATATTAGGGCCAGGGATATTAGGGCCAGGGATATTAGGGCCAGGGATATTAGGGCCAGGGATATTAGGGCCAGGGATATTAGGGCCAGGGATATTAGGGCCAGGGATATTAGGGCAAGGGATATTAGGGCCAGGGATATTAGGGCCAGGGATATTAGAGCCAGGGATATTAGGGCCAGGGATATTAGGGCCAGGGATATTAGGGCCAGGGATATTAGGGCCAGGGATATTAGGGCCAGGGATATGAGGGCCAGGGATATCAGGGCCAGGGATATGAGGGCCAGGGATATTACGGCCAGGGATATTAGGGCCAGGGATATAAGGGCCAGGGATATTAGGGCCAGGCATATTATGCCCAGGGATATTAGGGCCAGGGATATTAGGGCCTGCGATATTAGGGCCAGGGATATTTAGGCCGGGGATATTAGGCCCAGGGATATTAGGGCCAGGGATATTAGGGCCAGCGATGTTAGGGCCAGGGATATTAGGGCCAGGGATATTAGGGCCAGGGATATTAGGGCAGGGATATTAGGTCAGGGATATTAGGGCCAGGGATATTAGGGCCAGGGATATTAGGGCCAGGGATATTAGGGCCAGCGATATTAGGGCCAGGGATATTAAGGCCGGGGATATTAGGCCCAGGGATATTAGGGCCAGGGATATTAGGGCCAGCGATGTTAGGGCCAGGGATATTAGGGCCAGGGATATTAGGGCCAGGGATATTAGGGCAGGGATATTAGGTCAGGGATATTAGGGCCAGGGATATTAGGGCCAGGGATATTAGGGCCAGGGATATTAGGGCCAGGGATATTAGGGCCAGGGATATTAGGGCCAGGGATTTTAGGGCAAGGGATATTAGGGCCAGGGATATTAGGGCCAGGGATATTAGAGCCAGGGATATTAGGGCCAGGGATATTAGGGCCAGGGATATTAGGGCCAGGGATATTAGGGCCAGGGATATTAGGGCCAGGGATATCAGGGCCAGGGATATCAGGGCCAGGGATATGAGGGCCAGGGATATTACGGCCAGGGATATTAGGGCCAGGGATATTAGGGCCAGGGATGTTAGGGCCAGGGATATTAGGGCCAGGGAGATTAGGGCCAGCGTTATTAGGGCCAGGGATATTAGGGCCAGGGATATTATGGCCAGGGATATTAGGGCCAGGGATATTAGGGCCAGGGATATTAGGGCCAGGGATATTAGGGCCAGGGATATCAGGGCCAGGGATATTAGGGCCAGGGATATTAGGGCCAGGGATATTAGGGCCACGGATATTAGGGCCAGGGATATTAGGGCCAGGGATATTAGGGCCAGGGATATTAGAACCAGGGATATTAGGGCCAGGGATATTAGGGCCAGGGATATAAGGGCCAGGGATATTAGGGCCAGGCATATTATGGCCAGCGATATTAGGGCCAGGGATATTAGGGCAAGGGATATTAGGGCCAGGGATATTAGGGCCAGGGATATTAGCACAAGGGATATTAGGGCCAGGGATATTAGGGCCAGGGAGATTAGGGCCAGCGTTATTAGGGCCAGGGATATTAGGGCCAGGGATATTATGGCCAGGGATATTAGGGCCAGGGATATTAGGGCCAGGGATATTAGGGCCAGGGATATTAGGGCCAGGGATATTAGGGCCAGGGATATTAGGGCCAGGGATATTAGGGCCACGGATATTAGGGCCAGGGATATTAGGGCCAGGGATATTAGGGCCAGGGATATTAGAACCAGGGATATTAGGGCCAGGGATATTAGGGCCAGGGATATAAGGGCCAGGGATATTAGGGCCAGGCATATTATGGCCAGCGATATTAGGGCCAGGGATATTAGGGCCAGGGATATTAGGGCCAGGGATATTAGGGCCAGGGATATTAGGGCAGGGATATTAGGTCCAGGGATATTAGGGCCAGGGATATTAGGGCAAGGGATATTAGGGCCAGGGATATTAGGGCCAGGGATATTAGGGCCAGGGATATTAGGGCCAGGAATATTAGGGCCAGGCATATTATGCCCCGGGATATTAGGGCCAGGGATATTAGGGCCAGGGATATTAGGGCCAGGGATATTAGGGCCAGCGATATTAGGGCAGGGATATTAGGTCCAGGGATATTAGGGCCAGGGATATTAGGGCCAGGGATATTAGGGCCAGGGATATTAGGGCCAGGGATATTAGGGCAGGGATATTAGGTCCAGGGATATTAGGGCCAGGGATATTAGGGCAAGGGATATTAGGGCCAGGGATATTAGGGCCAGGGATATTAGGGCCAGGGATATTAGGGCCAGGAATATTAGGGCCAGGCATATTATGCCCCGGGATATTAGGGCCAGGGATATTAGGGCCAGGGATATTAGGGCCAGGGATATTAGGGCCAGCGATATTAGGGCAGGGATATTAGGTCCAGGGATATTAGGGCCAGGGATATTAGGGCAAGGGATATTAGGGCCAGGGATATTAGGGCCAGGGATATTAGGTCCAGGGATATTAGGGCCAGGGATATTAGGGCCAGGGATATTAGGGCCAGGGATATTAGGGCCAGGGATATTAGGGCCAGCGATATTAGGGCCAGGGATATTAGGGCCAGGGATAGTAGGGCCAGGGATATTCGAGCCAGGCATATTAGGGCCAGGGATATTAGGGCCAGGGATATTAGGGCCAGGAATATTAGGGCCAGGGATATTAGGGCCTGGGATATTAGGGCCAGGGATATTAGGGCCAGGGATATTACGGCCAGGGATATTAGGGCCAGGGATATTAGGGCCAGGGATTTTAGGGCCAGGGATATTAGGGGCAGGGATATTAGGGCCAGGGATATTACGGCCAGGGATATTAGGGCCAGGGATATAAGGGCCAGGGATATTAGGGCCAGGCATATTATGCCCAGGGATATTAGGGTCAGGGATATTAGGGCCAGGGATATTAGGGCCAGGGATATTAGGGCCAGGGATATTAGGTCCAGGGATATTAGGGCCAGGGATATTAGGGCCAGGGATATTAGGGCCAGGGATATTAGGGCCAGGGATATTAGGGCCAGGGATATTAGGGCCAGGGATATTAGGGCCAGCGATATTAGGGCCAGGGATATTAGGGCCAGGGATAGTAGGGCCAGGGATATTAGAGCCAGGCATATTAGGGCCAGGGATATTAGGGCCAGGGATATTAGGGCCAGGAATATTAGGGCCAGGGATATTAGGGCCTGGGATATTAGGGCCAGGGATATTAGGGCCAGGGATATTAGGGCCAGGGATATTAGGGCCAGGGATTTTAAGGCCAGGGATATTAGGGGCAGGCATATTAAGGCCAGGGATATTAGGGCCAGGGATATTAGGGCCAGGAATATTAGGGCCAGGGATATTAGGGCCAGGGATATTAGCGCCAGGCATATTATGCCCAGGGATATTAGGGTCAGGGATATTAGGGCCAGGGATATTAGGGCCAGGGATATTAAGGCCGGGGATATTAGGCCCAGGGATATTAGGGCCAGGGATATTAGGGCCAGCGATGTTAGGGCCAGGGATATTAGCACCAGGGATATTAGGGCCAGGGATATTAGGGCCAGGGATATTAGGGCAGGGATATTAGGTCAGGGATATTAGGGCTAGGGATATTAGGGCCAGGGATATTAGGGCCAGGGATATTAGGGCCAGGGATATTAGGGCCAGGGATATTAGGGCCAGGGATTTTAGGGCCAGGGATATTAGGGCCAGGGATATTAGGGCCAGGGATATTAGGGCCAGGGATATTAGGGCCAGGGATATTAGGGCCAGCGATTTTAGGGCAAGGGATATTAGGGCCAGGGATATTAGGGCCAGGGATATTAGAGCCAGGGATATTAGGGCCAGGGATATTAGGGCCAGGGATATTAGGGCCAGGGATATTAGGGCCAGGGATATTAGGGCCAGGGATATCAGGGCCAGGGATATCAGGGCCAGGGATATGAGGGCAAGGGATATTAGGGCCAGGGATATTAGGGCCAGGGATATTAGGGCCAGGGATATTAGGGCCAGGGATATTAGGGCCAGGGATATTAGGGCCAGGGAGATTAGGGCCAGCGTTATTAGGGCCAGGGATATTAGGGCCAGGGATATTATGGCCAGGGATATTAGGGCCAGGGATATTAGGGCCAGGGATATTAGGGCCAGGGATATTAGGGCCAGGGATATTAGGGCCAGGGATATTAGGGCCAGGGATATTAGGGCCAGGGATATTATGGCCAGGGATATTAGGGCCAGGGATATTAGGGCCAGGGATATTAGGGCCAGGGATATTAGGGCCAGGGATATTAGGGCCAGGGATATTGGGGCCAGGGATATTAGGGCCAGGGATATTAGGGCCACGGATATTAGGGCCAGGGATGTTAGGGCCAGGGATATTAGGGCCAGGGATATTAGCGCCAGGGATATTAGGGCCAGGGATATTAGGGCCAGGGATATAAGGGCCAGGGATATTAGGGCCAGGCATATTATGGCCAGCGATATTAGGGCCAGGGATATTAGGGCAAGGGATATTAGGGCCAGGGATATTAGGTCCAGGGATATTAGCGCAAGGGATATTAGGGCCAGGGATATTAGGGCCAGGGATATTAGGGCCAGGGATATTAGGGCCAGGGATATAAGGGCCAGGAATATTAGGGCCAGGCATATTATGCCCCGGGATATTAGGGCCAGGGATATTAGGGCCAGGGATATTAGGGCCAGGGATATTAGGGCCAGGGATATTAGGGCAGGGATATTAGGTCCAGGGATATTAGGGCCAGGGATATTAGGGCAAGGGATATTAGGGCCAGGGATATTAGGGCCAGGGATATTAGGGCCAGGGATATTAGGGCCAGGAATATTAGGGCCAGGCATATTATGCCCCGGGATATTAGGGCCAGGGATATTAGGGCCAGGGATATTAGGGCCAGGGATATTAGGGCCAGCGATATTAGGGCAGGGATATTAGGTCCAGGGATATTAGGGCCAGGGATATTAGGGCAAGGGATATTAGGGCAAGGGATATTAGGGCCAGGGATATTAGGGCCAGGGATATTAGGGCCAGGGATATTAGGGCCAGGGATATTAGGGCCAGGGATATTAGGGCCAGGGATAGTAGGGCCAGGGATATTAGGGCCAGGGATATTAGGGCCAGGGATATTAGGGCAAGGGATATTAGGGCCAGGGATATTAGGGCCAGGGATATTAGGGCCAGGGATATTAGGGCCAGGGATATTAGGGCCAGGGATATTAGGGCCAGGGATATTAGGGCCAGGGATATTAGGGCCAGCAATATTAGGGCCAGGGATATTAGGGCCAGGGATAGTAGGGCCAGGGATATTAGAGCCAGGCATATTAGGGCCAGGGATATTAGGGCCAGGGATATTAGGGCCAGGAATATTAGGGCCAGGGATATTAGGGCCTGGGATATTAGGGCCAGGGATATTAGGGCCAGGGATATTAGGGCCAGGGATATTAGGGCCAGGGATATTAGGGCCAGGGATTTTAGGGCCAGGGATATTAGGGGCAGGGATATTAGGGCCAGGGATATTACGGCCAGGGATATTAGGGCCAGGGATATAAGGGCCAGGGATATTAGTGCCAGGCATATTATGCCCAGGGATATTAGGGTCAGGGATATTAGGGCCAGGGATATTAGGGCCAGGGATATTAGGGCCAGGGATATTAGGGCCAGGGATATTAGGGCCAGGGATATTAGGTCCAGGGATATTAGGGCCAGGGATATTAGGGCCAGGGATATTAGGGCCAGGGATATTAGGGCCAGGGATATTAGGGCCAGCGATATTAGGGCCAGGGATATTAGGGCCAGGGATAGTAGGGCCAGGGATATTAGAGCCAGGCATATTAGGGCCAGGGATATTAGGGCCAGGGATATTAGGGCCAGGAATATTAGGGCCAGGGATATTAGGGCCTGGGATATTAGGGCCAGGGATATTAGGGCCAGGGATATTAGGGCCAGGGATATTAGGGCCAGGGATTTTAGGGCCAGGGATATTAGGGGCAGGCATATTAAGGCCAGGGATATTAGGGCCAGGGATATTAGGGCCAGGAATATTAGGGCCAGGGATATTAGGGCCAGGGATATTAGTGCCAGGCATATTATGCCCAGGGATATTAGGGTCAGGGATATTAGGGCCAGGGATATTAGGGCCAGGGATATTAAGGCCGGGGATATTAGGCCCAGGGATATTAGGGCCAGGGATATTAGGGCCAGCGATGTTAGGGCCAGGGATATTAGGGCCAGGGATATTAGGGCCAGCGATGTTAGGGCCAGGGATATTAGCACCAGGGATATTAGGGCCAGGGATATTAGGGCCAGGGATATTAGGGCAGGGATATTAGGTCAGGGATATTAGGGCTAGGGATATTAGGGCCAGGGATATTAGGGCCAGGGATATTAGGGCCAGGGATATTAGGGCCAGGGATATTAGGGCCAGGGATTTTAGGGCCAGGGATATTAGGGCCAGGGATATTAGGGCCAGGGATATTAGGGCCAGGGATATTAGGGCCAGGGATATTAGGGCCAGCGATTTTAGGGCAAGGGATATTAGGGCCAGGGATATTAGGGCCAGGGATATTAGAGCCAGGGATATTAGGGCCAGGGATATTAGGGCCAGGGATATTAGGGCCAGGGATATTAGGGCCAGGGATATTAGGGCCAGGGATATTAGGGCCAGGGATATTAGGGCCAGGGATATTAGGGCCAGGGATATTAGGGCCAGGGAGATTAGGGCCAGCGTTATTAGGGCCAGGGATATTAGGGCCAGGGATATTATGGCCAGGGATATTAGGGCCAGGGATATTAGGGCCCGGGATATTAGGGCCAGGGATATTAGGGCCAGGGATATTAGGGCCAGGGATATTAGGGCCAGGGATATTAGGGCCAGGGATATTAGGGCCACGGATATTAGGGCCAGGGACGTTAGGGCCAGGGATATTAGGGCCAGGGATATTAGCGCCAGGGATATTAGGGCCAGGGATATTAGGGCCAGGGATATAAGGGCCAGGGATATTAGGGCCAGGCATATTATGGCCAGCGATATTAGGGCCAGGGATATTAGGGCAAGGGATATTAGGGCCAGGGATATTAGGGCCAGGGATATTAGCGCAAGGGATATTAGGGCCAGGGATATTAGGGCCAGGGATATTAGGGCCAGGGATATTAGGGCCAGGGATATAAGGGCCAGGAATATTAGGGCCAGGCATATTATGCCCCGGGATATTAGGGCCAGGGATATTAGGGCCAGGGATATTAGGGCCAGGGATATTAGGGCCAGGGATATTAGGGCAGGGATATTAGGTCCAGGGATATTAGGGCCAGGGATATTAGGGCAAGGGATATTAGGGCCAGGGATATTAGGGCCAGGGATATTAGGGCCAGGGATATTAGGGCCAGGAATATTAGGGCCAGGCATATTATGCCCCGGGATATTAGGGCCAGGGATATTAGGGCCAGGGATATTAGGGCCAGGGATATTAGGGCCAGCGATATTAGGGCAGGGATATTAGGTCCAGGGATATTAGGGCCAGGGATATTAGGGCAAGGGATATTAGGGCAAGGGATATTAGGGCCAGGGATATTAGGGCCAGGGATATTCGGGCCAGGGATATTAGGGCCAGGGATATTAGGGCCAGGGATATTAGGGCCAGGGATAGTAGGGCCAGGGATATTAGGGCCAGGGATATTAGGGCCAGGGATATTAGGGCAAGGGATATTAGGGCCAGGGATATTAGGGCCAGGGATATTAGGGCCAGGGATATTAGGGCCAGGGATATTAGGGCCAGGGATATTAGGGCCAGGGATATTAGGGCCAGGGATATTAGGGCCAGCAATATTAGGGCCAGGGATATTAGGGCCAGGGATAGTAGGGCCAGGGATATTAGAGCCAGGCATATTAGGGCCAGGGATATTAGGGCCAGGGATATTAGGGCCAGGAATATTAGGGCCAGGGATATTAGGGCCTGGGATATTAGGGCCAGGGATATTAGGGCCAGGGATATTAGGGCCAGGGATATTAGGGCCAGGGATATTAGGGCCAGGGATATTACGGCCAGGGATATTAGGGCCAGGGATATAAGGGCCAGGGATATTAGGGCCAGGCATATTATGCCCAGGGATATTAGTGTCAGGGATATTAGGGCCAGGGATATTAGGGCCAGGGATATTAGGGCCAGGGATATTAGGTCCAGGGATATTAGGGCCAGGGATATTAGGGCCAGGGATATTAGGGCCAGGGATATTAGGGCCAGGGATATTAGGGCCAGGGATATTAGGGCCAGGGATATTAGGGCCAGCGATATTAGGGCCAGGGATATTAGGGCCAGGGATAGTAGGGCCAGGGATATTAGAGCCAGGCATATTAGGGCCAGGGATATTAGGGCCAGGGATATTAGGGCCAGGAATATTAGGGCCAGGGATATTAGGGCCTGGGATATTAGGGCCAGGGATATTAGGGCCAGGGATATTAGGGCCAGGGATATTAGGGCCAGGGATTTTAGGGCCAGGGATATTAGGGGCAGGCATATTAAGGCCAGGGATATTAGGGCCAGGGATATTAGGGCCAGGAATATTAGGGCCAGGGATATTAGGGCCAGGGATATTAGTGCCAGGCATATTATGCCCAGGGATATTAGGGTCAGGGATATTAGGGCCAGGGATATTAGGGCCAGGGATATTAAGGCCGGGGATATTAGGCCCAGGGATATTAGGGCCAGGGATATTAGGGCCAGCGATGTTAGGGCCAGGGATATTAGCACCAGGGATATTAGGGCCAGGGATATTAGGGCCAGGGATATTAGGGCAGGGATATTAGGTCAGGGATATTAGGGCTAGGGATATTAGGGCCAGGGATATTAGGGCCAGGGATATTAGGGCCAGGGATATTAGGGCCAGGGATATTAGGGCCAGGGATTTTAGGGCCAGGGATATTAGGGCCAGGGATATTAGGGCCAGGGATATTAGGGCCAGGGATATTAGGGCCAGGGATATTAGGGCCAGCGATTTTAGGGCAAGGGATATTAGGGCCAGGGATATTAGGGCCAGGGATATTAGAGCCAGGGATATTAGGGCCAGGGATATTAGGGCCAGGGATATTAGGGCCAGGGATATTAGGGCCAGGGATATTAGGGCCAGGGATATCAGGGCCAGGGATATCAGGGCCAGGGATATGAGGGCCAGGGTTATTAGGGCCAGGGATATTAGGGCCAGGGATATTAGGGCCAGGGATATTAGGGGCAGGGATATTAGGGCCAGGGATATTACGGCCAGGGATATTAGGGCCAGGGATATAAGGGCCAGGGATATTAGGGCCAGGCATATTATGCCCAGGGATATTAGTGTCAGGGATATTAGGGCCAGGGATATTAGGGCCAGGGATATTAGGGCCAGGGATATTAGGTCCAGGGATATTAGGGCCAGGGATATTAGGGCCAGGGATATTAGGGCCAGGGATATTAGGGCCAGGGATATTAGGGCCAGGGATATTAGGGCCAGGGATATTAGGGCCAGCGATATTAGGGCCAGGGATATTAGGGCCAGGGATAGTAGGGCCAGGGATATTAGAGCCAGGCATATTAGGGCCAGGGATATTAGGGCCAGGGATATTAGGGCCAGGAATATTAGGGCCAGGGATATTAGGGCCTGGGATATTAGGGCCAGGGATATTAGGGCCAGGGATATTAGGGCCAGGGATATTAGGGCCAGGGATTTTAGGGCCAGGGATATTAGGGGCAGGCATATTAAGGCCAGGGATATTAGGGCCAGGGATATTAGGGCCAGGAATATTAGGGCCAGGGATATTAGGGCCAGGGATATTAGTGCCAGGCATATTATGCCCAGGGATATTAGGGTCAGGGATATTAGGGCCAGGGATATTAGGGCCAGGGATATTAAGGCCGGGGATATTAGGCCCAGGGATATTAGGGCCAGGGATATTAGGGCCAGCGATGTTAGGGCCAGGGATATTAGCACCAGGGATATTAGGGCCAGGGATATTAGGGCCAGGGATATTAGGGCAGGGATATTAGGTCAGGGATATTAGGGCTAGGGATATTAGGGCCAGGGATATTAGGGCCAGGGATATTAGGGCCATTGATATTAGGGCCAGGGATATTAGGGCCAGGGATTTTAGGGCCAGGGATATTAGGGCCAGGGATATTAGGGCCAGGGATATTAGGGCCAGGGATATTAGGGCCAGGGATATTAGGGCCAGCGATTTTAGGGCAAGGGATATTAGGGCCAGGGATATTAGGGCCAGGGATATTAGAGCCAGGGATATTAGGGCCAGGGATATTAGGGCCAGGGATATTAGGGCCAGGGATATTAGGGCCAGGGATATTAGGGCCAGGGATATCAGGGCCAGGGATATCAGGGCCAGGGATATGAGGGCCAGGGATATTAGGGCCAGGGATATTAGGGCCAGGGATATTAGGGCCAGGGATATTAGGGCCAGGGATATTAGGGCCAGGGATATTAGGGCCAGGGAGATTAGGGCCAGCGTTATGAGGGCCAGGGATATTAGGGCCAGGGATATTATGGCCAGGGATATTAGGGCCAGGGATATTAGGGCCAGGGATATTAGGGCCAGGGATATTAGGGCCAGGGATATTAGGGCCAGGGATATTAGGGCCAGGGATATTAGGGCCACGGATATTAGGGCCAGGGATGTTAAGGCCAGGGATATTAGGGCCAGGGATATTAGCGCCAGGGATATTAGGGCCAGGGATATTAGGGCCAGGGATATAAGGGCCAGGGATATTAGGGCCAGGCATATTATGGCCAGGGATATTAGGGCCAGGGATATTAGGGCCAGGGATATTAGGGCCAGGGATATTAGGGCCAGGGATATAAGGGCCAGGAATATTAGGGCCAGGCATATTATGCCCAGGGATATTAGGGCCAGGGATATTAGGGCCAGGGATATTAGGGCCAGGGATATTAAGGCCAGGGATATTAGGGCCAGGGATATTAGGGCCAGGGATATTAGGGCAGGGATATTAGGTCCAGAGATATTATGCCCAGGGATATTAGGGCCAGGGATATTAGGGCCAGCGATATTAGGGCCAGGGATATTAAGGCCGGGGATATTAGGCCCAGGGAAATTAGGGCCACGGATATTAGGGCCAGCGATGTTAGGGCCAGGGATATTAGGGCCAGGGATATTAGGGCCAGGGATATTAGGTCAGGGATATTAGGTCAGGGATATTAGGGCCAGGGATATTAGGGCCAGGGATATTAGGGTCAGGGATATTAGGGCCAGGGATATTAGGGCCAGGGATATTAGGGCCAGGGATATTAGGGCCAGGGATATTAGGGCCAGGGATTTTAGGGCCAGGGATATTAGAGCCAGGGATATTAGGGCCAGGGATATTAGGGCCAGGGATATTAGGGCCAGGGATATTAGGGCCAGGGATATTAGGGCCAGGGATATCAGGGCCAGGGATATCAGGGCCAGGGATATGAGGGCCAGGGATATCACGGCCAGGGATATTAGGGCCAGGGATATAAGGGCCAGGGATATTAGGGCCAGGCATATTATGCCCAGGGATATTAGGGCCAGGGATATTAGGGCCAGCGATATTAGGGCCAGGGATATTAAGCCCGGGGATATTAGGCCCAGGGATACTAGGGCCAGGGATATTAGGGCCAGCGATGTTAGGGCCAGGGATATTAGGGCCAGGGATATTAGGGCCAGGGATATTAGGGCAGGGATATTAGGTCAGGGATATTAGGGCCAGGGATATTAGGGCCAGGGATATTAGGGCCAGGGATATTAGGGCCAGGGATATTAGGGCCAGGGATATTAGGGCCAGGGATATTAGGGCCAGGGATATTAGGGCCAGGGATATTAGGGCCAGGGATATTAGGGAGAGGGGTTTTAGGGCAAGGGATATTAGGGCCAGGGATATTAGGGCCAGGGATATTAGAGCCAGGGATATTAGGGCCAGGGATATTAGGGCCAGGGATATTAGGGCCAGGGATATTAGGGCCAGGGATATTAGGGCCAGGGATATCAGGGCCAGGGATATCAGGGCCAGGGATATGAGGGCCAGGGATATTACGGCCAGGGATATTAGGGCCAGGGATATTAGGGCCAGGGATGTTAGGGCCAGGGATATTAGGGCCAGGGAGATTAGGGCCAGCGTTATTAGGGCCAGGGATATTAGGGCCAGGGATATTATGGCCAGGGATATTAGGGCCAAGGATATTAGGGCCAGGGATATTAGGGCCAGGGATATTAGGGCCAGGGATATTAGGGCCAGGGATATTAGGGCCAGGGATATTAGGGCCAGGGATATTAGGGCCAGGGATATTAGGGCCAGGGATATTAGCACCAGGGATATTAGGGCCAGGGATATTAGGGCCAGGGATATAAGGGCCAGGGATATTAGGGCCAGGCATATTATGGCCAGCGATATTAGGGCCAGGGATATTAGGGCAAGGGATATTAGGGCCAGGGATATTAGGGCCAGGGATATTAGCGCAAGGGATATTAGGGCCAGGGATATTAGGGCCAGGGATATTAGGGCCAGGGATATTAGGTCCAGGGATATTAGGGCCAGGGATATTAGGGCCAGGGATGTTAGGGCCAGGGATATTAGGGCCAGGGATATTAGGGCCAGGGATATTAGGGCCAGGGATATTGTGGCCAGCGATATTAGGGCCAGGGATATTAGGGCCAGAGATATTAGGGCCAGGGATATTAGAGCCAGGCATATTAGGGCCAGGGATATTAGGGCCAGGGATATTAGGGCCAGGGATATTAGGGCCAGGGATATTAGGGCCTGGGATATTAGGGCCAGGGATATTAGGGCCAGGGATATTTGGGCCAGGGATATTAGGGCCAGGGATATTAGGGCCAGGGATTTTAGGGCCAGGGATATTAGGGGCAGGGATATTAGGGCCAGGGATATTAGGGCCAGGGATATTAGGGCCAGGGATATAAGGGCCAGGAATATTAGGGCCAGGCATATTATGCCCCGGGATATTAGGGCCAGGGATATTAGGGCCAGGGATATTAGGGCCAGGGATATTAGGGCCAGGCATATTAGGGCAGGGATATTAGGTCCAGGGATATTAGGGCCAGGGATATTAGGGCAAGGGATATTAGGGCCAGGGATATTAGGGCCAGGGATATTAGGGCCAGGGATATTAGGGCCAGGGATATAAGGGCCAGGAATATTAGGGCCAGGCATATTATGCCCCGGGATATTAGGGCCAGGGATATTAGGGCCAGGGATATTAGGGCCAGGGATATTAGGGCCAGGGATATTAGGGCAGGGATATTAGGTCCAGGGATATTAGGGCCAGGGATATTAGGGCAAGGGATATTAGGGCCAGGGATATTAGGGCCAGGGATATTAGGGCCAGGGATATTAGGTCCAGGGATATTAGGGCCAGGGATATTAGGGCCAGGGATATTAGGGCCAGGGATATTAGGGCCAGCGATATTAGGGCCAGGGATATTAGGGCCAGGGATAGTAGGGCCAGGGATATTAGAGGCAGGCATATTAGGGCCAGGGATATTAGGGCCAGGGATATTAGGGCCAGGAATATTAGGGCCAGGGATATTAGGGCCTGGGATATTAGGGCCAGGGATATTAGGGCCAGGGACATTAGGGCCAGGGATATTAGGGCCAGGGATATTAGGGCCAGGGATTTTAGGGCCAGGGATATTAGGGGCAGGGATATTAGGGCCAGGGATATTAGGGCCAGGGTTATTAGGGCCAGGGATATAAGGGCCAGGGATATTAGGGCCAGGCATATTATGCCCAGGGATATTAGGGTCAGGGATATTAGGGCCAGGGATATTAGGGCCAGGGATATTAGGGCCAGGGATATTAGTTCCAGGGATATTAGGGCCAGGGATATTAGGGCCAGGGATATTAGGGCCAAGGATATTAGGGCCAGGGATATTAGGGCCAGGGATGTTAGGGCCCGGAATATTAGGGCCAGGGATATTAGGGCCTGGGATATTAGGGCCAGGGATATTAGGGCCAGGGATATTAGGGCCAGGGATATTAGGGCCAGGGATATTAGGGCCAGGGATTTTAGGGCCAGGGATATTAGGGGCAGGGATATTAGGGCCAGGGATATTAGGGCCAGGGATATTAGGGCCAGGGATATAAGGGCCAGGGATATTAGGGCCAGGCATATTATGCCCAGGGATATTAGGGTCAGGGATATTAGGGCCAGGGATATTAGGGCCAGGGATATTAGGGCCAGGGTTATTAGGGCCAGGGATATAAGGGCCAGGGATATTAGGGCCAGGCATATTATGCCCAGGGATATTAGGGTCAGGGATATTAGGGCCAGGGATATTAGGGCCAGGGATATTAGGGCCAGGGATATTAGTTCCAGGGATATTAGGGCCAGGGATATTAGGGCCAGGGATATTAGGGCCAAGGATATTAGGGCCAGGGATATTAGGGCCAGGGATATTAGGGCCAGGGATATTAGGGCCAGGGATATTAGGGCCAGTGATATTAGGGCCAGGGATATTAGGGCCAGGGATAGTAGGGCCACGGATATTAGAGCCAGGCATATTAGGGCCAGGGATATTAGGGCCAGGGATATTAGGGCCCGGAATATTAGGGCCAGGGATATTAGGGCCTGGGATATTAGGGCCAGGGATATTAGGGCCAGGGATATTAGGGCCAGGGATATTAGGGCCAGGGATATTAGGGCCAGGGATTTTAGGGCCAGGGATATTAGGGGCAGGGATATTAGGGCCAGGGATATTAGGGCCAGGGATATTAGGGCCAGGGATATTAGCGCCAGGGATATAAGGGCCAGGAATATTAGGGCCAGGCATATTATGCCCCGGGATATTAGGGCCAGGGATATTAGGGCCAGGGATATTAGGGCCAGGGATATTAGGGCCAGGGATATTAGGGCAGGGATATTAGGTCCAGGGATATTAGGGCCAGGGATATTAGGGCAAGGGATATTAGGGCCAGGGATATTAGGGCCAGGGATATTAGGGCCAGGGATATTAGGTCCAGGGATATTAGGGCCAGGGATATTAGGGCCAGGGATATTAGGGCCAGGGATATTAGGGCCAGCGATATTAGGGCCAGGGATATTAGGGCCAGGGATAGTAGGGCCAGGGATATTAGAGCCAGGCATATTAGGGCCAGGGATATTAGGGCCAGGGATATTAGGGCCAGGAATATTAGGGCCAGGGATATTAGGGCCTGGGATATTAGGGCCAGGGATATTAGGGCCAGGGACATTAGGGCCAGGGATATTAGGGCCAGGGATATTAGGGCCAGGGATTTTAGGGCCAGGGATATTAGGGGCAGGGATATTAGGGCCAGGGATATTAGGGCCAGGGTTATTAGGGCCAGGGATATAAGGGCCAGGGATATTAGGGCCAGGCATATTATGCCCAGGGATATTAGGGTCAGGGATATTAGGGCCAGGGATATTAGGGCCAGGGATATTAGGGCCAGGGATATTAGTTCCAGGGATATTAGGGCCAGGGATATTAGGGCCAGGGTTATTAGGGCCAAGGATATTAGGGCCAGGGATATTAGGGCCAGGGATATTAGGGCCTGGGATATTAGGGCCAGGGATATTAGGGCCAGGGATATTTGGGCCAGGGATATTAGGGCCAGGGATATTAGGGCCAGGGATTTTAGGGCCAGGGATATTAGGGGCAGGGATATTAGGGCCAGGGATATTAGGGCCAGGGATATTAGGGCCAGGGATATAAGGGCCAGGAATATTAGGGCCAGGCATATTATGCCCCGGGATATTAGGGCCAGGGATATTAGGGCCAGGGATATTAGGGCCAGGGATATTAGGGCCAGGCATATTAGGGCAGGGATATTAGGTCCAGGGATATTAGGGCCAGGGATATTAGGGCAAGGGATATTAGGGCCAGGGATATTAGGGCCAGGGATATTAGGGCCAGGGATATTAGGGCCAGGGATATAAGGGCCAGGAATATTAGGGCCAGGCATATTATGCCCCGGGATATTAGGGCCAGGGATATTAGGGCCAGGGATATTAGGGCCAGGGATATTAGGGCCAGGGATATTAGGGCAGGGATATTAGGTCCAGGGATATTAGGGCCAGGGATATTAGGGCAAGGGATATTAGGGCCAGGGATATTAGGGCCAGGGATATTAGGGCCAGGGATATTAGGTCCAGGGATATTAGGGCCAGGGATATTAGGGCCAGGGATATTAGGGCCAGGGATATTAGGGCCAGCGATATTAGGGCCAGGGATATTAGGGCCAGGGATAGTAGGGCCAGGGATATTAGAGGCAGGCATATTAGGGCCAGGGATATTAGGGCCAGGGATATTAGGGCCAGGAATATTAGGGCCAGGGATATTAGGGCCTGGGATATTAGGGCCAGGGATATTAGGGCCAGGGACATTAGGGCCAGGGATATTAGGGCCAGGGATATTAGGGCCAGGGATTTTAGGGCCAGGGATATTAGGGGCAGGGATATTAGGGCCAGGGATATTAGGGCCAGGGTTATTAGGGCCAGGGATATAAGGGCCAGGGATATTAGGGCCAGGCATATTATGCCCAGGGATATTAGGGTCAGGGATATTAGGGCCAGGGATATTAGGGCCAGGGATATTAGGGCCAGGGATATTAGTTCCAGGGATATTAGGGCCAGGGATATTAGGGCCAGGGATATTAGGGCCAAGGATATTAGGGCCAGGGATATTAGGGCCAGGGATGTTAGGGCCCGGAATATTAGGGCCAGGGATATTAGGGCCTGGGATATTAGGGCCAGGGATATTAGGGCCAGGGATATTAGGGCCAGGGATATTAGGGCCAGGGATATTAGGGCCAGGGATTTTAGGGCCAGGGATATTAGGGGCAGGGATATTAGGGCCAGGGATATTAGGGCCAGGGATATTAGGGCCAGGGATATAAGGGCCAGGGATATTAGGGCCAGGCATATTATGCCCAGGGATATTAGGGTCAGGGATATTAGGGCCAGGGATATTAGGGCCAGGGATATTAGGGCCAGGGTTATTAGGGCCAGGGATATAAGGGCCAGGGATATTAGGGCCAGGCATATTATGCCCAGGGATATTAGGGTCAGGGATATTAGGGCCAGGGATATTAGGGCCAGGGATATTAGGGCCAGGGATATTAGTTCCAGGGATATTAGGGCCAGGGATATTAGGGCCAGGGATATTAGGGCCAAGGATATTAGGGCCAGGGATATTAGGGCCAGGGATATTAGGGCCAGGGATATTAGGGCCAGGGATATTAGGGCCAGTGATATTAGGGCCAGGGATATTAGGGCCAGGGATAGTAGGGCCACGGATATTAGAGCCAGGCATATTAGGGCCAGGGATATTAGGGCCAGGGATATTAGGGCCCGGAATATTAGGGCCAGGGATATTAGGGCCTGGGATATTAGGGCCAGGGATATTAGGGCCAGGGATATTAGGGCCAGGGATATTAGGGCCAGGGATATTAGGGCCAGGGATTTTAGGGCCAGGGATATTAGGGGCAGGGATATTAGGGCCAGGGATATTAGGGCCAGGGATATTAGGGCCAGGGATATTAGGGCCAGGGATATAAGGGCCAGGAATATTAGGGCCAGGCATATTATGCCCCGGGATATTAGGGCCAGGGATATTAGGGCCAGGGATATTAGGGCCAGGGATATTAGGGCCAGGGATATTAGGGCAGGGATATTAGGTCCAGGGATATTAGGGCCAGGGATATTAGGGCAAGGGATATTAGGGCCAGGGATATTAGGGCCAGGGATATTAGGGCCAGGGATATTAGGTCCAGGGATATTAGGGCCAGGGATATTAGGGCCAGGGATATTAGGGCCAGGGATATTAGGGCCAGCGATATTAGGGCCAGGGATATTAGGGCCAGGGATAGTAGGGCCAGGGATATTAGAGCCAGGCATATTAGGGCCAGGGATATTAGGGCCAGGGATATTAGGGCCAGGAATATTAGGGCCAGGGATATTAGGGCCTGGGATATTAGGGCCAGGGATATTAGGGCCAGGGACATTAGGGCCAGGGATATTAGGGCCAGGGATATTAGGGCCAGGGATTTTAGGGCCAGGGATATTAGGGGCAGGGATATTAGGGCCAGGGATATTAGGGCCAGGGTTATTAGGGCCAGGGATATAAGGGCCAGGGATATTAGGGCCAGGCATATTATGCCCAGGGATATTAGGGTCAGGGATATTAGGGCCAGGGATATTAGGGCCAGGGATATTAGGGCCAGGGATATTAGTTCCAGGGATATTAGGGCCAGGGATATTAGGGCCAGGGTTATTAGGGCCAAGGATATTAGGGCCAGGGATATTAGGGCCAGGGATATTAGGGCCAGGGATATTAGGGCCAGGGATATTAGGGCCAGTGATATTAGGGCCAGGGATATTAGGGCCAGGGATAGTAGGGCCAGGGATATTAGAGCCAGGCATATTAGGGCCAGGGATATTAGGGCCAGGGATATTAGGGCCCGGAATATTAGGGCCAGGGATATTAGGGCCTGGGATATTAGGGCCAGGGATATTAGGGCCAGGGATATTAGGGCCAGGGATATTAGGGCCAGGGATATTAGGGCCAGGGATTTTAGGGCCAGGGATATTAGGGGCAGGGATATTAGGGCCAGGGATATTAGGGCCAGGGATATTAGGGCCAGGGATATAAGGGCCAGGGATATTAGGGCCAGGCATATTATGCCCAGGGATATTAGGGTCAGGGATATTAGGGCCAGGGATATTAGGGCCAGGGATATTAGGGCCAGGGTTATTAGGGCCAGGGATATAAGGGCCAGGGATATTAGGGCCAGGCATATTATGCCCAGGGATATTAGGGTCAGGGATATTAGGGCCAGGGATATTAGGGCCAGGGATATTAGGGCCAGGGATATTAGTTCCAGGGATATTAGGGCCAGGGATATTAGGGCCAGGGATATTAGGGCCAAGGATATTAGGGCCAGGGATATTAGGGCCAGGGATATTAGGGCCAGGGATATTAGGGCCAGGGATATTAGGGCCAGTGATATTAGGGCCAGGGATATTAGGGCCAGGGATAGTAGGGCCAGGGATATTAGAGCCAGGCATATTAGGGCCAGGGATATTAGGGCCAGGGATATTAGGGCCCGGAATATTAGGGCCAGGGATATTAGGGCCTGGGATATTAGGGCCAGGGATATTAGGGCCAGGGATATTAGGGCCAGGGATATTAGGGCCAGGGATATTAGGGCCAGGGATTTTAGGGCCAGGGATATTAGGGGCAGGGATATTAGGGCCAGGGATATTAGGGCCAGGGATATTAGGGCCAGGGATATAAGGGCCAGGGATATTAGGGCCAGGCATATTATGCCCAAGAATATTAGGGTCAGGGATATTAGGGCCAGGGATATTAGGGCCAGGGATATTAAGGCCGGGGATATTAGGCCCAGGGATATTAGGGCCAGGGATATTAGGGCCAGCGATGTTAGGGCCAGGGATATTAGCACCAGGGATATTAGGGCCAGGGATATTAGGGCCAGGGATATTAGGGCAGGGATATTAGGTCAGGGATATTAGGGCTAGGGATATTAGGGCCAGGGATATTAGGGCCAGGGATATTAGGGCCAGGTATATTAGGGCCAGGGATATTAGGGCCAGGGAATTTAGGGCCAGGGATATTAGGGCCAGGGATATTAGGGCCAGGGATATTAGGGCCAGGGATATTAGGGCCAGGGATATTAGGGCCAGGGATTTTAGGGCAAGGGATATTAGGGCCAGGGATATTAGGGCCAGGGATATAAGAGCCAGGGATATTAGGGCCAGGGATATTAGGGCCAGGGATATTAGGGCCAGGGATATTAGGGCCAGGGATATTAGGGCCAGGGATATCAGGGCCAGGGATATCAGGGCCAGGGATATGAGGGCCAGGGATATTAGGGCCAGGGATATTAGGGCCAGGGATATTAGGGCCAGGGATATTAGGGCCAGGGATATTAGGGCCAGGGAGATTAGGGCCAGCGTTATTAGGGCCAGGGATATTAGGGCCAGGGATATTATGGCCAGGGATATTAGGGCCAGGGATATTAGTGCCAGGGATATTAGGGCCAGGGATATTAGGGCCAGGGATATTAGGGCCAGGGATATTAGGGCCAGGGATATTAGGGCCACGGATATTAGGGCCAGGGATGTTAGGGCCAGGGATATTAGGGCCAGGGATATTAGCGCCAGGGATATTAGGGCCAGGGATATTAGGGCCAGGGATATAAGGGCCAGGGATATTAGGGCCAGGCATATTATGGCCAGGGATATTAGGGCCAGGGATATTAGGGCAAGGGATATTAGGGCCAGGGATATTAGGGCCAGGGATATTAGGGCCAGGGATATAAGGGCCAGGAATATTAGGGCCAGGCATATTATGCCCAGGGATATTAGGGCCAGGGATTTTAGGGCAAGGGATATTAGGGCCAGGGATATTAGGGCCAGGGATATAAGAGCCAGGGATATTAGGGCCAGGGATATTAGGGCCAGGGATATTAGGGCCAGGGATATTAGGGCCAGGGATATTAGGGCCAGGGATATCAGGGCCAGGGATATCAGGGCCAGGGATATGAGGGCCAGGGATATTAGGGCCAGGGATATTAGGGCCAGGGATATTAGGGCCAGGGATATTAGGGCCAGGGATATTAGGGCCAGGGAGATTAGGGCCAGCGTTATTAGGGCCAGGGATATTAGGGCCAGGGATATTATGGCCAGGGATATTAGGGCCAGGGATATTAGTGCCAGGGATATTAGGGCCAGGGATATTAGGGCCAGGGATATTAGGGCCAGGGATATTAGGGCCAGGGATATTAGGGCCACGGATATTAGGGCCAGGGATGTTAGGGCCAGGGATATTAGGGCCAGGGATATTAGCACCAGGGATATTAGGGCCAGGGATATTAGGGCCAGGGATATAAGGGCCAGGGATATTAGGGCCAGGCATATTATGGCCAGGGATATTAGGGCCAGGGATATTAGGGCAAGGGATATTAGGGCCAGGGATATTAGGGCCAGGGATATTAGGGCCAGGGATATAAGGGCCAGGAATATTAGGGCCAGGCATATTATGCCCAGGGATATTAGGGCCAGGGATATTAGGGCCAGGGATATTAGGGCCAGGGATATTAAGGCCAGGGATATTAGGGCCAGGGATATTAGGGCCAGGGATATTAGGGCAGGGATATTAGGTCCAGGGATATTAGGGCCAGGGATATTAGGGCCAGGGATATTAGGGCCAGGGATTTCAGGGCAAGGGATATTAGGGCCCAGGGATATTAGGGCCAGGGATATTAGAGCCAGGGATATTAGGGCCCAGGGATATTAGGGCCAGGGATATTAGAGCCAGGGATATTAGGGCCAGGGATATTAGGGCCAGGGATATTAGGGCCAGGGATATTAGGGCCAGGGATATCAGGGCCAGGGATATTAGGGCCAGGGATATTAGGGCCAGGGATATTAGGGCCAGGGATATTATGGCCAGGGATATTAGGGCCAGCGATATTAGGGCCAGGGATATTAGGGCCAGGGATATTAGGGCCAGGGATATTAGAGCCAGGGATATTAGGGCCAGGGATATTAGGGCCAGGGATATTAGGGCCAGGGATATTAGGGCCAGGGATTTTAGGGCAAGGGATATTAGGGCCAGGGATATTAGGGCCAGGGATATTAGAGCCAGGGATATTAAGGCCAGGGATATTAGGGCCAGGGATATTAGGGCCAGGGATATTAGGGCCAGGGATATTAGGGCCAGGGATATCAGGGCCAGGGATATCATGGCCAGGGATATTAGGGCCAGGGATATTAGGGCCAGGGATATTAGGGCCAGGGATATTAGGGCCAGGGATATTAGGGCCAGGGATATTAGGGCCAGGGATATTAGGGCCAGGGATATTAGGGCCAGGGATATTAGGGCCAGGGATATTAGGGCCAGGGATATTAGGGCCAGGGATATTAGGGCCAGGGATATTACGGCCAGGGATATTAGGGACAGGGATATAAGGGCCAGGGATATTAGGGCCAGGCATATTATGGCCAGGGATATTAGGGCCAGGGATATTAGGGCAAGGGATATTAGGGCCAGGGATATTAGGGCCAGGGATAATAGGGCAAGGGATATTAGGGCCAGGGATATTAGGGCCAGGGATATTAGGGCCAGGGATATTAGGTCCAGGGATATTAGGGCCAGGGATATTAGGGCCAGGGATATTAGGGCCAGGGATATTAGGGCCAGGGATATTAGGGTCAGGGATATTATGGCCAGGGATATTAGGGCCAGGGATATTAGGGCCAGCGATATTAGGGCCAGGGATATTACGGCCAGGGATATTAGGGCCAGGGATATTAGAGCCAGGCATATTAGGGCCAGGGATATTAGGGCCAGGGATATTAGGGCTAGGGATATTAGGGCCAGGGATATTAGGGCCAGGGATATTAGGGCCAGGGATATTAGGGCCAGGGATATTAGGGCCAGGGATTTTAGGGCCAGGGATATTAGGGGCAGGGATATTAGGGCCAGGGATATTAGGGCCAGGGATATTAGGGCCAGGTATATAAGGGCCAGGGATATTAGGGCCAGGCATATTATGCCCAGGGATATTAGGGCCAGGGATATTAGGGCCAGGGATATTAGGGCCAGGGATATTAGGGCCAGGGATATTAGGGCCTGGGATATTAGGGCCAGGGATATTAGGGCCAGGGATATTAGGGCCAGGGATATTAGGGCCAGGGATATTAGGGCCAGGGATATTAGCCCCAGGGATATTAGGGCCAGGGATATTAGGGCCAGGGATATAAGGGCCAGGGATATTAGGGCCAGGCATATTATGGCCAGGGATATTAGGGCCAGGGATATTAGGGCAAGGGATATTAGGGCCAGGGATATTAGGGCCAGGGATATTAGGGCCAGGGATATAAGGGCCAGGAATATTAGGGCCAGGCATATTATGCCCAGGGATATTAGGGCCAGGGATATTAGGGCCAGGGATATTAGGGCCAGGGATATTAAGGCCAGGGATATTAGGGCCAGGGATATTAGGGCCAGGGATATTAGGGCAGGGATATTAGGTCCAGGGATATTAGGGCCAGGGATATTAGGGCCAGGGATATTAGGGCCAGGGATTTCAGGGCAAGGGATATTAGGGCCCAGGGATATTAGGGCCAGGGATATTAGAGCCAGGGATATTAGGGCCCAGGGATATTAGGGCCAGGGATATTAGAGCCAGGGATATTAGGGCCAGGGATATTAGGGCCAGGGATATTAGGGCCAGGGATATTAGGGCCAGGGATATCAGGGCCAGGGATATTAGGGCCAGGGATATTAGGGCCAGGGATATTAGGGCCAGGGATATTATGGCCAGGGATATTAGGGCCAGCGATATTAGGTCCAGGGATATTAGGGCCAGGGATATTAGGGCCAGGGATATTAGAGCCAGGGATATTAGGGCCAGGGATATTAGGGCCAGGGATATTAGGGCCAGGGATATTAGGGCCAGGGATTTTAGGGCAAGGGATATTAGGGCCAGGGATATTAGGGCCAGGGATATTAGAGCCAGGGATATTAAGGCCAGGGATATTAGGGCCAGGGATATTAGGGCCAGGGATATTAGGGCCAGGGATATTAGGGCCAGGGATATCAGGGCCAGGGATATCATGGCCAGGGATATTAGGGCCAGGGATATTAGGGCCAGGGATATTAGGGCCAGGGATATTAGGGCCAGGGATATTAGGGCCAGGGATATTAGGGCCAGGGATATTAGGGCCAGGGATATTAGGGCCAGGGATATTAGGGCCAGGGATATTAGGGCCAGGGATATTAGGGCCAGGGATATTAGGGCCAGGGATATTAGGGCCAGGGATATTACGGCCAGGGATATTAGGGACAGGGATATAAGGGCCAGGGATATTAGGGCCAGGCATATTATGGCCAGGGATATTAGGGCCAGGGATATTAGGGCAAGGGATATTAGGGCCAGGGATATTAGGGCCAGGGATATTAGGGCAAGGGATATTAGGGCCAGGGATATTAGGGCCAGGGATATTAGGGCCAGGGATATTAGGGCTAGGGATATTAGGGCCAGGGATATTAGGGCCAGGGATATTAGGGCCAGGGATATTAGGGCCAGGGATATTAGGGCCAGGGATTTTAGGGCCAGGCATATTATGCCCAGGGATATTAGGGCCAGGGATATTAGGGCCAGGGATATTAGGGCCAGGGATATTAGGGCCAGGGATTTTAGGGCCAGGGATATTAGGGGCAGGGATATTAGGGCCAGGGATATTAGGGCCAGGGATATTAGGGCCAGGGATATAAGGGCCAGGGATATTAGGGCCAGGCATATTATGCCCAGGAATATTAGGGCCAGGGATATTAGGGCCAGGGATATTAGGGCCAGGGATATTAAGGCCGGGGATATTAGGTGCAGGGATATTAGGGCCAGGGATATTAGGGCCAGCGATGTTAGGGCCAGGGATATTAGGGCCAGGGATATTAGGGCCAGGGATATTAGGGCCAGGGATATTAGCACCAGGGATATTAGGGCCAGGGATATTAGGGCCAGGGATATAAGGGCCAGGGATATTAGGGCCAGGCATATTATGGCCAGCGATATTAGGGCCAGGGATATTAGGGCAAGGGATATTAGGGCCAGGGATATTAGGGCCAGGGATATTAGCGCAAGGGATATTAGGGCCAGGGATATTAGGGCCAGGGATATTAGGGCCAGGGATATTAGGTCCAGGGATATTAGGGCCAGGGATATTAGGGCCAGGGATGTTAGGGCCAGGGATATTAGGGCCAGGGATATTAGGGCCAGGGATATTAGGGCCAGGGATATTGTGGCCAGCGATATTAGGGCCAGGGATATTAGGGCCAGAGATATTAGGGCCAGGGATATTAGAGCCAGGCATATTAGGGCCAGGGATATTAGGGCCAGGGATATTAGGGCCAGGGATATTAGGGCCAGGGATATTAGGGCCTGGGATATTAGGGCCAGGGATATTAGGGCCAGGGATATTAGGGCCAGGGATATTAGGGCCAGGGATATTAGGGCCAGGGATTTTAGGGCCAGGGATATTAGAGCCAGGGATATTAGGGCCCAGGGATATTAGGGCCAGGGATATTAGAGCCAGGGATATTAGGGCCAGGGATATTAGGGCCAGGGATATTAGGGCCAGGGATATTAGGGCCAGGGATATCAGGGCCAGGGATATTAGGGCCAGGGATATTAGGGCCAGGGATATTAGGGCCAGGGATATTATGGCCAGGGATATTAGGGCCAGCGATATTAGGGCCAGGGATATTAGGGCCAGGGATATTAGGGCCAGGGATATTAGAGCCAGGGATATTAGGGCCAGGGATATTAGGGCCAGGGATATTAGGGCCAGGGATATTAGGGCCAGGGATTTTAGCGCAAGGGATATTAGGGCCACGGATATTAGGGCCAGGGATATTAGAGCCAGGGATATTAAGGCCAGGGATATTAGGGCCAGGGATATTAGGGCCAGGGATATTAGGGCCAGGGATATTAGGGCCAGGGATATCAGGGCCAGGGATATCATGGCCAGGGATATTAGGGCCAGGGATATTAGGGCCAGGGATATTAGGGCCAGGGATATTAGGGCCAGGGATATTAGGGCCAGGGATATTAGGGCCAGGGATATTAGGGCCAGGGATATTAGGGCCAGGGATATTAGGGCCAGGGATATTAGGGCCAGGGATATTAGGGCCAGGGATATTAGGGCCAGGGATATTAGGGCCAGGGATATTACGGCCAGGGATATTAGGGACAGGGATATAAGGGCCAGGGATATTAGGGCCAGGCATATTATGGCCAGGGATATTAGGGCCAGGGATATTAGGGCCAGGGATATTAGGGCCAGGGATATTAGGGCCAGGGATATTAGGGCAAGGGATATTAGGGCCAGGGATATTAGGGCCAGGGATATTAGGGCCAGGGATATTAGGTCCAGGGATATTAGGGCCAGGGATATTAGGGCCAGGGATATTAGGGCCAGGGATATTAGGGCCAGGGATATTAGGGTCAGGGATATTATGGCCAGGGATATTAGGGCCAGGGATATTAGGGCCAGCGATATTAGGGCCAGGGATATTACGGCCAGGGATATTAGGGCCAGGGATATTAGAGCCAGGCATATTAGGGCCAGGGATATTAGGGCCAGGGATATTAGGGCTAGGGATATTAGGGCCAGGGATATTAGGGCCAGGGATATTAGGGCCAGGGATATTAGGGCCAGGGATATTAGGGCCAGGGATTTTAGGGCCAGGGATATTAGGGGCAGGGATATTAGGGCCAGGGATATTAGGGCCAGGGATATTAGGGCCAGGTATATAAGGGCCAGGGATATTAGGGCCAGGCATATTATGCCCAGGGATATTAGGGCCAGGGATATTAGGGCCAGGGATATTAGGGCCAGGGATATTAGGGCCAGGGATATTAGGGCCTGGGATATTAGGGCCAGGGATATTAGGGCCAGGGATATTAGGGCCAGGGATATTAGGGCCAGGGATATTAGGGCCAGGGATATTAGCGCCAGGGATATTAGGGCCAGGGATATTAGGGCCAGGGATATAAGGGCCAGGGATATTAGGGCCAGGCATATTATGGCCAGGGATATTAGGGCCAGGGATATTAGGGCAAGGGATATTAGGGCCAGGGATATTAGGGCCAGGGATATTAGGGCCAGGGATATAAGGGCCAGGAATATTAGGGCCAGGCATATTATGCCCAGGGATATTAGGGCCAGGGATATTAGGGCCAGGGATATTAGGGCCAGGGATATTAAGGCCAGGGATATTAGGGCCAGGGATATTAGGGCCAGGGATATTAGGGCAGGGATATTAGGTCCAGGGATATTAGGGCCAGGGATATTAGGGCCAGGGATATTAGGGCCAGGGATTTCAGGGCAAGGGATATTAGGGCCCAGGGATATTAGGGCCAGGGATATTAGAGCCAGGGATATTAGGGCCCAGGGATATTAGGGCCAGGGATATTAGAGCCAGGGATATTAGGGCCAGGGATATTAGGGCCAGGGATATTAGGGCCAGGGATATTAGGGCCAGGGATATCAGGGCCAGGGATATTAGGGCCAGGGATATTAGGGCCAGGGATATTAGGGCCAGGGATATTATGGCCAGGGATATTAGGGCCAGCGATATTAGGTCCAGGGATATTAGGGCCAGGGATATTAGGGCCAGGGATATTAGAGCCAGGTATATTAGGGCCAGGGATATTAGGGCCAGGGATATTAGGGCCAGGGATATTAGGGCCAGGGATTTTAGGGCAAGGGATATTAGGGCCAGGGATATTAGGGCCAGAGATATTAGAGCCAGGGATATTAAGGCCAGGGATATTAGGGCCAGGGATATTAGGGCCAGGGATATTAGGGCCAGGGATATTAGGGCCAGGGATATCAGGGCCAGGGATATCATGGCCAGGGATATTAGGGCCAGGGATATTAGGGCAAGGGATATTAGGGCCAGGGATATTAGGGCCAGGGATATTAGGGCCAGGGATATTAGGGCCAGGGATATAAGGGCCAGGAATATTAGGGCCAGGCATATTATGCCCCGGGATATTAGGGCCAGGGATATTAGGGCCAGGGATATTAGGGCCAGGGATATTAGGGCCAGGGATATTACGGCCAGGGATATTAGGGACAGGGATATAAGGGCCAGGGATATTAGGGCCAGGCATATTATGGCCAGGGATATTAGGGCCAGGGATATTAGGGCAAGGGATATTAGGGCCAGGGATATTAGGGCCAGGGATATTAGGGCAAGGGATATTAGGGCCAGGGATATTAGGGCCAGGGATATTAGGGCCAGGGATATTAGGGCTAGGGATATTAGGGCCAGGGATATTAGGGCCAGGGATATTAGGGCCAGGGATATTAGGGCCAGGGATATTAGGGCCAGGGATTTTAGGGCCAGGCATATTATGCCCAGGGATATTAGGGCCAGGGATATTAGGGCCAGGGATATTAGGGCCAGGGATATTAGGGCCAGGGATTTTAGGGCCAGGGATATTAGGGGCAGGGATATTAGGGCCAGGGATATTAGGGCCAGGGATATTAGGGCCAGGGATATAAGGGCCAGGGATATTAGGGCCAGGCATATTATGCCCAGGAATATTAGGGCCAGGGATATTAGGGCCAGGGATATTAGGGCCAGGGATATTAAGGCCGGGGATATTAGGTGCAGGGATATTAGGGCCAGGGATATTAGGGCCAGCGATGTTAGGGCCAGGGATATTAGGGCCAGGGATATTAGGGCCAGGGATATTAGGGCCAGGGATATTAGGGCCAGGGATATTAGCACCAGGGATATTAGGGCCAGGGATATTAGGGCCAGGGATATAAGGGCCAGGGATATTAGGGCCAGGCATATTATGGCCAGCGATATTAGGGCCAGGGATATTAGGGCAAGGGATATTAGGGCCAGGGATATTAGGGCCAGGGATATTAGCGCAAGGGATATTAGGGCCAGGGATATTAGGGCCAGGGATATTAGGGCCAAGGATATTAGGTCCAGGGATATTAGGGCCAGGGATATTAGGGCCAGGGATGTTAGGGCCAGGGATATTAGGGCCAGGGATATTAGGGCCAGGGATATTAGGGCCAGGGATATTGTGGCCAGCGATATTAGGGCCAGGGATATTAGGGCCAGAGATATTAGGGCCAGGGATATTAGAGCCAGGCATATTAGGGCCAGGGATATTAGGGCCAGGGATATTAGGGCCAGGGATATTAGGGCCAGGGATATTAGGGCCTGGGATATTAGGGCCAGGGATATTAGGGCCAGGGATATTAGGGCCAGGGATATTAGGGCCAGGGATATTAGGGCCAGGGATTTTAGGGCCAGGGATATTAGGGGCAGGGATATTAGGGCCAGGGATATTAGGGCCAGGGATATTAGGGCCAGGGATATAAGGGCCAGGAATATTAGGGCCAGGCATATTATGCCCCGGGATATTAGGGCCAGGGATATTAGGGCCAGGGATATTAGGGCCAGGGATATTAGGGCCAGGGATATTAGGGCAGGGATATTAGGTCCAGGGATATTAGGGCCAGGGATATTAGGGCAAGGGATATTAGGGCCAGGGATATTAGGGCCAGGGATATTAGGGCCAGGGATATTAGGGCCAGGGATATAAGGGCCAGGAATATTAGGGCCAGGCATATTATGCCCCGGGATATTAGGGCCAGGGATATTAGGGCCAGGGATATTAGGGCCAGGGATATTAGGGCCAGGGATATTAGGGCAGGGATATTAGGTCCAGGGATATAAGGGCCAGGGATATTAGGGCAAGGGATATTAGGGCCAGGGATATTAGGGCCAGGGATATTAGGGCCAGGGATATTAGGTCCAGGGATATTAGGGCCAGGGATATTAGGGCCAGGGATATTAGGGCCAGGGATATTAGGGCCAGCGATATTAGGGCCAGGGATATTAGGGCCAGGGATAGTAGGGCCAGGGATATTAGAGCCAGGCATATTAGGGCCAGGGATATTAGGGCCAGGAATATTAGGGCCAGGGATATTAGGGCCTGGGATATTAGGGCCAGGGATATTAGGGCCAGGGACATTAGGGCCAGGGATATTAGGGCCAGGGATATTAGGGCCAGGGATTTTAGGGCCAGGGATATTAGGGGCAGGGATATTAGGGCCAGGGATATTAGGGCCAGGGATATTAGGGCCAGGGATATAAGGGCCAGGGATATTAGGGCCAGGCATATTATGCCCAGGAATATTAGGGCCAGGGATATTAGGGCCAGGGATATTAGGGCCAGGGATATTAAGGCCGGGGATATTAGGTGCAGGGATATTAGGGCCAGGGATATTAGGGCCAGCGATGTTAGGGCCAGGGATATTAGGGCCAGGGATATTAGGGCCAGGGATATTAGGGCCAGGGATATTAGCACCAGGGATATTAGGGCCAGGGATATTAGGGCCAGGGATATAAGGGCCAGGGATATTAGGGCCAGGCATATTATGGCCAGCGATATTAGGGCCAGGGATATTAGGGCAAGGGATATTAGGGCCAGGGATATTAGGGCCAGGGATATTAGCGCAAGGGATATTAGGGCCAGGGATATTAGGGCCAGGGATATTAGGGCCAGGGATATTAGGTCCAGGGATATTAGGGCCAGGGATATTAGGGCCAGGGATGTTAGGGCCAGGGATATTAGGGCCAGGGATATTAGGGCCAGGGATATTAGGGCCAGGGATATTGTGGCCAGCGATATTAGGGCCAGGGATATTAGGGCCAGAGATATTAGGGCCAGGGATATTAGAGCCAGGCATATTAGGGCCAGGGATATTAGGGCCAGGGATATTAGGGCCAGGGATATTAGGGCCAGGGATATTAGGGCCTGGGATATTAGGGCCAGGGATATTAGGGCCAGGGATATTAGGGCCAGGGATATTAGGGCCAGGGATATTAGGGCCAGGGATTTTAGGGCCAGGGATATTAGGGGCAGGGATATTAGGGCCAGGGATATTAGGGCCAGGGATATTAGGGCCAGGGATATAAGGGCCAGGAATATTAGGGCCAGGCATATTATGCCCCGGGATATTAGGGCCAGGGATATTAGGGCCAGGGATATTAGGGCCAGGGATATTAGGGCCAGGGATATTAGGGCAGGGATATTAGGTCCAGGGATATTAGGGCCAGGGATATTAGGGCAAGGGATATTAGGGCCAGGGATATTAGGGCCAGGGATATTAGGACCAGGGATATTAGGGCCAGGGATATAAGGGCCAGGAATATTAGGGCCAGGCATATTATGCCCCGGGATATTAGGGCCAGGGATATTAGGGCCAGGGATATTAGGGCCAGGGATATTAGGGCCAGGGATATTAGGGCAGGGATATTAGGTCCAGGGATATAAGGGCCAGGGATATTAGGGCAAGGGATATTAGGGCCAGGGATATTAGGGCCAGGGATATTAGGGCCAGGGATATTAGGTCCAGGGATATTAGGGCCAGGGATATTAGGGCCAGGGATATTAGGGCCAGGGATATTAGGGCCAGCGATATTAGGGCCAGGGATATTAGGGCCAGGGATAGTAGGGCCAGGGATATTAGAGCCAGGCATATTAGGGCCAGGGATATTAGGGCCAGGAATATTAGGGCCAGGGATATTAGGGCCTGGGATATTAGGGCCAGGGATATTAGGGCCAGGGACATTAGGGCCAGGGATATTAGGGCCAGGGATATTAGGGCCAGGGATTTTAGGGCCAGGGATATTAGGGGCAGGGATATTAGGGCCAGGGATATTAGGGCCAGGGTTATTAGGGCCAGGGATATAAGGGCCAGGGATATTAGGGCCAGGCATATTATGCCCAGGGATATTAGGGTCAGGGATATTAGGGCCAGGGATATTAGGGCCAGGGATATTAGGGCCAGGGATATTAGGGCCAGGGATATTAGGGCCAGTGATATTAGGGCCAGGGATATTAGGGCCAGGGATAGTAGGGCCAGGGATATTAGAGCCAGGGATATTAGGGCCAGGGATATTAGGGCCAGGGATATTAGGGACAGGGATATTAGGGCCAGGGATATTAGGGCCAGTGATATTAGGGCCAGGGATATTAGGGCCAGGGATAGTAGGGCCAGGGATATTAGAGCCAGGCATATTAGGGCCAGGGATATTAGGGCCAGGGATATTAGGGCCCGGAATATTAGGGCCAGGGATATTAGGGCCTGGGATATTAGGGCCAGGGATATTAGGGTGAGGGATATTAGGGCCAGGGATATTAGGGCCAGGGATATTAGGGCCAGGGATTTTAGGGCCAGGGATATTAGGGACAGGGATATTAGGGCCAGGGATATTAGGGCCAGGGATATTAGGGCCAGGGATATAAGGGCCAGGGATATTAGGGCCAGGCATATTATGCCCAGGGATATTAGGGTCAGGGATATTAGGGCCAGGGATATTAGGGCCAGGGATATTAAGGCCGGGGATATTAGGCCCAGGGATATTAGGGCCAGGGATATTAGGGCCAGCGATGTTAGGGCCAGGGATATTAGCACCAGGGATATTAGGGCCAGGGATATTAGGGCCAGGGATATTAGGGCAGGGATATTAGGTCAGGGATATTAGGGCTAGGGATATTAGGGCCAGGGATATTAGGGCCAGGGATATTAGGGCCAGGTATATTAGGGCCAGGGATATTAGGGCCAGGGAATTTAGGGCCAGGGATATTAGGGCCAGGGATATTAGGGCCAGGGATTTTAGGGCCAGGGATATTAGGGCCAGGGATATTAGGGCCAGGGATTTTAGGGCAAGGGATATTAGGGCCAGGGATATTAGGGCCAGGGATATAAGAGCCAGGGATATTAGGGCCAGGGATATTAGGGCCAGGGATATTAGGGCCAGGGATATTAGGGCCAGGGATATTAGGGCTATGGATATCAGGGCCAGGGATATCAGGGCCAGGGATATGAGGGCCAGGGATATTAGGGCCAGGGATATTAGGGCCAGGGATATTAGGGCCAGGGATATTAGGGCCAGGGATATTAGGGCCAGGGAGATTAGGGCCAGCGTTATTAGGGCCAGGGATATTAGGGCCAGGGATATTATGGCCAGGGATATTAGGGCCAGGGATATTAGTGCCAGGGATATTAGGGCCAGGGATATTAGGGCCAGGGATATTAGGGCCAGGGATATTAGGGCCAGGGATATTAGGGCCACGGATATTAGGGCCAGGGATGTTAGGGCCAGGGATATTAGGGCCAGGGATATTAGCGCCAGGGATATTAGGGCCAGGGATATTAGGGCCAGGGATATAAGGGCCAGGGATATTAGGGCCAGGCATATTATGGCCAGGGATATTAGGGCCAGGGATATTAGGGCAAGGGATATTAGGGCCAGGGATATTAGGGCCAGGGATATTAGGGCCAGGGATATAAGGGCCAGGAATATTAGGGCCAGGCATATTATGCCCAGGGATATTAGGGCCAGGGATATTAGGGCCAGGGATATTAGGGCCAGGGATATTAAGGCCAGGGATATTAGGGCCAGGGATGTTAGGGCCAGGGATATTAGGGCCAGGGATATTAGGGCCAGGGATATAAGGGCCAGGGATATTAGGGCCAGGCATATTATGGCCAGCGATATTAGGGCCAGGGATATTAGGGCAAGGGATATTAGGGCCAGGGATATTAGGGCCAGGGATATTAGCGCAAGGGATATTAGGGCCAGGGATATTAGGGCCAGGGATATTAGGGCCAGGGATATTAGGTCCAGGGATATTAGGGCCAGGGATATTAGGGCCAGGGATGTTAGGGCCAGGGATATTAGGGCCAGGGATATTAGGGCCAGGGATATTAGGGCCAGGGATATTGTGGCCAGCGATATTAGGGCCAGGGATATTAGGGCCAGAGATATTAGGGCCAGGGATATTAGAGCCAGGCATATTAGGGCCAGGGATATTAGGGCCAGGGATATTAGGGCCAGGGATATTAGGGCCAGGGATATTAGGGCCTGGGATATTAGGGCCAGGGATATTAGGGCCAGGGATATTAGGGCCAGGGATATTAGGGCCAGGGATATTAGGGCCAGGGATTTTAGGGCCAGGGATATTAGGGGCAGGGATATTAGGGCCAGGGATATTAGGGCCAGGGATATTAGGGCCAGGGATATAAGGGCCAGGAATATTAGGGCCAGGCATATTATGCCCCGGGATATTAGGGCCAGGGATATTAGGGCCAGGGATATTAGGGCCAGGGATATTAGGGCCAGGGATATTAGGGCAGGGATATTAGGTCCAGGGATATTAGGGCCAGGGATATTAGGGCAAGGGATATTAGGGCCAGGGATATTAGGGCCAGGGATATTAGGGCCAGGGATATTAGGGCCAGGGATATAAGGGCCAGGAATATTAGGGCCAGGCATATTATGCCCCGGGATATTAGGGCCAGGGATATTAGGGCCAGGGATATTAGGGCCAGCGATATTAGGGCCAGGGATATTAGGGCAGGGATATTAGGTCCAGGGATATTAGGGCCAGGGATATTAGGGCAAGGGATATTAGGGCCAGGGATATTAGGGCCAGGGATATTAGGGCCAGGGATATTAGGTCCAGGGATATTAGGGCCAGGGATATTAGGGCCAGGGATATTAGGGCCAGGGATATTAGGGCCAGCGATATTAGGGCCAGGGATATTAGGGCCAGGGATAGTAGGGCCAGGGATATTAGAGCCAGGCATATTAGGGCCAGGGATATTAGGGCCAGGGATATTAGGGCCAGGAATATTAGGGCCAGGGATATTAGGGCCTGGGATATTAGGGCCAGGGATATTAGGGCCAGGGACATTAGGGCCAGGGATATTAGGGCCAGGGATATTAGGGCCAGGGATTTTAGGGCCAGGGATATTAGGGGCAGGGATATTAGGGCCAGGGATATTAGGGCCAGGGTTATTAGGGCCAGGGATATAAGGGCCAGGGATATTAGGGCCAGGCATATTATGCCCAGGGATATTAGGGTCAGGGATATTAGGGCCAGGGATATTAGGGCCAGGGATATTAGGGCCAGGGATATTAGTTCCAGGGATATTAGGGCCAGGGATATTAGGGCCAGGGATATTAGGGCCAAGGATATTAGGGCCAGGGATATTAGGGCCAGGGATATTAGGGCCAGGGATATTAGGGCCAGGGATATTAGGGCCAGTGATATTAGGGCCAGGGATATTAGGGCCAGGGATAGTAGGGCCAGGGATATTAGAGCCAGGCATATTAGGGCCAGGGATATTAGGGCCAGGGATATTAGGGCCCGGAATATTAGGGCCAGGGATATTAGGGCCTGGGATATTAGGGCCAGGGATATTAGGGCCAGGGATATTAGGGCCAGGGATATTAGGGCCAGGGATATTAGGGCCAGGGATTTTAGGGCCAGGGATATTAGGGGCAGGGATATTAGGGCCAGGGATATTAGGGCCAGGGATATTAGGGCCAGGGATATAAGGGCCAGGGATATTAGGGCCAGGCATATTATGCCCAGGGATATTAGGGTCAGGGATATTAGGGCCAGGGATATTAGGGCCAGGGATATTAAGGCCGGGGATATTAGGCCCAGGGATATTAGGGCCAGGGATATTACGGCCAGCGATGTTAGGGCCAGGGATATTAGCACCAGGGATATTAGGGCCAGGGATATTAGGGCCAGGGATATTAGGGCAGGGATATTAGGTCAGGGATATTAGGGCTAGGGATATTAGGGCCAGGGATATTAGGGCCAGGGATATTAGGGCCAGGTATATTAGGGCCAGGGATATTAGGGCCAGGGAATTTAGGGCCAGGGATATTAGGGCCAGGGATATTAGGGCCAGGGATATTAGGGCCAGGGATATTAGAGCCAGGGATATTAGGGCCAGGGATTTTAGGGCAAGGGATATTAGGGCCAGGGATATTAGGGCCAGGGATATAAGAGCCAGGGATATTAGGGCCAGGGATATTAGGGCCAGGGATATTAGGGCCAGGGATATTAGGGCCAGGGATATTAGGGCCAGGGATATCAGGGCCAGGGATATCAGGGCCAGGGATATGAGGGCCAGGGATATTAGGGCCAGGGATATTAGGGCCAGGGATATTAGGGCCAGGGATATTAGGGCCAGGGATATTAGGGCCAGGGAGATTAGGGCCAGCGTTATTAGGGCCAGGGATATTAGGGCCAGGGATATTATGGCCAGGGATATTAGGGCCAGGGATATTAGTGCCAGGGATATTAGGGCCAGGGATATTAGGGCCAGGGATATTAGGGCCAGGGATATTAGGGCCAGGGATATTAGGGCCACGGATATTAGGGCCAGGGATGTTAGGGCCAGGGATATTAGGGCCAGGGATATTAGCGCCAGGGATATTAGGGCCAGGGATATTAGGGCCAGGGATATAAGGGCCAGGGATATTAGGGCCAGGCATATTATGGCCAGGGATATTAGGGCCAGGGATATTAGGGCAAGGGATATTAGGGCCAGGGATATTAGGGCCAGGGATATTAGGGCCAGGGATATAAGGGCCAGGAATATTAGGGCCAGGCATATTATGCCCATGGATATTAGGGCCAGGGATATTAGGGCCAGGGATATTAGGGCCAGGGATATTAAGGCCAGGGATATTAGGGCCAGGGATATTAGGGCCAGGGATATTAGGGCAGGGATATTAGGTCCAGGGATATTAGGGCCAGGGATATTAGGGCCAGGGATATTAGGGCCAGGGATTTCAGGGCAAGGGATATTAGGGCCCAGGGATATTAGGGCCAGGGATATTAGAGCCAGGGATATTAGGGCCCAGGGATATTAGGGCCAGGGATATTAGAGCCAGGGATATTAGGGCCAGGGATATTAGGGCCAGGGATATTAGGGCCAGGGATATTAGGGCCAGGGATATCAGGGCCAGGGATATTAGGGCCAGGGATATTAGGGCCAGGGATATTAGGGCCAGGGATATTATGGCCAGGGATATTAGGGCCAGCGATATTAGGGCCAGGGATATTAGGGCCAGGGATATTAGGGCCAGGGATATTAGAGCCAGGGATATTAGGGCCAGGGATATTAGGGCCAGGGATATTAGGGCCAGGGATATTAGGGCCAGGGATTTTAGGGCAAGGGATATTAGGGCCAGGGATATTAGGGCCAGGGATATTAGAGCCAGGGATATTAAGGCCAGGGATATTAGGGCCAGGGATATTAGGGCCAGGGATATTAGGGCCAGGGATATTAGGGCCAGGGATATCAGGGCCAGGGATATCATGGCCAGGGATATTAGGGCCAGGGATATTAGGGCCAGGGATATTAGGGCCAGGGATATTAGGGCCAGGGATATTAGGGCCAGGGATATTAGGGCCAGGGATATTAGGGCCAGGGATATTAGGGCCAGGGATATTAGGGCCAGGGATATTAGGGCCAGGGATATTAGGGCCAGGGATATTAGGGCCAGGGATATTAGGGCCAGGGATATTACGGCCAGGGATATTAGGGACAGGGATATAAGGGCCAGGGATATTAGGGCCAGGCATATTATGGCCAGGGATATTAGGGCCAGGGATATTAGGGCAAGGGATATTAGGGCCAGGGATATTAGGGCCAGGGATATTAGGGCAAGGGATATTAGGGCCAGGGATATTAGGGCCAGGGATATTAGGGCCAGGGATATTAGGTCCAGGGATATTAGGGCCAGGGATATTAGGGCCAGGGATATTAGGGCCAGGGATATTAGGGCCAGGGATATTAGGGTCAGGGATATTATGGCCAGGGATATTAGGGCCAGGGATATTAGGGCCAGCGATATTAGGGCCAGGGATATTACGGCCAGGGATATTAGGGCCAGGGATATTAGAGCCAGGCATATTAGGGCCAGGGATATTAGGGCCAGGGATATTAGGGCTAGGGATATTAGGGCCAGGGATATTAGGGCCAGGGATATTAGGGCCAGGGATATTAGGGCCAGGGATTTTAGGGCCAGGGATATTAGGGGCAGGGATATTAGGGCCAGGGATATTAGGGCCAGGGATATTAGGGCCAGGGATATAAGGGCCAGGGATATTAGGGCCAGGCATATTATGCCCAGGGATATTAGGGCCAGGGATATTAGGGCCAGGGATATTAGGGCCAGGGATATTAGGGCCAGGGATATTAGGGCCTGGGATATTAGGGCCAGGGATATTAGGGCCAGGGATATTAGGGCCAGGGATATTAGGGCCAGGGATATTAGGGCCAGGGATATTAGTGCCAGGGATATTAGGGCCAGGGATATTAGGGCCAGGGATATAAGGGCCAGGGATATTAGGGCCAGGCATATTATGGCCAGGGATAATAGGGCCAGGGATATTAGGGCAAGGGATATTAGGGCCAGGGATATTAGGGCCAGGGATATTAGGGCCAGGGATATAAGGGCCAGGAATATTAGGGCCAGGCATATTATGCCCAGGGATATTAGGGCCAGGGATATTAGGGCCAGGGATATTAGGGCCAGGGATATTAAGGCCAGGGATATTAGGGCCAGGGATATTAGGGCCAGGGATATTAGGGCCAGGGATTTTAGGGCAAGGGATATTAGGGCCAGGGATATTAGGGCCAGGGATTTTAGGGCAAGGGATATTAGGGCCAGGGATTTTAGGGCCAGGGATATTAGGGCCAGGGATATTAGGGCCAGGGATATTAGGGCCAGGGATATCAGGGCCAGGGATATCAGGGCCAGGGATATGAGGGCCAGGGATATTAGGGCCAGGGATATTAGGGCCAGGGATATTAGGGCCAAGGATATTAGGGCCAGGGATATTAGGGCCAGGGATATTAGGGCCAGGGATATTAGGGCCAGGGATTTTAGGGCAAACGATATTAGGGCCAGGGATTTTAGGGCAAGGGATATTAGGGCCAGGGATATTAGGGCCAGGGATATAAGAGCCAGGGATATTAGGGCCAGGGATATTAGGGCCAGGGATATTAGGGCCAGGGATATTAGGGCCAGGGATATTAGGGCCAGGGATATCAGGGCCAGGGATATCAGGGCCAGGGATATGAGGGCCAGGGATATTAGGGCCAGGGATATTAGGGCCAGGGATATTAGGGCCAGGGATATTAGGGCCAGGGATATTATGGCCAGGGATATTAGGGCCAGGGATATTAGTGCCAGGGATATTAGGGCCAGGGATATTAGGGCCAGGGATATTAGGGCCAGGGATATTAGGGCCAGGGATATTAGGGCCACGGATATTAGGGCCAGGGATGTTAGGGCCAGGGATATTAGGGCCAGGGATATTAGCGCCAGGGATATTAGGGCCAGGGATATTAGGGCCAGGGATATAAGGGCCAGGGATATTAGGGCCAGGCATATTATGGCCAGGGATATTAGGGCCAGGGATATTAGGGCAAGGGATATTAGGGCCAGGGATATTAGGGCCAGGGATATTAGGGCCAGGGATATAAGGGCCAGGAATATTAGGGCCAGGCATATTATGCCCAGGGATATTAGGGCCAGGGATATTAGGGCCAGGGATATTAGGGCCAGGGATATTAAGGCCAGGGATATTAGGGCCAGGGATATTAGGGCCAGGGATATTAGGGCAGGGATATTAGGTCCAGGGATATTAGGGCCAGGGATATTAGGGCCAGGGATATTAGGGCCAGGGATTTCAGGGCAAGGGATATTAGGGCCCAGGGATATTAGGGCCAGGGATATTAGAGCCAGGGATATTAGGGCCCAGGGATATTAGGGCCAGGGATATTAGAGCCAGGGATATTAGGGCCAGGGATATTAGGGCCAGGGATATTAGGGCCAGGGATATTAGGGCCAGGGATATCAGGGCCAGGGATATTAGGGCCAGGGATATTAGGGCCAGGGATATTAGGGCCAGGGATATTATGGCCAGGGATATTAGGGCCAGCGATATTAGGGCCAGGGATATTAGGGCCAGGGATATTAGGGCCAGGGATATTAGAGCCAGGGATATTAGGGCCAGGGATATTAGGGCCAGGGATATTAGGGCCAGGGATATTAGGGCCAGGGATTTTAGGGCAAGGGATATTAGGGCCAGGGATATTAGGGCCAGGGATATTAGAGCCAGGGATATTAAGGCCAGGGATATTAGGGCCAGGGATATTAGGGCCAGGGATATTAGGGCCAGGGATATTAGGGCCAGGGATATCAGGGCCAGGGATATCATGGCCAGGGATATTAGGGCCAGGGATATTAGGGCCAGGGATATTAGGGCCAGGGATATTAGGGCCAGGGATATTAGGGCCAGGGATATTAGGGCCAGGGATATTAGGGCCAGGGATATTAGGGCCAGGGATATTAGGGCCAGGGATATTAGGGCCAGGGATATTAGGGCCAGGGATATTAGGGCCAGGGATATTAGGGCCAGGGATATTACGGCCAGGGATATTAGGGACAGGGATATAAGGGCCAGGGATATTAGGGCCAGGCATATTATGGCCAGGGATATTAGGGCCAGGGATATTAGGGCAAGGGATATTAGGGCCAGGGATATTAGGGCCAGGGATATTAGGGCAAGGGATATTAGGGCCAGGGATATTAGGGCCAGGGATATTAGGGCCAGGGATATTAGGTCCAGGGATATTAGGGCCAGGGATATTAGGGCCAGGGATATTAGGGCCAGGGATATTAGGGCCAGGGATATTAGGGCCAGGGATATTACGGCCAGGGATATTAGGGCCAGGGATATTAGAGCCAGGCATATTAGGGCCAGGGATATTAGGGCCAGGGATATTAGGGCTAGGGATATTAGGGCCAGGGATATTAGGGCCAGGGATATTAGGGCCAGGGATATTAGGGCCAGGGATATTAGGGCCAGGGATTTTAGGGCCAGGGATATTAGGGGCAGGGATATTAGGGCCAGGGATATTAGGGCCAGGGATATTAGGGCCAGGGATATAAGGGCCAGGGATATTAGGGCCAGGCATATTATGCCCAGGGATATTAGGGCCAGGGATATTAGGGCCAGGGATATTAGGGCCAGGGATATTAGGGCCAGGGATATTAGGGCCTGGGATATTAGGGCCAGGGATATTAGGGCCAGGGATATTAGGGCCAGGGATATTAGGGCCAGGGATATTAGGGCCAGGGATATTAGCGCCAGGGATATTAGGGCCAGGGATATTAGGGCCAGGGATATAAGGGCCAGGGATATTAGGGCCAGGCATATTATGGCCAGGGATAATAGGGCCAGGGATATTAGGGCAAGGGATATTAGGGCCAGGGATATTAGGGCCAGGGATATTAGGGCCTGGGATATAAGGGCCAGGAATATTAGGGCCAGGCATATTATGCCCAGGGATATTAGGGCCAGGGATATTAGGGCCAGGGATATTAGGGCCAGGGATATTAAGGCCAGGGATATTAGGGCCAGGGATATTAGGGTCAGGGATATTAGGGCAGGGATATTAGGTCCAGGGATATTAGGGCCAGGGATATTAGGGCCAGGGATATTAGGGCCAGGGATTTCAGGGCAAGGGATATTAGGGCCCAGGGATATTAGGGCCAGGGATATTAGAGCCAGGGATATTAGGGCCCAGGGATATTAGGGCCAGGGATATTAGAGCCAGGGATATTAGGGCCAGGGATATTAGGGCCAGGGATATTAGGGCCAGGGATATTAGGGCCAGGGATATCAGGGCCAGGGATATTAGGGCCAGGGATATTAGGGCCAGGGATATTAGGGCCAGGGATATTATGGCCAGGGATATTAGGGCCCGCGATATTAGGGCCAGGGATATTAGGGCCAGGGATATTAGGGCCAGGGATATTAGAGCCAGGGATATTAGGGCCAGGGATATTAGGGCCAGGGATATTAGGGCCAGGGATATTAGGGCCAGGGATTTTAGGGCAAGGGATATTAGGGCCAGGGATATTAGGGCCAGGGATATTAGAGCCAGGGATATTAAGGCCAGGGATATTAGGGCCAGGGATATTAGGGCCAGGGATATTAGGGCCAGGGATATTAGGGCCAGGGATATCAGGGCCAGGGATATCATGGCCAGGGATATTAGGGCCAGGGATATTAGGGCCAGGGATATTAGGGCCAGGGATATTAGGGCCAGGGATATTAGGGCCAGGGATATTAGGGCCAGGGATATTAGGGCCAGGGATATTAGGGCCAGGGATATTAGGGCCAGGGATATTAGGGCCAGGGATATTAGGGCCAGGGATATTAGGGCCAGGGATATTAGGGCCAGGGATATTACGGCCAGGGATATTAGGGACAGGGATATAAGGGCCAGGGATATTAGGGCCAGGCATATTATGGCCAGGGATATTAGGGCCAGGGATATTAGGGCAAGGGATATTAGGGCCAGGGATATTAGGGCCAGGGATATTAGGGCAAGGGATATTAGGGCCAGGGATATTAGGGCCAGGGATATTAGGGCCAGGGATATTAGGTCCAGGGATATTAGGGCCAGGGATATTAGGGCCAGGGATATTAGGGCCAGGGATATTAGGGCCAGGGATATTAGGGTCAGGGATATTATGGCCAGGGATATTAGGGCCAGGGATATTAGGGCCAGCGATATTAGGGCCAGGGATATTACGGCCAGGGATATTAGGGCCAGGGATATTAGAGCCAGGCATATTAGGGCCAGGGATATTAGGGCCAGGGATATTAGGGCTAGGGATATTAGGGCCAGGGATATTAGGGCCAGGGATATTAGGGCCAGGGATATTAGGGCCAGGGATATTAGGGCCAGGGATTTTAGGGCCAGGGATATTAGGGGCAGGGATATTAGGGCCAGGGATATTAGGGCCAGGGATATTAGGGCCAGGGATATAAGGGCCAGGGATATTAGGGCCAGGCATATTATGCCCAGGGATATTAGGGCCAGGGATATTAGGGCCAGGGATATTAGGGCTAGGGATATTAGGGCCAGGGATATTAGGGCCTGGGATATTAGGGCCAGGGATATTAGGGCCAGGGATATTAGGGCCAGGGATATTAGGGCCAGGGATATTAGGGCCAGGGATTTTAGGGCCAGGGATATTAGGGGCAGGGATATTAGGGCCAGGGATATTAGGGCCAGGGATATTAGGGCCAGGGATATAAGGGCCAGGGATATTAGGGCCAGGCATATTATGCCCAGGAATATTAGGGCCAGGGATATTAGGGCCAGGGATATTAGGGCCAGGGATATTAAGGCCGGGGATATTAGGTGCAGGGATATTAGGGCCAGGGATATTAGGGCCAGCGATGTTAGGGCCAGGGATATTAGGGCCAGGGATATTAGGGCCAGGGATATTAGGGCCAGGGATATTAGGGCAGGGATATTAGGTCAGGGATATTAGGGCCAGGGATATTAGGGCCAGGGATATTATGGCCAGGGATATTAGGGCCAGCGATATTAGGGCCAGGGATATTAGGGCCAGGGATATTAGGGCCAGGGATATTAGATCCAGGGATATTAGGGCCAGGGATATTAGTGCCAGGGATATTAGGGCCAGGGATATTAGGGCCAGGGATTTTAGGGCAAGGGATATTAGGGCCAGGGATATTAGGGCCAGGGATATTAGGGCCAGGGATATTAGGGCAGGGATATTAGGTCCAGGGATATTAGGGCCAGGGACATTAGGGCCAGGGATGTTAGGGCCAGGGATATTAGCGCCAGGGATATTAGGGCCAGGGATATTAGGGCCAGGGTTATTAGGGCCAGGGATATTAGGGCCAGGGATATTAGGGCGAGGGATATTAGGGCCAGGGATATTAGGGCCAGGGATATTAGGGCCAGGGATATTAGGGCCAGGGATATTAGGGCCAGGGATATTAGAGCCAGGGATATCAGGGCCAGGGATATCAGGGCCAGGGATATTAGGGCCAGGGATATTAGGGCCAGGGATATTAGGGCCAGGGATATTAGGGCCAGGGATATTAGGGCCAGGGATATTAGGGCCAGGGATATTAGGGCCAGGGATATTAGGGCCAGGGATATTAGGGCCAGGGATATAAGGGCCAGGGATATTAGGGCCAGGCATATTATGGCCAGGGATATTAGGGCCAGGGATATTAGGGCAAGGGATATTAGGGCCAGGGATATTAGGGCCAGGGATATTAGGGCAAGGGATATTAGGGCCAGGGATATTAGGGCCAGGGATATTAGGGCCAGGGATATTAGGTCCAGGGATATTAGGGTGAGGGATATTAGGGCCAGGGATATTAGGGCCAGGGATATTAGGGTCAGGGATATTATGGCCAGGGATTTTAGGGCCAGGGATATTAGGGCCAGCGATATTAGGGCCAGGGATATTACGGCCAGGGATATTAGGGCCAGGGATATTAGAGCCAGGCATATTAGGGCCAGGGATATTAGGGCCAGGGATATTAGGGCTAGGGATATTAGGGCCAGGGATATTAGGGCCAGGGATATTAGGGCCAGGGATATTAGGGCCAGGGATATTAGGGCCAGGGATTTTAGGGCCAGGGATATTAGGGGCAGGGATATTAGGGCCAGGGATATTAGGGCCAGGGATATTAGGGCCAGGGATATAAGGGCCAGGGATATTAGGGCCAGGCATATTATGCCCAGGGATATTAGGGCCAGGGATATTAGGGCCAGGGATATTAGGGCCAGGGATATTAGGGCCAGGGATATTAGGGCCAGGGATATTAGGGCCAGGGATATTAGGGCCAGGGATATTAGGGCCAGGGATATTAGGGCCAGGGATTTTAGGGCCAGGGATATTAGGGGCAGGGATATTAGGGCCAGGGATATTAGGGCCAGGGATATTAGGGCCAGGGATATAAGGGCCAGGGATATTAGGGCCAGGCATATTATGCCCAGGGATATTAGGGCCAGGGATATTAGGGCCAGGGATATTAGGGCCAGGGATATTAAGGCCGGGGATATTAGGCGCAGGGATATTAGGGCCAGGGATATTAGGGCCAGCGATGTTAGGGCCAGGGATATTAGGGCCAGGGATATTAGGGCCAGGGATATTAGGGCCAGGGATATTAGGGCAGGGATATTAGGTCAGGGATATTAGGGCCAGGGATATTAGGGCCAGGGATATTATGGCCAGGGATATTAGGGCCAGCGATATTAGGGCCAGGGATATTAGGGCCAGGGATATTAGGGCCAGGGATATTAGAGCCAGGGATATTAGGGCCAGGGATATTAGGGCCAGGGATATTAGGGCCAGGGATATTAGGGCCAGGGATTTTAGGGCAAGGGATATTAGGGCCAGAGATATTAGGGCCAGGGATATTAGGGCCAGGGATATTAGGGCAGGGATATTAGGTCCAGGGATATTAGGGCCAGGGACATTAGGGCCAGGGATGTTAGGGCCAGGGATATTAGGGCCAGGGATATTAGGGCCAGGGATATTAGGGCCAGGGATATTAGGGCCAGGGATTTTAGGGCAAGGGATATTAGGGCCCAGGGATATTAGGGCCAGGGATATTAGAGCCAGGGATATTAGGGCCAGGGATATTAGGGCCAGGGATATTAGGGCCAGGGATATTAGGGCCAGGGATATTATGGCCAAGGATATCAGGGCCAGGGATATTAGGGCCAGGGATATTAGGGCCAGGGATATTAGGGCCAGGGATATTATGGCCAGGGATATTAGGGCCAGGGATATTAGGGCCAGGGATATTAGGGCCAGGGATATTAGAGCCAGGGATATTAGGGCCAGGGATATTAGGGCCAGGGATATTAGGGCCAGGGATATTAGGGCCAGGGATTTTAGGGCAAGGGATATTAGGGCCAGGGATATTAGGGCCAGGGATATTAGAGCCAGGGATATTAGGGCCAGGGATATTAGGGCCAGGGATATTAGGGCCAGGGATATTAGGGCCAGGGATATCAGGGCCAGGGATATCAGGGCCAGGGATATTAGGGCCAGGGATATTAGGCCAGGGATATTAGGGCCAGGGATATTAGGGCCAGGGATATTAGGGCCAGGGATATTAGGGCCAGGGATATTAGGGCCAGCGTTATTAGGGCCAGGGATATTAGGGCCAGGGATATTATGGCCAGGGATATTAGGGCCAGGGATATTAGGGCCAGGGATATTAGGGCCAGGGATATTAGGGCCAGGGATATTAGGGCCAGGGATATTAGGGCCAGGGATATTAGGGCCAGGGATATCAGGGCCAGGGATATCAGGGCCAGGGATATTAGGGCCAGGGATATTAGGGCCAGGGATATTAGGGCCAGGGATATTACAGCCAGGGATATTAGGGCCAGGGAGATTAGGGCCAGCGTTATTAGGGCCAGGGATATTAGGGCCAGGGATATTATGGCCAGGGATATTAGGGCCAGGGATATTAGGGCCAGGGATATTAGGGCCAGGGATATTAGGGCCAGGGATATTAGGGCCAGGGATATTAGGGCCAGGGATATTAGGGCCAGGGATATTAGGGCCAGGGATATTAGGGCCAGGGATATTAGGGCCAGGGATATAAGGGCCAGGGATATTAGGGCCAGGCATATTATGGCCAGGCATATTAGGGCCAGGGATATTAGGGCAAGGGATATTAGGGCCAGGGATATTAGGGCCAGGGATATTAGGGCCAGGGATATTAGGGCCAGGGATATTAGGGCCAGGGATATTAGGGCCAGGGATATTAGGGCCAGGGATATTAGGGCCAGGGATATTAGGGCCAGGGATTTTAGGGCAAGGGATATTAGGCCCAGGGATATTAGGGCCAGGGATATTAGAGCCAGGGATATTAGGGCCAGGGATATTAGGGCCAGGGATATTAGGGCCAGGGATATTAGGGCCAGGGATATTAGGGCCAGGGATATCAGGGCCAGGGATATCAGGGCCAGGGATATTAGGGCCAGGGATATTAGGGCCAGGGATATTAGGGCCAGGGATATTAGGGCCAGGGATATTAGGGCCAGGGATATTAGGGCCAGGGATATTAGGGCCAGGGATTTTAGGGCAAGGGATATTAGGGCCAGAGATATTAGGGCCAGGGATATTAGGGCCAGGGATATTAGGGCAGGGATATTAGGTCCAGGGATATTAGGGCCAGGGACATTAGGGCCAGGGATGTTAGGGCCAGGGATATTAGGGCCAGGGATATTAGGGCCAGGGATATTAGGGCCAGGGATATTAGGGCCAGGGATTTTAGGGCAAGGGATATTAGGGCCCAGGGATATTAGGGCCAGGGATATTAGAGCCAGGGATATTAGGGCCAGGGATATTAGGGAGAGGGATATTAGGGCCAGGGATATTAGGGCCAGGGATATTATGGCCAAGGATATCAGGGCCAGGGATATTAGGGCCAGGGATATTAGGGCCAGGGATATTAGGGCCAGGGATATTATGGCCAGGGATATTAGGGCCAGGGATATTAGGGCCAGGGATATTAGGGCCAGGGATATTAGAGCCAGGGATATTAGGGCCAGGGATATTAGGGCCAGGGATATTAGGGCCAGGGATATTAGGGCCAGGGATTTTAGGGCAAGGGATATTAGGGCCAGGGATATTAGGGCCAGGGATATTAGAGCCAGGGATATTAGGGCCAGGGATATTAGGGCCAGGGATATTAGGGCCAGGGATATTAGGGCCAGGGATATCAGGGCCAGGGATATCAGGGCCAGGGATATTAGGGCCAGGGATATTAGGGCCAGGGATATTAGGGCCAGGGATATTAGGGCCAGGGATATTAGGGCCAGGGATATTAGGGCCAGGGATATTAGGGCCAGCGTTATTAGGGCCAGGGATATTAGGGCCAGGGATATTATGGCCAGGGATATTAGGGCCAGGGATATTAGGGCCAGGGATATTAGGGCCAGGGATATTAGGGCCAGGGATATTAGGGCCAGGGATATTAGGGCCAGGGATATTAGGGCCAGGGATATTAGGGCCAGGGATATCAGGGCCAGTGATATCAGGGCCAGGGATATTAGGGCCAGGGATATTAGGGCCAGGGATATTAGGGCCAGGGATATTACAGCCAGGGATATTAGGGCCAGGGAGATTAGGGCCAGCGTTATTAGGGCCAGGGATATTAGGGCCAGGGATATTATGGCCAGGGATATTAGGGCCAGGGATATTAGGGCCAGGTATATTAGGGCCAGGGATATTAGGGCCAGGGATATTAGGGCCAGGGATATTAGGGCCAGGGATATTAGGGCCAGGGATATTAGGGCCAGGGATATTAGGGCCAGGGATATTAGGGCCAGGGATATTAGGGCCAGGGATATAAGGGCCAGGGATATTAGGGCCAGGCATATTATGGCCAGGCATATTAGGGCCAGGGATATTAGGGCAAGGGATATTAGGGCCAGGGATATTAGGGCCAGGGATATTAGGGCCAGGGATATTAGGGCCAGGGATATTAGGGCCAGGGATATTAGGGCCAGGGATATTAGGGCCAGGGATATTAGGGCCAGGGATATTAGGGCCAGGGATTTTAGGGCAAGGGATATTAGGCCCAGGGATATTAGGGCCAGGGATATTAGAGCCAGGGATATTAGGGCCAGGGATATTAGGGCCAGGGATATTAGGGCCAGGGATATTAGGGCCAGGGATATTAGGGCCAGGGATATCAGGGCCAGGGATATCAGGGCCAGGGATATTAGGGCCAGGGATATTAGGGCCAGGGATATTAGGGCCAGGGATATTAGGGCCAGGGATATTAGGGCCAGGGACATTAGGGGCAGGGATATTAGGGCCAGGGAGATTAGGGCCAGCGTTATTAGGCCAGGGATATTAGGGCCAGGGATATATTGGCCAGGGATATTAAGGCCAGGGATATTAGGGCCAGGGATATTAGGGCCAGGGATATTAAGGCCAGGGATATTAGGGCCAGGGATATTAGGGCCAGGGATATTAGGGCCACGGATATTAGGGCCAAGGATATTAGGGCCAGGGATATTAGGGCCAGGGATATTAGGGCCAGGGATATTAGGGCCAGGGATATTAGGGCCAGGGATATAAGGGCCAGGGATATTAGGACCAGGCATATTATGGCCAGGGATATTAGGGCCAGGGATATTAGGGCAAGGGATATTAGGGCAAGGGATATTAGGGCCAGGGATATTAGGGCCAGGGATATTAGGGCCAGCGATATTAGGGCCAGGGATATTAGGGCCAGGGATATTAGGGCCAGGGATATTAGAGCCAGGCATATTAGGGCCAGGGATATTAGGGCCAGGGATATTAGGGCCAGGGATATTAGGGCCAGGGATATTAGGGCCTGGGATATTAGGGCCAGGGATATTAGGGCCAGGGATATTAGGGCCAGGGATATTAGGGCCAGGGATTTTAGGGCCAGGGATATTAGGGGCAGGGATATTAGGGCCATGGTTTATTAGGGCCAGGGATATTAGGGCCAGGGATATAAGGGCCAGGGATATTAGGGCCAGGCATATTATGCCCAGGGATATTAGGGCCAGGGATATTAGGGCCAGGGATATTAGGGCCAGGGATATTAAGGCCGGGGATATTAGGCCCAGGGATATTAGGGCCAGCGATATTAGGGCCAGCGATGTTAGGGCCAGGGATATTAGGGCCAGGGATATTAGGGCCAGGGATATTAGGGCCAGGGATATTAGGGCAGGGATATTAGGTCAGGGATATTAGGGCCAGGGATATTAGGGCCAGGGATATTAGGGCCAGGGATATTAGGGCCAGGGATATTAGGGCCAGGGATATTAGGGCCAGGGATATTAGGGCCAGGGATATCAGGGCCAGGGATTTTAGGGCCAGGGATTTTAGGGCAAGGGATATTAGGGCCAGGGATATTAGGGCCAGGGATATTAGAGCCAGGGATATTAGGGCCAGGGATATTAGGGCCAGGGATATTAGGGCCAGGGATATTAGGGCCAGGGATATTAGGGCCAGGGATATCAGGGCCAGGGATATCAGGGCCAGGGATATGAGGGCCAGGGATATTAGGGCCAGGGATATTAGGGCCAGGGATATTAGGGCCAAGGATATTAGGGCCAGGGATATTAGGGCCAGGGATATTAGGGCCAGGGAGATTAGGGCCAGCATTATTAGGGCCAGGGATATTAGGGCCAGGGATATTATGGCCAGCGATATTAGGGCCAGGGATATTAGGGCCAGGGATATTAGGGCCAGGGATATTAGGGCCAGGGATATTAGGTCCAGGGATATTAGGGCCACGGATATTAGGGCCAGGGATATTAGGGCCAGGGATATTAGGGCCAGGGATATTAGCGCCAGGGATATTAGGGCTAGGGATATTAGGGCCAGGGATATAAGGGCCAGGGATATTAGGGCCAGGCATATTATGGCCAGGGATATTAGGGCCAGGGATATTAGGGCCTGGGATATTAGGGCCAGGGATATTAGGGCCAGGGATATTAGGACCAGGGATATTAGGGCCAGGGATATTCGGGCCAGGGATTTTAGGGCCAGGGATATTAGGGGCAGGGATATTAGGGCCAGGGATATTAGGGCCAGGGATATTAGGGCCAGGGATATAAGGGCCAGGAATATTAGGGCCAGGCATATTATGCCCAGGGATATTAGGGCCAGGGATATTAGGGCCAGGGATATTAGAGCCAGGGATATTAAGGCCAGGGATATTAGGCCCAGGGATATTAGGGCCAGGGATATTAGGTCCAGCGATGTTAGGGCCAGGGATATTAGGGCCAGGGATATTAGGGCCAGGGATATTAGGGCCAGGGATATTAGGGCAGGGATATTAGGTCCAGGGATATTAGGGCCAGGGATATTAGGGCCAGGGATGTTAGGGCCAGGGATATTAGCGCCAGGGATATTAGGGCCAGGGATATTAGGGCCAGGGTTATTAGGGCCAGGGATATTAGGGCCAGGGATATTAGGGCGAGGGATATTAGGGCCAGGGATATTAGGGCCAGGGATATTAGGGCCAGGGATATTAGGGCCAGGGATATTAGGGCCAGGGATATTAGGGCCAGGGATTTTAGGGCAAGGGATATTAGGGCCCAGGGATATTAGGGCCAGGGATATTAGAGCCAGGGATATTAGGGCCAGGGATATTAGGGCCAGGGATATTAGGGCCAGGGATATTAGGGCCAGGGATATTAGGGCCAGGGATATCAGGGCCAGGGATATTAGGGCCAGGCATATTATGGCCAGGGATATTAGGGCCAGGTATATTAGGGCAAGGGATATTAGGGCCAGGGATATTAGGGCCAGGGATATTAGGGCCAGGGATATTAGGGCCAGCAATATTAGGCCCTGGGATATTAGGGCCAGGGATATTAGGGCCAGGGATATTAGAGCCAGGCATATTAGGGCCAGGGATATTAGGGCCAGGGATATTAGGGCCAGGGATATTAGGGCCAGGGATATTAGGGCCAGGGATATTAGGGCCTGGGATATTAGGGCCAGGGATATTAGGGCCAGGGATATTAGGGCCAGGGATATTAGGGCCAGGGATTTTAGGGCCAGGGATATTAGGGGCAGGGATATTAGGGCCATGGGTTATTAGGGCCAGGGATATTAGGGCCAGGGATATAAGGGCCAGGGATATTAGGGCCAGGCATATTATGCCCAGGGATATTAGGGCCAGGGATATTAGGGCCAGGGATATTAGGGCCAGGGATATTAAGGCCGGGGATATTAGGCCCAGGGATATTAGGGCCAGGGATATTAGGGCCAGCGATGTTAGGGCCAGGGATATTAGGGCCAGGGATATTAGGGCCAGGGATATTAGGGCCAGGGATATTAGGGCAGGGATATTAGGGCCAGGGATATTAGGGCCAGGGATATTAGGGCCAGGGATATTAGGGCCAGGGATATTAGGGCCAGGGATATTAGGGCCAGGGATATTAGGGCAAGGGATATTAGGGCCAGGGATATTAGGGCCAGGGATATTAGGGCCAGGGATTTTAGGGCCAGGGATTTTAGGGCAAGGGATATTAGGGCCAGGGATATTAGGGCCAGGGATATTAGAGCCAGGGATATTAGCGCCAGGGATATTAGGGCCAGGGATATTAGGGCCAGGGATATTAGGGCCAGGGATATTAGGGCCAGGGATATCAGGGCCAGGGATATCAGGGCCAGGGATCGGAGGGCCAGGGATATTAGGGCCAGGTATATTAGGGCCAGGGATATTAGGGCCAAGGATATTAGGGCCAGGGATATTAGGGCCAGGGATATTAGGGCCAGGGAGATTAGGGCCAGCGTTATCAGTGCCAGGGATATTAGGGCCAGGGATATTATGGCCAGGGATATTAGGGCCAGGGATATTAGGGCCAGGGATATTAGGGCCAGCGATATTAGGGCCAGGGATATTAGGGCCAGGGATATTAGGGCCACGGATATTAGGGCCAGGGATATAAGGGCCAGGGATATTAGGGCCAGGCATATTATGGCCAGGGATATTAGGGCCAGGGATATTAGGGCCTGGGATATTAGGGCCAGGGATATTAGGGCCAGGGATATTAGGGCCAGGGATATTAGGGCCAGGGATATTAGGGCCAGGGATTTTAGGGCCAAAAATATTAGGGGCAGGGATATTAGGGCCAGGGATATTAGGGCCAGGGATATTAGGGCCAGGGATATAAGGGCCAGGAATATTAGGGCCAGGCATATTATGCCCAGGGATATTAGGGCCAGGGATATTAGGGCCAGGGATATTAGAGCCAGGGATATTAAGGCCAGGGATATTAGGCCCAGGGATATTAGGGCCAGGGATATTAGGTCCAGCGATGTTAGGGCCAGGGATATTAGGGCCAGGGATATTAGGGTCAGGGATATTAGGGCCAGGGATATTAGGGCAGGGATATTAGGTCCAGGGATATTAGGGCCAGGGATATTAGGGCCAGGGATGTTAGGGCCAGGGATTTTAGGGCAAGGGATATTAGGCCCAGGGATATTAGGGCCAGGGATATTAGAGCCAGGGATATTAGGGCCAGGGATATTAGGGCCAGGGATATTAGGGCCAGGGATATTAGGGCCAGGGATATTAGGGCCAGGGATATCAGGGCCAGGGATATCAGGGCCAGGGATATTAGGGCCAGGGATATTAGGGCCAGGGATATTAGGGCCAGGGATATTAGGGCCAGGGACATTAGGGGCAAGGATATTAGGGCCAGGGAGATTAGGGCCAGCGTTATTAGGCCAGGGATATTAGGGCCAGGGATATATTGGCCAGGGATATTAAGGCCAGGGATATTAGGGCCAGGGATATTAGGGCCAGGGATATTAAGGCCAGGGATATTAGGGCCAGGGATATTAGGGCCAGGGATATTAGGGCCACGGATATTAGGGCCAAGGATATTAGGGCCAGGGATATTAGGGCCAGGGATATTAGGGCCAGGGATATTAGGGCCAGGGATATTAGGGCCAGGGATATAAGGGCCAGGGATATTAGGACCAGGCATATTATGGCCAGGGATATTAGGGCCAGGGATATTAGGCCAGGGATATTAGGGCAAGGGATATTAGGGCCAGGGATATTAGGGCCAGGGATATTAGGGCCAGCGATATTAGGGCCAGGGATATTAGGGCCAGGGATATTAGGGCCAGGGATATTAGAGCCAGGCATATTAGGGCCAGGGATATTAGGGCCAGGGATATTAGGGCCAGGGATATTAGGGCCAGGGATATTAGGGCCTGGGATATTAGGGCCAGGGATATTAGGGCCAGGGATATTAGGGCCAGGGATATTAGGGCCAGGGATTTTAGGGCCAGGGATATTAGGGGCAGGGATATTAGGGCCATGGTTTATTAGGGCCAGGGATATTAGGGCCAGGGATATAAGGGCCAGGGATATTAGGGCCAGGCATATTATGCCCAGGGATATTAGGGCCAGGGATATTAGGGCCAGGGATATTAGGGCCAGGGATATTAAGGCCGGGGATATTAGGCCCAGGGATATTAGGCCAGCGATATTAGGGCCAGCGATGTTAGGGCCAGGGATATTAGGGCCAGGGATATTAGGGCCAGGGATATTAGGGCCAGGGATATTAGGGCAGGGATATTAGGTCAGGGATATTAGGGCCAGGGATATTAGGGCCAGGGATATTAGGGCCAGGGATATTAGGGCCAGGGATATTAGGGCCAGGGATATTAGGGCCAGGGATATTAGGGCCAGGGATATCAGGGCCAGGGATTTTAGGGCCAGGGATTTTAGGGCAAGGGATATTAGGGCCAGGGATATTAGGGCCAGGGATATTAGAGCCAGGGATATTAGGGCCAGGGATATTAGGGCCAGGGATATTAGGGCCAGGGATATTAGGGCCAGGGATATTAGGGCCAGGGATATCAGGGCCAGGGATATCAGGGCCAGGGATATGAGGGCCAGGGATATTAGGGCCAGGGATATTAGGGCCAGGGATATTAGGGCCAAGGATATTAGGGCCAGGGATATTAGGGCCAGGGATATTAGGGCCACGGATATTAGGGCCAGGGATATTAGGGCCAGGGATATTAGGGCCAGGGATATTAGCGCCAGGGATATTAGGGCCAGGGATATTAGGGCCAGGGATATAAGGGCCAGGGATATTAGGGCCAGGCATATTATGGCCAGGGATATTAGGGCCAGGGATATTAGGGCCTGGGATATTAGGGCCAGGGATATTAGGGCCAGGGATATTAGGACCAGGGATATTAGGGCCAGGGATATTCGGGCCAGGGATTTTAGGGCCAGGGATATTAGGGGCAGGGATATTAGGGCCAGGGATATTAGGGCCAGGGATATTAGGGCCAGGGATATAAGGGCCAGGAATATTAGGGCCAGGCATATTATGCCCAGGGATATTAGGGCCAGGGATATTAGGGCCAGGGATATTAGAGCCAGGGATATTAAGGCCAGGGATATTAGGCCCAGGGATATTAGGGCCAGGGATATTAGGTCCAGCGATGTTAGGGCCAGGGATATTAGGGCCAGGGATATTAGGGCCAGGGATATTAGGGCCAGGGATATTAGGGCAGGGATATTAGGTCCAGGGATATTAGGGCCAGGGATATTAGGGCCAGGGATGTTAGGGCCAGGGATATTAGCGCCAGGGATATTAGGGCCAGGGATATTAGGGCCAGGGTTATTAGGGCCAGGGATATTAGGGCCAGGGATATTAGGGCCAGGGATATTAGGGCCAGGGATATTAGGGCCAGGGATGTTAGGGCCAGGGATATTAGCGCCAGGGATATTAGGGCGAGGGATATTAGGGCCAGGGATATTAGGGCCAGGGATATTAGGGCCAGGGATATTAGGGCCAGGGATATTAGGGCCAGGGATATTAGGGCCAGGGATTTTAGGGCAAGGGATATTAGGGCCCAGGGATATTAGGGCCAGGGATATTAGAGCCAGGGATATTAGGGCCAGGGATATTAGGGCCAGGGATATTAGGGCCAGGGATATTAGGGCCAGGGATATTAGGGCCAGGGATATCAGGGCCAGGGATATTAGGGCCAGGCATATTATGGCCAGGGATATTAGGGCCAGGTATATTAGGGCAAGGGATATTAGGGCCAGGGATATTAGGGCCAGGGATATTAGGGCCAGGGATATTAGGGCCAGCAATATTAGGGCCTGGGATATTAGGGCCAGGGATATTAGGGCCAGGGATATTAGAGCCAGGCATATTAGGGCCAGGGATATTAGGGCCAGGGATATTAGGGCCAGGGATATTAGGGCCAGGGATATTAGGGCCAGGGATATTAGGGCCTGGGATATTAGGGCCAGGGATATTAGGGCCAGGGATATTAGGGCCAGGGATATTAGGGCCAGGGATTTTAGGGCCAGGGATATTAGGGGCAGGGATATTAGGGCCATGGGTTATTAGGGCCAGGGATATTAGGGCCAGGGATATAAGGGCCAGGGATATTAGGGCCAGGCATATTATGCCCAGGGATATTAGGGCCAGGGATATTAGGGCCAGGGATATTAGGGCCAGGGATATTAAGGCCGGGGATATTAGGCCCAGGGATATTAGGGCCAGGGATATTAGGGCCAGCGATGTTAGGGCCAGGGATATTAGGGCCAGGGATATTAGGGCCAGGGATATTAGGGCCAGGGATATTAGGGCAGGGATATTAGGGCCAGGGATATTAGGGCCAGGGATATTAGGGCCAGGAATATTAGGGCCAGGGATATTAGGGCCAGGGATATTAGGGCCAGGGATATTAGGGCAAGGGAAATTAGGGCCAGGGATATTAGGGCAAGGGATATTAGGGCCAGGGATATTAGGGCCAGGGATATTAGAGCCAGGGATATTAGCGCCAGGGATATTAGGGCCAGGGATATTAGGGCAAGGGATATTAGGGCCAGGGATATTAGGGCCAGGGATATCAGGGCCAGGGATATCAGGGCCAGGGATAGGAGGGCCAGGGATATTAGGGCCAGGTATATTAGGGCCAGGGATATTAGGGCCAAGGATATTAGGGCCAGGGATATTAGGGCCAGGGATATTAGGGCCAGGGAGATTAGGGCCAGCGTTATCAGGGCCAGGGATATTAGGGCCAGGGATATTATGGCCAGGGATATTAGGGCCAGGGATATTAGGGCCAGGGATATTAGGGCCAGCGATATTAGGGCCAGGGATATTAGGGCCAGGGATATTAGGGCCACGGATATTAGGGCCAGGGATATAAGGGCCAGGGATATTAGGGCCAGGCATATTATGGCCAGGGATATTAGGGCCAGGGATATTAGGGCCTGGGATATTAGGGCCAGGGATATTAGGGCCAGGGATATTAGGGCCAGGGATATTAGGGCCAGGGATATTAGGGCCAGGGATTTTAGGGCCAGGGATATTAGGGGCAGGGATATTAGGGCCAGGGATATTAGGGCCAGGGATATTAGGGCCAGGGATATAAGGGCCAGGAATATTAGGGCCAGGCATATTATGCCCAGGGATATTAGGGCCAGGGATATTAGGGCCAGGGATATTAGAGCCAGGGATATTAAGGCCAGGGATATTAGGCCCAGGGATATTAGGGCCAGGGATATTAGGTCCAGCGATGTTAGGGCCAGGGATATTAGGGCCAGGGATATTAGGGTCAGGGATATTAGGGCCAGGGATATTAGGGCAGGGATATTAGGTCCAGGGATATTAGGGCCAGGGATATTAGGGCCAGGGATGTTAGGGCCAGGGATATTAGCGCCAGGGATATTAGGGCCAGGGATATTAGGGCCAGGGTTATTAGGGCCAGGGATATTAGGGCCAGGGATATTAGGGCGAGGGATATTAGGGCCAGGGATATTAGGGCCAGGGATATTAGGGCCAGGGATATTAGGGCCAGGGATATTAGGGCCAGGGATATTAGGGCCAGGGATTTTAGGGCAAGGGATATTAGGGCCCAGGGATATTAGGGCCAGGGATATTAGAGCCAGGGATATTAGGGCCAGGGATATTAGGGCCAGGGATATTAGGGCCAGGGATATTAGGGCCAGGGATATTAGGGCCAGGGATATCAGGGCCAGGGATATTAGGGCCAGGGATATTAGGGCCAGGGATATTAGGGCCAGGGATATTATGGCCAGGGATATTAGGGCCAGCGATATTAGGGCCAGTGATATTAGAGCCAGGGATATTAGGGCCAGGGATATTAGAGCCAGGGATATTAGGGCCAGGGATATTAGGGCCAGGGATATTAGGGCCAGGGATATTAGGGCCAGGGATTTTAGGGCAAGGGATATTAGGGCCAGGGATATTAGGGCCAGGGATATTAGGGCCAGGGATATTAGAGCCAGGGATATTAGGGCCAGGGATATTAGGGCCAGGGATGTTAGGGCCAGGGATATTAGCGCCAGGGATATTAGGGCCAGGGATATTAGGGCCAGGGTTATTAGGGCCAGGGATATTAGGGCCAGGGATATTAGGGCGAGGGATATTAGGGCCAGGGATATTAGGGCCAGGGATATTAGGGCCAGGGATATTAGGGCCAGGGATATTAGGGCCAGGGATATTAGGGCCAGGGATTTTAGGGCAAGGGATATTAGGGCCCAGGGATATTAGGGCCAGGGATATTAGAGCCAGGGATATTAGGGCCAGGGATATTAGGGCCAGGGATATTAGGGCCAGGGATATTAGGGCCAGGGATATTAGGGCCAGGGATATCAGGGCCAGGGATATTAGGGCCAGGGATATTAGGGCCAGGGATATTAGGGCCAGGGATATTATGGCCAGGGATATTAGGGCCAGCGATATTAGGGCCAGTGATATTAGAGCTAGGGATATTAGGGCCAGGGATATTAGAGCCAGGGATATTAGGGCCAGGGATATTAGGGCCAGGGATATTAGGGCCAGGGATATTAGGGCCAGGGATTTCAGGGCAAGGGATATTAGGGCCAGGGATATTAGGGCCAGGGATATTAGAGCCAGGGATATTAGGGCCAGGGATATTAGGGCCAGGGATATTAGGGCCACGGATATTAGGGCCAGGGATATCAGGGCCAGGGATATCAGGGCCAGGGATATTAGGGCCAGGGATATTAGGGCCAGGGATATTAGGGCCAGGGATATTAGGGCCAGGGAGATTAGGGCCAGCATTATTAGGGCCAGGGATATTAGGGCCAGGGATATTATGGCCAGGGATATTAGGGCCAGGGTTATTAGGGCCAGGGATATTAGGGCCAGGGATATTAGGGCGAGGGATATTAGGGCCAGGGATATTAGGGCCAGGGATATTAGGGCCAGGGATATTAGGGCCAGGGATATTAGGGCCAGGGATATTAGGGCCAGGGATTTTAGGGCAAGGGATATTAGGGCCCAGGGATATTAGGGCCAGGGATATTAGAGCCAGGGATATTAGGGCCAGGGATATTAGAGCCAGGGATATTAGGGCCAGGGATATTAGGGCCAGGGATATTAGGACCAGGGATATCAGGGCCAGGGATATTAGGGCCAGGGATATTAGGGCCAGGGATATTAGGGCCAGGGATATTATGGCCAGGGATATTAGGGCCAGCGATATTAGGGCCAGGGATATTAGGGCCAGGGATATTAGGGCCAGGGATATTAGGGCCAGGGAGATTAGGGCCAGCATTATTAGAGCCAGGGATATTAGGGCCAGGGATATTATGGCCAGGGATATTAGGGTCAGGGATATTAGGGCCATGGATATTAGGGCCAGGGATATTAGGGCCAGGGATATTAGGGCCAGGGATATTAGGGCCACGGATATTAGGGCCAGGGATATTAGGGCCAGGGATATTAGGGCCAGGGATATTAGCGCCAGGGATATTAGGGCCAGGGATATTAGGGCCAGGGATATAAGGGCCAGGGATATTAGGGCCAGGCATATTATGGCCAGGGATATTAGGGCCAGGGATATTAGGGCCTGGGATATTAGGGCCAGGGATATTAGGGCCAGGGATATTAGGGCCAGGGATATTAGGGCCAGGGATATTAGGGCCAGGGATTTTAGGGCCAGGGATATTAGGGGCAGGGATATTAGGGACAGGGATATTAGGGCCAGGGATATTAGGGCCAGGGATATAAGGGCCAGGAATATTAGGGCCAGGCATATTATGCCCAGGGATATTAGGGCCAGGGATATTAGGGCCAGGGATATTAGAGCCAGGGATATTAAGGCCAGGGATATTAGGCCCAGGGATATTAGGGCCAGGGATATTAGGTCCAGCGATGTTAGGGCCAGGGATATTAGGGCCAGGGATATTAGGGCCAGTAATATTAGGGCCAGGGATATTAGGGCAGGGATATTAGGTCCAGGGATATTAGGGCCAGGGATATTAGGGCCAGGGATGTTAGGGCCAGGGATATTAGCGCCAGGGATATTAGGGCCAGGGATATTAGGGCCAGGGTTATTAGGGCCAGGGATATTAGGGCCAGGGATATTAGGGCGAGGGATATTAGGGCCAGGGATATTAGGGCCAGGGATATTAGGGCCAGGGATATTAGGGCCAGGGATATTAGGGCCAGGGATATTAGGGCCAGGGATTTTAGGGCAAGGGATATTAGGGCCCAGGGATATTAGGGCCAGGGATATTAGAGCCAGGGATATTAGGGCCAGGGATATTAGGGCCAGGGATATTAGGGCCAGGGATATTAGGGCCAGGGATATTAGGGCCAGGGATATCAGGGCCAGGGATATTAGGGCCAGGGATATTAGGGCCAGGGATATTATGGCCAGGGATATTAGGGACAGCGATATTAGAGCAAGTGATATTAGAGCCAGGGATATTAGGGCCAGGGATATTAGAGCCAGGGATATTAGGGCCAGGGATATTAGGGCCAGGGATATTAGGGCCAGGGATATTAGGGCCAGGGATTTTAGGGCAAGGGATATTAGGGCCAGGGATATTAGGGCCAGGGATATTAGAGCCAGGGATATTAGGGCATGGGATATTAGGGCCAGGGATGTTAGGGCCAGGGATATTAGCGCCAGGGATATTAGGGCCAGGGATATTAGGGCCAGGGTTATTAGGGCCAGGGATATTAGGGCCAGGGATATTAGGGCGAGGGATATTAGGGCCAGGGATATTAGGGCCAGGGATATTAGGGCCAGGGATATTAGGGCCAGGGATATTAGGGCCAGGGATATTAGGGCCAGGGATATTAGGGCCAGGGATATTAGGGCCAGGGATTTTAGGGCAAGGGATATTAGGGCCCAGGGATATTAGGGCCAGGGATATTAGAGCCAGGGATATTAGGGCCAGGGATATAAGGGCCAGGGATATTAGGGCCAGGGATATTAGGGCCAGGGATATTAGGGCCAGGGATATCAGGGCCAGGGATATTAGGGCCAGGGATATTAGGGCCAGGGATATTAGGGCCAGGGATATTATGGCCAGGGATATTAGGGCCAGCGATATTAGGGCCAGTGATATTAGAGCCAGGGATATTAGGGCCAGGGATATTAGAGCCAGGGATATTAGGGCCAGGGATATTAGGGCCAGGGATATGAGGGCCAGGGATATTAGGGCCAGGGATTTTAGGGCAAGGGATATTAGGGCCAGGGATAATAGGGCCAGGGATATTAGAGCCAGGGATATTAGGGCCAGGGATATTAGGGCCAGGGATATTAGGGCCAGGGATATTAGGGCCAGGGATATCAGGGCCAGGGATATCAGGGCCAGGGATATTAGGGCCAGGGATATTAGGGCCAGGGATATTAGGGCCAGGGATATTAGGGCCAGGGATATTAGGGCCAGGGATATTAGGGCCAGGGAGATTAGGGCCAGCATTATTAGGGCCAGGGATATTAGGGCCAGGGATATTATGGCCAGGGATATTAGGGCCAGGGTTATTAGGGCCAGGGATATTAGGGCCAGGGATATTAGGGCAAGGGATATTAGGGCCAGGGATATTAGGGCCAGGGATATTAGGGCCAGGGATATTAGGGCCAGGGATATTAAGGCCAGGGATTTTAGGGCAAGGGATATTAGGGCCCAGGGATATTAGGGCCAGGGATATTAGAGCCAGGGATATTAGGGCCAGGGATATTAGGGCCAGGGATATTAGGGCCAGGGATATTAGGGCCAGGGATATTAGGGCCAGGGATATTAGAGCCAGGGATATTAGGGCCAGGGATATTAGGGCCAGGGATATGAGGGCCAGGGATATTAGGGCCAGGGATTTTAGGGCAAGGGATATTAGGGCCAGGGATATTAGGGCCAGGGATATTAGAGCCAGGGATATTAGGGCCAGGGATATTAGGGCCAGGGATATTAGGGCCAGGGATATTAGGGCCAGGGATATCAGGGCCAGGGATATCAGGGCCAGGGATATTAGGGACAGGGATATTAGGGCCAGGGATATTAGGGCCAGGGATATTAGGGCCAGGGATATTAGGGCCAGGGAGATTAGGGCCAGCATTATTAGGGCCAGGGATATTAGGGCCAGGGATATTATGGCCAGGGATATTAGGGCCAGGGTTATTAGGGCCAGGGATATTAGGGCCAGGGATATTAGGGCGAGGGATATTAGGGCCAGGGATATTAGGGCCAGGGATATTAGGGCCTTAGGGATATTAGGGCCAGGGATATTAAGGCCAGGGATTTTAGGGCAAGGGATATTAGGGCCCAGGGATATTAGGGCCAGGGATATTAGAGCCAGGGATATTAGGGCCAGGGATATAAGGGCCAGGGATATTAGGGCCAGGGATATTAGGGCCAGGGATATTAGGGCCAGGGATATCAGGGCCAGGGATATTAGGGCCAGGGATATTAGGGCCAGGGATATTAGGGCCAGGGATATTATGGCCAGGGATATTAGGGCCAGCGATATTAGGGCCAGTGATATTAGAGCCAGGGATATTAGGGCCAGGGATATTAGAGCCAGGGATATTAGGGCCAGGGATATTAGGGCCAGGGATATGAGGGCCAGGGATATTAGGGCCAGGGATTTTAGGGCAAGGGATATTAGGGCCAGGGATATTAGTGCCAGGGATATTAGAGCCAGGGATATTAGGGCCAGGGATATTAGGGCCAGGGATATTAGGGCCAGGGATATTAGGGCCAGGGATATCAGGGCCAGGGATATCAGGGCCAGGGATATTAGGGCCAGGGATATTAGGGCCAGGGATATTAGGGCCAGGGATATTAGGGCCAGGGATATTAGGGCCAGGGATATTAGGGCCAGGGAGATTAGGGCCAGCATTATTAGGGCCAGGGATATTAGGGCCAGGGATATTATGGCCAGGGATATTAGGGCCAGGGTTATTAGGGCCAGGGATATTAGGGCCAGGGATATTAGGGCGAGGGATATTAGGGCCAGGGATATAAGGGCCAGGGATATTAGGGCCAGGCATATTATGGCCAGGGATATTAGGGCCAGGGATATTAGGGCCTGGGATATTAGGGCCAGGGATATTAGGGCCAGGGATATTAGGGCCAGGGATATTAAGGCCAGGGATATTAGGGCCAGGGATTTTAGGGCCAGGGATATTAGGGGCAGGGATATTAGGGACAGGGATATTAGGGCCAGGGATATTAGGGCCAGGGATATAAGGGCCAGGAATATTAGGGCCAGGCATATTATGCCCAGGGATATTAGGGCCAGGGATATTAGGGCCAGGGATATTAGAGCCAGGGATATTAAGGCCAGGGATATTAGGCCCAGGGATATTAGGGCCAGGGATATTAGGTCCAGCGATGTTAAGGCCAGGGATATTAGGGCCAGGGATATTAGGGCCAGGGATATTAGGGCCAGGGATATTAGGGCAGGGATATTAGGTCCAGGGATATTAGGGCCAGGGATATTAGGGCCAGGGATGTTAGGGCCAGGGATATTAGCGCCAGGGATATTAGGGCCAGGGATATTAGGGCCAGGGTTATTAGGGCCAGGGATATTAGGGCCAGGGATATTAGGGCGAGGGATATTAGGGCCAGGGATATTAGGGCCAGGGATATTAGGGCCAGGGATATTAGGGCCAGGGATATCAGGGCCAGGGATATCAGGGCCAGGGATATTAGGGCCAGGGATATTAGGGCCAGGGATATTAGGGCCAGGGATATTAGGGCCAGGGATATTAGGGCCAGGGATATTAGGGCCAGGGAGATTAGGGCCAGCATTATTAGGGCCAGGGATATTAGGGCCAGGGATATTATGGCCAGGGATATTAGGGCCAGGGTTATTAGGGCCAGGGATATTAGGGCCAGGGATATTAGGGTGAGGGATATTAGGGCCAGGGATATTAGGGCCAGGGATATTAGGGCCAGGGATATTAGGGCCAGGGATATTAAGGCCAGGGATTTTAGGGCAAGGGATATTAGGGCCCAGGGATATTAGGGCCAGGGATATTAGAGCCAGGGATATTAGGGCCAGGGATATTAGGGCCAGGGATATTAGGGCCAGGGATATTAGGGCCAGGGATATTAGGGCCAGGGATATTAGAGCCAGGGATATTAGGGCCAGGGATATTAGGGCCAGGGATATGAGGGCCAGGGATATTAGGGCCAGGGATTTTAGGGCAAGGGATATTAGGGCCAGGGATATTAGGGCCAGGGATATTAGAGCCAGGGATATTAGGGCCAGGGATATTAGGGCCAGGGATATTAGGGCCAGGGATATTAGGGCCAGGGATATCAGGGCCAGGGATATCAGGGCCAGGGATATTAGGGCCAGGGATATCAGGGCCAGGGATATTAGGGCCAGGGATATTAGGGCCAGGGATATTAGGGCCAGGGATATTATGGCCAGGGTTATTAGGGCCAGCGATATTAGGGCCAGTGATATTAGAGCCAGGGATATTAGGGCCAGGGATATTAGAGCCAGGGATATTAGGGCCAGGGATATTAGGGCCAGGGATATGAGGGCCAGGGATATTAGGGCCAGGGATTTTAGGGCAAGGGATATTAGGGCCAGGGATATTAGTGCCAGGGATATTAGAGCCAGGGATATTAGGGCCAGGGATATTAGGGCCAGGGATATTAGGGCCAGGGATATTAGGGCCAGGGATATCAGGGCCAGGGATATCAGGGCCAGGGATATTAGGGCCAGGGATATTAGGGCCAGGGATATTAGGGCCAGGGATATTAGGGCCAGGGATATTAGGGCCAGGGATATTAGGGCCAGGGAGATTAGGGCCAGCATTATTAGGGCCAGGGATATTAGGGCCAGGGATATTATGGCCAGGGATATTAGGGCCAGGGTTATTAGGGCCAGGGATATTAGGGCCAGGGATATTAGGGCGAGGGATATTAGGGCCAGGGATATAAGGGCCAGGGATATTAGGGCCAGGCATATTATGGCCAGGGATATTAGGACCAGGGATATTAGGGCCTGGGATATTAGGGCCAGGGATATTAGGGCCAGGGATATTAGGGCCAGGGATATTAAGGCCAGGGATATTAGGGCCAGGGATTTTAGGGCCAGGGATATTAGGGGCAGGGATATTAGGGACAGGGATATTAGGGCCAGGGATATTAGGGCCAGGGATATAAGGGCCAGGAATATTAGGGCCAGGCATATTATGCCCAGGGATATTAGGGCCAGGGATATTAGGGCCAGGGATATTAGAGCCAGGGATATTAAGGCCAGGGATATTAGGCCCAGGGATATTAGGGCCAGGGATATTAGGTCCAGCGATGTTAAGGCCAGGGATATTAGGGCCAGGGATATTAGGGCCAGGGATATTAGGGCCAGGGATATTAGGGCAGGGATATTAGGTCCAGGGATATTAGGGCCAGGGATATTAGGGCCAGGGATGTTAGGGCCAGGGATATTAGCGCCAGGGATATTAGGGCCAGGGATATTAGGGCCAGGGTTATTAGGGCCAGGGATATTAGGGCCAGGGATATTAGGGCGAGGGATATTAGGGCCAGGGATATTAGGGCCAGGGATATTAGGGCCAGGGATATTAGGGCCAGGGATATCAGGGCCAGGGATATCAGGGCCAGGGATGTTAGGGCCAGGGATATTAGGGCCAGGGATATTAGGGCCAGGGATATTAGGGCCAGGGATATTAGGGCCAGGGATATTAGGGCCAGGGAGATTAGGGCCAGCATTATTAGGGCCAGGGATATTAGGGCCAGGGATATTATGGCCAGGGATATTAGGGCCAGGGTTATTAGGGCCAGGGATATTAGGGCCAGGGATATTAGGGCGAGGGATATTAGGGCCAGGGATATTAGGGCCAGGGATATTAGGGCCAGGGATATTAGGGCCAGGGATATTAAGGCCAGGGATTTTAGGGCAAGGGATATTAGGGCCCAGGGATATTAGGGCCAGGGATATTAGAGCCAGGGATATTAGGGCCAGGGATATTAGGGCCAGGGATATTAGGGCCAGGGATATTAGGGCCAGGGATATTAGGGCCAGGGATATTAGAGCCAGGGATATTAGGGCCAGGGATATTAGGGCCAGGGATATGAGGGCCAGGGATATTAGGGCCAGGGATTTTAGGGCAAGGGATATTAGGGCCAGGGATATTAGGGCCAGGGATATTAGAGCCAGGGATATTAGGGCCAGGGATATTAGGGCCAGGGATATTAGGGCCAGGGATATTAGGGCCAGGGATATCAGGGCCAGGGATATCAGGGCCAGGGATATTAGGGCCAGGGATATTAGGGCCAGGGATATTAGGGCCAGGGATATTAGGGCCAGGGATATTAGGGCCAGGGAGATTAGGGCCAGCATTATTAGGGCCAGGGATATTAGGGCCAGGGATATTATGGCCAGGGATATTAGGGCCAGGGTTATTAGGGCCAGGGATATTAGGGCCAGGGATATTAGGGCGAGGGATATTAGGGCCAGGGATATTAGGGCCAGGGATATTAGGGCCAGGGATATTAGGGCCAGGGATATTAAGGCCAGGGATTTTAGGGCAAGGGATATTAGGGCCCAGGGATATTAGGGCCAGGGATATTAGAGCCAGGGATATTAGGGCCAGGGATATTAGGGCCAGGGATATTAGGGCCAGGGATATTAGGGCCAGGGATATTAGGGCCAGGGATATTAGAGCCAGGGATATTAGGGCCAGGGATATTAGGGCCAGGGATATGAGGGCCAGGGATATTAGGGCCAGGGATTTTAGGGCAAGGGATATTAGGGCCAGGGATATTAGGGCCAGGGATATTAGAGCCAGGGATATTAGGGCCAGGGATATTAGGGCCAGGGATATTAGGGCCAGGGATATTAGGGCCAGGGATATCAGGGCCAGGGATATCAGGGCCAGGGATATTAGGGCCAGGGATATTAGGGCCAGGGATATTAGGGCCAGGGATATTAGGGCCAGGGATATTAGGGCCAGGGAGATTAGGGCCAGCATTATTAGGGCCAGGGATATTAGGGCCAGGGATATTATGGCCAGGGATATTAGGGCCAGGGTTATTAGGGCCAGGGATATTAGGGCCAGGGATATTAGGGCGAGGGATATTAGGGCCAGGGATATTAGGGCCAGGGATATTAGGGCCAGGGATATTAGGGCCAGGGATATTAAGGCCAGGGATTTTAGGGCAAGGGATATTAGGGCCCAGGGATATTAGGGCCAGGGATATTAGAGCCAGGGATATTAGGGCCAGGGATATAAGGGCCAGGGATATTAGGGCCAGGGATATTAGGGCCAGGGATATTAGGGCCAGGGATATCAGGGCCAGGGATATTAGGGCCAGGGATATTAGGGCCAGGGATATTAGGGCCATGGATATTATGGCCAGGGATATTAGGGCCAGCGATATTAGGGCCAGTGATATTAGAGCCAGGGATATTAGGGCCAGGGATATTAGGGCCAGGGATATTAGAGCCAGGGATATTAGGGCCAGGGATATTAGGGCCAGGGATATGAGGGCCAGGGATATTAGGGCCAGGGATTTTAGGGCAAGGGATATTAGGGCCAGGGATATTAGGGCCAGGGATATTAGAGCCAGGGATATTAGGGCCAGGGATATTAGGGCCAGGGATATTAGGGCCAGGGATATTAGGGCCAGGGATATCAGGGCCAGGGATATCAGGGCCAGGGATATTAGGGCCAGGGATATTAGGGCCAGGGATATTAGGGCCAGGGATATTAGGGCCAGGGATATTAGGGCCAGGGATATTAGGGCCAGGGAGATTAGGGCCAGCATTATTAGGGCCAGGGATATTAGGGCCAGGGATATTATGGCCAGGGATATTAGGGCCAGGGTTATTAGGGCCAGGGATATTAGGGCCAGGGATATTAGGGCGAGGGATATTAGGGCCAGGGATATAAGGGCCAGGGATATTAGGGCCAGGCATATTATGGCCAGGGATATTAGGGCCAGGGATATTAGGGCCTGGGATATTAGGGCCAGGGATATTAGGGCCAGGGATATTAGGGCCAGGGATATTAAGGCCAGGGATATTAGGGCCAGGGATTTTAGGGCCAGGGATATTAGGGGCAGGGATATTAGGGACAGGGATATTAGCGCCAGGGATATTAGGGCCAGGGATATAAGGGCCAGGAATATTAGGGCCAGGCATATTATGCCCAGGGATATTAGGGCCAGGGATATTAGGGCCAGGGATATTAGAGCCAGGGATATTAAGGCCAGGGATATTAGGCCCAGGGATATTAGGGCCAGGGATATTAGGTCCAGCGATGTTACGGCCAGGGATATTAGGGCCAGGGATATTAGGGCCAGGGATATTAGGGCCAGGGATATTAGGGCAGGGATATTAGGTCCAGGGATATTAGGGCCAGGGATATTAGGGCCAGGGATGTTAGGGCCAGGGATATTAGCGCCAGGGATATTAGGGCCAGGGATATTAGGGCCAGGGTTATTAGGGCCAGGGATATTAGGGCCAGGGATTTTAGGGCCAGGGATATTAAGGCCAGGGATATTAGGCCCAGGGATATTAGGGCCAGGGATATTAAGGCCAGGGATATTAGGCCCAGGGATATTAGGGCCAGGGATATTAGGTCCAGCGATGTTACGGCCAGGGATATTAGGGCCAGGGATATTAGGGCCAGGGATATTAGGGCCAGGGATATTAGGGCAGGGATATTAGGTCCAGGGATATTAGGGCCAGGGATATTAGGGCCAGGGATGTTAGGGCCAGGGATATTAGCGCCAGGGATATTAGGGCCAGGGATATTAGGGCGAGGGATATTAGGGCCAGGGATATTAGGGCCAGGGATATTAGGGCCAGGGATATTAGGGCCAGGGATATTAGGGCCAGGGATATTAGGGCCAGGGATTTTAGGGCAAGGGATATTAGGGCCCAGGGATATTAGGGCCAGGGATATTGGAGCCAGGGATATTAGGGCCAGGGATATTAGGGCCAGGGATATTAGGGCCAGGGATTTTAGGGCCAGGGATATTAGGGCCAGGGATATCAGGGCCAGGGATATTAGGGCCAGGGATATTAGGGCCAGGGATATTAGGGCCAGGGATATTATGGCCAGGGATATTAGGGCCAGCGATATTTGGGCCAGTGATATTAGTGCCAGGGATATTCGGGCCAGGGATATTAGAGCCAGGGATATTAGGGCCAGGGATATTAGGGCCAGGGATATGAGGGCCAGGGATATTAGGGCCAGGGATTTTAGGGCAAGGGATATTAGGGCCAGGGATATTAGGGCCAGGGATATTAGAGCCAGGGATATTAGGGCCAGGGATATTAGGGCCAGGGATATTAGGGCCAGGGATATTAGGGCCAGGGATATCAGGGCCAGGGATATCAGGGCCAGGGATATTAGGGCCAGGGATATTAGGGCCAGGGATATTAGGGCCAGGGATATTAGGGCCAGGGATATTAGGGCCAGGGATATTAGGGCCAGGGAGATTAGGGCCAGCATTATTAGGGCCAGGGATATTAGGGCCAGGGATATTATGGCCAGGGATATTAGGGCCAGGGTTATTAGGGCCAGGGATATTAGGGCCAGGGATATTAGGGCGAGGGATATTAGGGCCAGGGATATAAGGGCCAGGGATATTAGGGCCAGGCATATTATGGCCAGGGATATTAGGGCCAGGGATATTAGGGCCTGGGATATTAGGGCCAGGGATATTAGGGCCAGGGATATTAGGGCCAGGGATATTAGGGCCAGGGATATTAGGGCCAGGGATTTTAGGGCCAGGGATATTAGGGGCAGGGATATTAGGGACAGGGATATTAGGGCCAGGGATATTAGGGCCAGGGATATAAGGGCCAGGAATATTAGGGCCAGGCATATTATGCCCAGGGATATTAGGGCCAGGGATATTAGGGCCAGGGATATTAGAGCCAGGGATATTAAGGCCAGGGATATCAGGGCCAGGGATATTAGGGCCAGGGATATTAGGGCCAGGGATATTAGGGCCAGGGATATTAGGGCCAGGGATATTAGGGCCAGGGATATTAGGGCCAGGGAGATTAGGGCCAGCATTATTAGGGCCAGGGATATTAGGGCCAGGGATATTATGGCCAGGGATATTAGGGCCAGGGTTATTAGGGCCAGGGATATTAGGCCCAGGGATATTAGGGCCAGGGATATTAGGTCCAGCGATGTTAGGGCCAGGGATATTAGGGCCAGGGATATTAGGGCCAGGGATATTAGGGCCAGGGATATTAGGGCAGGGATATTAGGTCCAGGGATATTAGGGCCAGGGATATTAGGGCCAGGGATGTTGGGGCCAGGGATATTAGCGCCAGGGATATTAGGGCCAGGGATATTAGGGCCAGGGTTATTAGGGCCAGGGATATTAGGGCCAGGGATATTAGGGTGAGGGATATTAGGGCCAAGGATATTAGGGCCAGGGATATTAGGGCCAGGGATATTAGGGCCAGGGATATTAGGGCCAGGGATATTAGGGCCAGGGATTTTAGGGCAAGGGATATTAGGGCCCAGGGATATTAGGGCCAGGGATATTAGAGCCAGGGATATTAGGGCCAGGGATATTAGGGCCAGGGATATTAGGGCCAGGGATATTAGGGCCAGGGATATTAGGGCCAGGGATATCAGGGCCAGGGATATTAGGGCCAGGGATATTAGGGCCAGGGATATTAGGGACAGGGATATTATGGCCAGGGATATTAGGGCCAGCGATATTAGGGCCAGTGATATTAGAGCCAGGGATATTAGGGCTAGGGATATTAGAGCCAGGGATATTAGGGCCAGGGATATTAGGGCCAGGGATATTAGGGCCAGGGATATTAGGGCCAGGGATTTTAGGGCAAGGGATATTAGGGCCAGGGATATTAGGGCCAGGGATATTAGAGCCAGGGATATTAGGGCATGGGATATTAGGGCCAGGGATGTTAGGGCCAGGGATATTAGCGCCAGGGATATTAGGGCCAGGGATATTAGGGCCAGGGTTATTAGGGCCAGGGATATTAGGGCCAGGGATATTAGGGCGAGGGATATTAGGGCCAGGGATATTAGGGCCAGGGATATTAGGGCCAGGGATATTAGGGCCAGGGATATTAGGGCCAGGGATATTAGGGCCAGAGATTTTAGGGCAAGGGATATTAGGGCCCAGGGATATTAGGGCCAGGGATATTAGAGCCAGGGATATTAGGGCCAGGGATATAAGGGCCAGGGATATTAGGGCCTGGGATATTAGGGCCAGGGATATTAGGGCCAGGGATATCAGAGCCAGGGATATTAGGGCCAGGGATATTAGGGCCAGGGATATTAGGGCCAGGGATATTATGGCCAGGGATATTAGGGCCAGCGATATTAGGGCCAGTGATATTAGAGCCAGGGATATTAGGGCCAGGGATATTAGAGCCAGGGATATTAGGGCCAGGGATATTAGGGCCAGGGATATGAGGGCCAGGGATATTAGGGCCAGGGATTTTAGGGCAAGGGATATTAGGGCCAGGGATATTAGGGCCAGGGATATTAGAGCCAGGGATATTAGGGCCAGGGATATTAGGGCCAGGGATATTAGGGCCAGGGATATTAGGGCCAGGGATATCAGGGCCAGGGATATCAGGGCCAGGGATATTAGGGCCAGGGATATTAGGGCCAGGGATATTAGGGCCAGGGATATTAGGGCCAGGGATATTAGGGCCAGGGATATTAGGGCCAGGGAGATTAGGGCCAGCATTATTAGGGCCAGGGATATTAGGGCCAGGGATATTATGGCCAGGGATATTAGGGCCAGGGATATTAGGGCCAGGGATATTAGGGCGAGGGATATTAGGGCCAGGGATATTAGGGCCAGGGATATTAGGGCCAGGGATATTAGGGCCAGGGATATTAAGGCCAGGGATTTTAGGGCAAGGGATATTAGGGCCCAGGGATATTAGGGCCAGGGATATTAGAGCCAGGGATATTAGGGCCAGGGATATTAGGGCCAGGGATATTAGGGCCAGGGATATTAGGACCAGGGATATCAGGGCCAGGGATATTAGGGCCAGAGATATTAGGGCCAGGGATATTAGGGCCAGGGATATTATGGCCAGGGATATTAGGGCCAGCGATATTAGGGCCAGGGATATTAGGGCCAGGGATATTAGGGCCAGGGATATTAGAGCCAGGGATATTAGGGCCAGGGATATTAGGGCCAGGGATATTAGGGCCAGGGATATTAGGACCAGGGATTTTAGGGCAAGGGATATTAGGGCCAGGGATATTAGGGCCAGAGATATTAGAGCCAGGGATATTAGGGCCAGGGATATTAGGGCCAGGGATATTAGGGCCAGGGATATTAGGGCCAGGGATATCAGGGCCAGGGATATCAGGGCCAGGGATATTAGGGCCAGGGATATTAGGGCCAGGGATATTAGGGCCAGGGATATTAGGGCCAGGGATATTAGGGCCAGGGATATTAGGGCCAGGGAGATTAGGGCCAGCGTTGTTAGGGCCAGGGATATTAGGGCCAGGGATATTATGGCCAGGGATATTAGGGCCAGGGATATTAGGGCCAGGGATATTAGGGCCAGGGATATTAGGGCCAGGGATATTAGGGCCAGGGATATTAGGGCCAGGGATATTAGGGCCAGGGATATTAGGGCCAGGGATATTAGGGCCAGGGATATCAGGGCCAGGGATATCAGGGCCAGGGATATTAGGGCCAGGGATATTAGGGCCAGGGATATTACGGCCAGGGATATTAGGGCCAGGGATATTAGGGCCAGGGAGATTAGGGCCAGCGTTATTAGGGCCAGGGATATTAGGGCCAGGGATATTATGGCCAGGGATATTAGGGCCAGGGATATTAGGGCCAGGGATATTAGGGCCAGGGATATTAGGGCCAGGGATATTAGGGCCACGGATATTAGGGCCAGGGATATTAGGGCCAGGGATATTAGGGCCAGGGATATTAGGGCCAGGGATATTAGGGCCAGGGATATTAGGGCCAGGGATATTAGGGCCAGGGATATTAGGGCCAGGCATATTATGGCCAGGGATATTAGGGCCAGGGATATTAGGGCAAGGGATATTAGGGCCAGGGATATTATGGCCAGGGATATTAGGGCCAGGGATATTAGGTCCAGGGATATTAGGGCCAGGGATATTAGGGCCAGGGATATTAGGGCCAGGGATATTAGGGCCAGGGATTTTAGGGCAAGGGATATTAGGCCCACGGATATTAGGGCCAGGGATATTAGAGCCAGGGATATTAGGGCCAGGGATATTAGGGCCAGGGATATTAGGGCCAGGGATATTAGGGCCAGGGATATCAGGGCCAGGTATATCAGGGCCAGGGATATTAAGGCCAGGGATATTAGGGCCAGGGATATTAGGGCCAGGGATATTAGGGCCAGGGATATTAGGGCCAGGGATATTAGGGCCAGGGAGATTAGGGCCAGCATTATTAGGGCCAGGGATATTAGGGCCAGGGATATTATGGCCAGGGATATTAGGGCCAGGGATATTAGGGCCAGGGATATTAGGGCCAGGGATATTAGGGCCAGGGATATTAGGGCCAGGGATATTAGGGCCAGGGATATTAGGGCCAGGGATATTAGGGTCAGGGATATTAGGGCCAGGGATATTAGGGCCAGGGATATTAGGGCCAGGGAAATTAGGCCAGGGATATTAGGGCCAGGGATATAAGGGCCAGGGATATTAGGGCCAGGCATATTATGGCCAGGGATATTAGGGCCAGGGATATTAGGGCAAGGGATATTAGGGCCAGGGATATTAGGGCCAGGGATATTAGTGCCAGGGATATTAGGGCCAGCGATATTAGGGCCAGGGATATTAGGGCCAGGGATATTAGGGCCAGGGATATTAGAGCCAGGCATATTAGGGCCAGGGATATTAGGGCCAGGGATATTAGGGCCAGGGATATTAGGGCCAGGGATATTAGGGCCTGGGATATTAGGGCCAGGGATATTAGGGCCAGGGATATTAGGGCCAGGGATATTAGGGCCAGCGATATTAGGGCCAGGGATATTAGGGCCAGGGATATTAGGGCCTGGGATATTAGGGCCAGGGATATTAGGGCCAGGGATATTAGGACCAGGGATATTAGGGCCAGGGATATTAGGGCCAGGGATTTTAGGGCCAGGGATATTAGGGGCAGGGATATTAGGGCCAGGGATATTAGGGCCAGGGATATTAGGGCCAGGGATATAAGGGCCAGGGATATTAGGGCCAGGCATATTATGCCCAGGGATATTAGGGCCAGGGATATTAGGGCCAGGGATATTAGGGCCAGGGATATTAAGGCCGGGGATATTAGGCCCAGGGATATTAGGGCCAGGGATATTAGGGCCAGCGATGTTAGGGCCAGGGATATTAGGGCCAGGGATATTAGGGCCAGGGATATTAGGGCCAGGGATATTAGGGCAGGGATATTAGTGCCAGGGATATTAGGGCCAGGGATATTAGGGCTAGGGATATTAGGGCCAGGGATATTAGGGCCAGGGATATTAGGGCCAGGGATATTAGGGCCAGGGATATTAGGGCCAGGGATATTAGGGCCAGGGATTTTAGGGCAAGGGATATTAGGGCCAGGGATATTAGGGCCAGGGATATTAGAGCCAGGGATATTAGGGCCAGGGATATTAAGGCCAGGGATATTAGGGCCAGGGATATTAGGGCCAGGGATATTAGGGCCAGGGATATCAGGGCCAGGGATATCAGGGCCAGGTATATGAGGGCCAGGGATATTAGGGCCAGGGATATTAGGGCTAGGGATATTAGGGCCAAGGATATTAGGGCCAGGGATATTAGGGCCAGGGATATTAGGGCCAGGGAGATTAGGGCCAGCGTTATTAGGGCCAGGGATATTAGGGCCAGGGATATTATGGCCAGGGAAATTAGGGCCAGGGATATTAGGGCCAGGGATATTAGGGCCACGGATATTAGGGCCAGGGATATTAGGGCCAGGGATATTAGGGCCACGGATATTAGGGCCAGGGATATTAGGGCCAGGGATATTAGGGCCAGGGATATTAGCGCCAGGGATATTAGGGCCAGGGATATTAGGGCCAGGGATATAAGGGCCAGGGATATTAGGGCCAGGCATATTATGGCCAGGGATATTAGGGCCAGGGATATTAGGGCCTGGGATATTAGGGCCAGGGATATTAGGGCCAGGGATATTAGGGCCAGGGATATTAGGGCCAGGGATATTAGGGCCAGGGATTTTAGGGCCAGGGATATTAGGGGCAGGGATATTAGGGCCAGGGATATTGGGCCAGGGATATTAGGGCCAGGGATATAAGGGCCAGGAATATTAGGGTCAGGCATATTATGCCCAGGGATATTAGGGCCAGGGATATTAGGGCCAGGGATATTAGGGCCAGGGATATTAAGGCCAGGGATATTAGGCCCAGGGATATTAGGGCCAGGGATATTAGGTCCAGCGATGTTAGGGCCAGGGATATTAGGGCCAGGGATATTAGGGCCAGGGATATTAGGGCCAGGGATATTAGGGCAGGGATATTAGGTCCAGGGATATTAGGGCCAGGGATATTAGGGCCAGGGATGTTAGGGCCAGGGATATCAGGGCCAGGGATATTAGGGCCAGGGATATTAGGGCCAGGGATATTAGGGCCAGGGATATTATGGCCAGGGATATTAGGGCCAGCGATATTAGGGCCAGTGATATTAGAGCCAGGGATATTAGGGCCAGGGATATTAGAGCCAGGGATATTAGGGCCAGGGATATTAGGGCCAGGGATATGAGGGCCAGGGATATTAGGGCCAGGGATTTTAGGGCAAGGGATATTAGGGCCAGGAATATTAGGGCCAGGGATATTAGAGCCAGGGATATTAGGGCCAGGGATATTAGGGCCAGGGATATTAGGGCCAGGGATATTAGGGCCAGGGATATCAGGGCCAGGGATATCAGGGCCAGGGATATTAGGGCCAGGGATATTAGGGCCAGGGATATTAGGGCCAGGGATATTAGGGCCAGGGATATTAGGGCCAGGGATATTAGGGCCAGGGAGATTAGGGCCAGCATTATTAGGGCCAGGGATATTAGGGCCAGGGATATTATGGCCAGGGATATTAGGGCCAGGGTTATTAGGGCCAGGGATATTAGGGCCAGGGATATTAGGGTGAGGGATATTAGGGCCAGGGATATTAGGGCCAGGGATATTAGGGCCAGGGATATTAGGGCCAGGGATATTAAGGCCAGGGATTTTAGGGCAAGGGATATTAGGGCCCAGGGATATTAGGGCCAGGGATATTAGAGCCAGGGATATTAGGGCCAGGGATATTAGGGCCAGGGATATTAGGGCCAGGGATATTAGGACCAGGGATATCAGGGCCAGGGATATTAGGGCCAGGGATATTAGGGCCAGGGATATTAGGGCCAGGGATATTATGGCCAGGGATATTAGGGCCAGCGATATTAGGGCCAGGGATATTAGGGCCAGGGATATTAGGGCCAGGGATATTAGAGCCAGGGATATTAGGGCCAGGGATATTAGGGCCAGGGATATTAGGGCCAGGGATATTAGGGCCAGGGATTTTAGGGCAAGGGATATTAGGGCCAGGGATATTAGGGCCAGGGATATTAGAGCCAGGGATATTAGGGCCAGGGATATTAGGGCCAGGGATATTAGGGCCAGGGATATTAGGGCCAGGGATATCAGGGCCAGGGATATCAGGGCCAGGGATATTAGGGCCAGGGATATTAGGGCCAGGGATATTAGGGCCAGGGATATTAGGGCCAGGGATATTAGGGCCAGGGATATTAGGGCCAGGGAGATTAGGGCCAGCGTTGTTAGGGCCAGGGATATTAGGGCCAGGGATATTATGGCCAGGGATATTAGGGCCAGGGATATTAGGGCCAGGGATATTAGGGCCAGGGATATTAGGGCCAGGGATATTAGGGCCAGGGATATTAGGGCCAGGGATATTAGGGCCAGGGATATTAGGGCCAGGGATATTAGGGCCAGGGATATCAGGGCCAGGGATATCAGGGCCAGGGATATTAGGGCCAGGGATATTAGGGCCAAGGATATTACGGCCAGGGATATTAGGGCCAGGGATATTAGGGCCAGGGAGATTAGGGCCAGCGTTATTAGGGCCAGGGATATTAGGGCCAGGGATATTATGGCCAGGGATATTAGGGCCAGGGATATTAGGGCCAGGGATATTAGGGCCAGGGATATTAGGGCCAGGGATATTAGGGCCAGGGATATTAGGGCCAGGGATATTAGGGCCAGGGATATTAGGGCCACGGATATTAGGGCCAGGGATATTAGGGCCAGGGATATTAGGGCCAGGGATATTAGGGCCAGGGATATTAGGGCCAGGGATATTAGGGCCAGGGATATTAGGGCCAGGGATATTAGGGCCAGGCATATTATGGCCAGGGATATTAGGGCCAGGGATATTAGGGCAAGGGATATTAGGGCCAGGGATATTAGGGCCAGGGATATTAGGGCCAGGGATATTAAGTCCAGGGATATTAGGGCCAGGGATATTAGGGCCAGGGATATTAGGGCCAGGGATATTAGGGCCAGGGATTTTAGGGCAAGGGATATTAGGCCCAGGGATATTAGGGCCAGGGATATTAGAGCCAGGGATATTAGGGCCAGGGATATTAGGGCCAGGGATATTAGGGCCAGGGATATTAGGGCCAGGGATATCAGGGCCAGGGATATCAGGGCCAGGGATATTAAGGCCAGGGATATTAGGGCCAGGGATATTAGGGCCAGGGATATTAGGGCCAGGGATATTAGGGCCAGGGATATTAGGGCCAGGGAGATTACGGCCAGCATTATTAGGGCCAGGGATATTAGGGCCAGGGATATTATGGCCAGGGATATTAGGGCCAGGGATATTAGGGCCAGGGATATTAGGGCCAGGGATATTAGGGCCAGATATATTAGGGCCAGGGATATTAGGGCCAGGGATATTAGGGCCAGGGATATTAGGGCCACAGATATTAGGGCCAGGGATATTAGGGCCAGGGATATTAGGGCCAGGGATATTAGGGCCAGGGATATTAGGCCAGGGATATTAGGGCCAGGGATATAAGGGCCAGGGATATTAGGGCCAGGCATATTATGGCCAGGGATATTAGGGCCAGGGATATTAGGGCAAGGGATATTAGGGCCAGGGATATTAGGGCCAGGGATATTAGTGCCAGGGATATTAGGGCCAGCGATATTAGGGCCAGGGATATTAGGGCCAGGGATATTAGGGCCAGGGATATTAGAGCCAGGCATATTAGGGCCAGGGATATTAGGGCCAGGGATATTAGGGCCAGGGATATTAGGGCCAGGGATATTAGGGCCTGGGATATTAGGGCCAGGGATATTAGGGCCAGGGATATTAGGGCCAGGGATATTAGGGCCAGGGATATTAGGGCCAGGGATTTTAGGGCCAGGGATATTAGGGGCAGGGATATTAGGGCCAGGGATATTAGGGCCAGGGATATTAGGGCCAGGGATATAAGGGCCAGGGATATTAGGGCCAGGCATATTATGCCCAGGGATATTAGGGCCAGGGATATTAGGGCCAGGGATATTAGGGCCAGGGATATTAAGGCCGGGGATATTAGGCCCAGGGATATTAGGGCCAGGGATATTAGGGCCAGCGATGTTAGGGCCAGGGATATTAGGGCCAGGGATATTAGGGCCAGGGATATTAGGGCCAGGGATATTAGGGCAGGGATATTAGTGCCAGGGATATTAGGGCCAGGGATATTAGGGCTAGGGATATTAGGGCCAGGGATATTAGGGCCAGGGATATTAGGGCCAGGGATATTAGGGCCAGGGATATTAGGGCCAGGGATATTAGGGCCAGGGATTTTAGGGCAAGGGATATTAGGGCCAGGGATATTAGGGCCAGGGATATTAGAGCCAGGGATATTAGGGCCAGGGATATTAAGGCCAGGGATATTAGGGCCAGGGATATTAGGGCCAGGGATATTAGGGCCAGGGATATCAGGGCCAGGGATATCAGGGCCAGGGATATGAGGGCCAGGGATATTAGGGCCAGGGATATTAGGGCCAGGGATATTAGGGCCAAGGATATTAGGGCCAGGGATATTAGGGCCAGGGATATTAGGGCCAGGGAGATTAGGGCCAGCGTTATTAGGGCCAGGGATATTAGGGCCAGGGATATTATGGCCAGGGAAATTAGGGCCAGGGATATTAGGGCCAGGGATATTAGGGCCAGGGATATTAGTGCCAGGGATATTAGGGCCAGGGATATTAGGGCCACGGATATTAGGGCCAGGGATATTAGGGCCAGGGATATTAGGGCCAGGGATATTAGCGCCAGGGATATTAGGGCCAGGGATATTAGGGCCAGGGATATAAGGGCCAGGGATATTAGGGCCAGGCATATTATGGCCAGGGATATTAGGGCCAGGGATATTAGGGCCTGGGATATTAGGGCCAGGGATATTAGGGCCAGGGATATTAGGGCCAGGGATATTAGGGCCAGGGATATTAGGGCCAGGGATTTTAGGGCCAGGGATATTAGGGGCAGGGATATTAGGGCCAGGGATATTGGGCCATGGATATTAGGGCCAGGGATATAAGGGCCAGGAATATTAGGGTCAGGCATATTATGCCCAGGGATATTAGGGCCAGGGATATTAGGGCCAGGGATATTAGGGCCAGGGATATTAAGGCCAGGGATATTAGGCCCAGGGATATTAGGGCCAGGGATGTTAGGTCCAGCGATGTTAGGGCCAGGGATATTAGGGCCAGGGATATTAGGACCAGGGATATTAGGGCCAGGGATATTAGGGCAGGGATATTAGGTCCAGGGATATTAGGGCCAGGGATATTAGGGCCAGGGATGTTAGGGCCAGGGATATTAGCGCCAGGGATATTAGGGCCAGGGATATTAGGGCCAGGGTTATTAGGGCCAGGGATATTACGGCCAGGGATATTAGGGCGAGGGATATTAGGGCGAGGGATATTAGGGCCAGGGATATTAGGGCCAGGGATATTAGGGCCAGGGATATTAGGGCCAGGGATATTAGGGCCAGGGATATTAGGGCCAGGGATTTTAGGGCAAGGGATATTAGGGCCCAGGGATATTAGGGCCAGGGATATTAGAGCCAGGGATATTAGGGCCAGGGATATTAGGGCCAGGGATATTAGGGCCAGGGATATTAGGGCCAGGGATATTAGGGCCAGGGATATCAGGGCCAGGGATATTAGGGCCAGGGATATTAGGGCCAGGGATATTAGGGCCAGGGATATTATGGCCAGGGATATTAGGGCCAGCGATATTAGGGCCAGGGATATTAGGGCCAGGGATATTAGGGCCAGGGATATTAGAGCCAGGGATATTAGTGCCAGGGATATTAGGGCCAGGGATATTAGGGCCAGGGATATTAGGGCCAGGGATTTTAGGGCAATGGATATTAGGGCCAGGGATATTAGGGCCAGCGATATTAGAGCCAGGGATATTAGGGCCAGGGATATTAGGGCCAAGGATATTAGGGCCAGGGATATTAGGGCCAGGGATATTAGGGCCAGGGATATCAGTGCCAGGGATATCAGGGCCAGGGATATTAGGGCCAGGGATATTAGGGCCAGGGATATTAGGGCCAGGGAGATTAGGGCCAGCATTATTAGGGCCAGGGATATTAGGGCCAGGGATATTATGGCCAGGGATATTAGGGCCAGGGATATTAGGGCCAGGGATATTAGGGCCAGGGATATTAGGGCCAGGGATATTAGGGCCAGGGATATTAGGGCCACGGATATTAGGGCCACGGATATTAGGGCCAGGGATATTAGGGCCAGGGATATTAGGGCCAGGGATATTAGGGCCAGGGATTTTAGGGCCAGGGATATTAGGGCCAGGGATATTGGGGCCAGGGATATTAGGGCCCCGGATATTAGGGCCAGGGATATTAGGTCCAGAGATATTAGGGCCAGGGATATTAGGGCCAGGGATATTAGGACCAGGGATATTAGGGGCAGGGATATTAGGGCCAGGGATATTAGGGCCAGGGATATTAGGGCCAGGGATATTAGGGCCTGGGATATTAGGGCCAGGGATATTAGGTTCAGGGATATTAGGGCCAGGGATTTTAGGGCCAGGGATATTAGGACCAAGGATATTAGGGCAGGGATATTAGGGCGAGGGATGTTAGGGCCAGGGATATTAGGGCCAGGGATTTTAGGGCCAGGGATATTAGGGCCAGGGATATTAGGGCCAGGGATGTTAGGACCAGGGATATTAGGTCCAGGGTTATTAGGGCCAGGGATATTAGTGCCAGGGATATTAAGGCCAGGGATATTAGGGCCAGGGATATTAGGGCCAGGGATATTAGGGCCAGGTGTATTAGGGCCAGGGATATTAGGGCCAGGGATATTAGGGGCAGGGATATTAGGGCCAGGGATATTAGGGCCAGGGATATTAAGGCCAGGGATATTAAGGCCAAGGATAATAGGGCCAGGGATATTAGGGCCAGGGATATTAGGACAGGGATATTAGGGCCAGGTATATTAGGGCCAGGGATATAAGGGCCAGGACTATTAGGGCCAGGCATATTATGCCCAGGGATATTAGGGCCAGGGATACTAGGGCCAGGGATATTAGGGCCAGGGATATTAGGGCCAGGGATATTAGGACAGGGATATTAGGGCCAGGTATATTAGGGCCAGGGATATAAGGGCCAGGACTATTAGGGCCAGGCATATTATGCCCAGGGATATTAGGGCCAGGGATACTAGGGCCAGGGATATTAGGGCCAGGGATATTAAGGCCAGGGATATTAGGGCCAGGGATATTACGGCCAGGGATATTAGGGCCAGGGATATTAGGGCCAGGGATATTAGGGCCAGGGATTTTAGGGCAAGGGATATTAGGGCCCAGGGATATTAGGGCCAGGGATATTAGAGCCAGGGATATTAGGGCCAGGGATATTAGGGCCAGGGATATTAGGGCCAGGGATATTAGGGCCAGGGATTTTAGGGCCAGGTGTATTAGGGCCAGGGATATTAGGGCCAGGGATATTAGGGGCAGGGATATTAGGGCCAGGGATATTAGGGCCAGGGATATTAAGGCCAGGGATATTAAGGCCAAGGATAATAGGGCCAGGGATATTAGGGCCAGGGATATTAGGACAGGGATATTAGGGCCAGGTATATTAGGGCCAGGGATATAAGGGCCAGGACTATTAGGGCCAGGCATATTATGCCCAGGGATATTAGGGCCAGGGATATTAGGGCCAGGGATATTAGGGCCAGGGATATTAAGGCCAGGGATATTAGGCCCAGGGATATTAGGGCCAGGGATATTAGGTCCAGCGATGTTAGGGCCAGGGATATTAGGGCCAGGGATATTAGGGCCAGGGATATTAGGGCCAGGGATATTAGGGCAGGGATATTAGGTCCAGGGATATTAGGGCCAGGGATATTAGGGCCAGGGATGTTAGGGCCAGGGATATTAGCACCAGGGATATTAGGGCCAGGGATATTAGGGCCAGGGTTATTAGGGCCAGGGATATTAGGGCCAGGGATATTAGGGCGAGGGATATTAGGGCCAGGGATATTACGGCCAGGGATATTAGGGCCAGGGATATTAGGGCCAGGGATATTAGGGCCAGGGATTTTAGGGCAAGGGATATTAGGGCCCAGGGATATTAGGGCCAGGGATATTAGAGCCAGGGATATTAGGGCCAGGGATATTAGGGCCAGGGATATTAGGGCCAGGGATATTAGGGCCAGGGATATTAGGGCCAGGGATATCAGGGCCAGGGATAATAGGGCCAGGGATATTAGGGCCAGGGATATTAGGGCCAGGGATATTATGGCCAGGGATATTAGGGCCAGCGATATTAGGGCCAGGGATATTAGGGCCAGGGATATTAGGGCCAGGGATATTAGAGCCAGGGATATTAGGGCCAGGGATATTAGGGCCAGGGATATTAGGGCCAGGGATATTAGGGCCAGGGATTTTAGGGCAAGGGATATTAGGGCCAGGGATATTAGGGCCAGGGATATTAGAGCCAGGGATATTATGGCCAGGGATATTAGGGCCAGGGATATTAGGGCCAGGGATATTAGGGCCAGGGATATTAGGGCCAGGGATATCAGGACCAGGGATATCAGGGCCAGGGATATTAGGGCCAGGGATATTAGGGCCAGGGATATTAAAGTGCCACAATAAGCCCATCCCTCTTGAAACAAGACCCGGAAGAAAATCCCAGCTTGGACACTTTTAAAGGTATCGAGGTGAAATATGAAGAGGTGATGGTGAAGAGGGAAGAAGTGAAGGTGAAGAGGGAAGAAGTGTACACATAGTGTACACACTGTACACACATACAGTGTACACACGTAGTGTACACACAGGGTACACAGTGGACACACACACAGTGTACACACAGTGACAGTGACACACACACAGTGTACACACAGTGTACACACACAGTGTAGATACACAGTGTACACACAGGGTACACAGTGACACAACAACAAACGCCATTCGCCACTAAGTGGCGGTGACGTCACCACGACGTTTGTGCCAGGCACAGTGACACACACACACAGTGACACAGTGACACAAACAGTGTACACACACACGCAGTGTCCACACTGTGTGTACACACACACAGTGTATACACACAGTGACACACATAGTGTACATACACAGTGTCCACACACACAGTGTATACACAATAATGTCCACGTTGTTGCTGAGCTCACACACCCAAGGGAGGGAGCAATGTAAAATGAATCTAAATCAACTTAGACTTCAACTCTGTGACGTCACCACTCTGCATTCCCTCATCGGCGTGAAACGCCAGGGGGAGGTGTACCTCGCTAGTGACGTCACTGCGCTCTTGAGCGTGACGTCACCTCCGCTTGTGTCACTGCCGATATCGTTCCAGTGGCAATCCTTATTAGGGCAAAGCAACGCCCAGTGACTGGCGGCTCATTAACATAATGTATCCGTTAAAGCCGTCGCGAGTTTATTGCGACAGGTTGAGCGACCACGCACCCAGCCCTCGACATATGTGCCGGCCTCATTAACATAATTTATTCAGTTACAGAGCCGCTCTTGGGAGAGAAGTGACGTTATACTACTTCCTGCTGTCGCGAGGTAACAGGAAGCTTCCGTGTGCGCGCTTGCACTGAAATCTGAGGTGAGAAATTCTCATCGTTGTGGTGGTGGTTGTGGTGGTGGTTGTTGTTGTTTACCAAAGTAGAGCCTCTCTCTCTCGTAGGGATGTCAGTTGAGTAGCAGCGAGCATGGGAATCGATGTCCAGGTTGGAACTTTACAACGCGGGGCCTAGCCACGCGGGGCCTTGCCTCCTGCCCTCGCCTGATTGCATTCACTTTAATTATCTCTCTTAAGTTTAATTTGTCTTCACCCGGCTTGCCACTTTGTAACTTTGTTTTATTGTAAATATTCACGGAGTTTTTTATTTTCTTTTGTTAGCAGGCCAAGCCCGCTTGAGCTGCTATACCGCTCTTGTTATCAGAAGCGACCTGCCCACAACAACACAAGGTGAGGCTTTGTCAACGTGTGTGAATGTTTTGACTTAAAACTTTGGTGACTGCAGGAATTAATATTCTTGGTTCTTTCGGTAAAGTCACGTAGATAGGAAATAAAATAAAAAATAAAATAAAAAATTAAAATAAAGCAAAAAACCCACGACGTTTCGATCGCAACACAAGTGGTCTTTATCTTATTGAATTTAATCTGTTATTTTTATTTTCTATCTACGTGACTTTACTGAAAGAACCAACAATACGTGCGTCAATGTATCTATCGGTCAAAGACGCTAAGCGCGTGCCGCTGTTGACTCTGAATGTGTGGAAGGGAACACCTTCACCAAGGGGAGAGAGAGACAGAGACACGGATAGCCTCGGCTATGTTGATTGATCCTCGATTCATTACTTGGTGGAGTGAGGAAGAATTAATGCTGAGCAGATGAAGGTGGCCAGGCATGGTTCTGGTCACACCACCACCTGTTTACTCATGGCAGTGTGTGACAGTGTCACGTTTGTGTTTGCAGTAAAGTCTATTAACTCTGTTAAACACGGAGGTTATATCAAAACAATAGTTTATTTTTCGTTTTCCTCTGGAACTCTTATTAGAATGGAAACAGGAGGTGAACATAGCACACACATTCAGCTGATGTCGGATCTGTTCATCCCAGCATTCAAGGACATCTGAGCCTGGATTCACACCTCTAAGTTGTGATTGAACATTAATTTCTGCATAACACAAATAGTATTGTTTTCATATTCTTAGCTCTTTCGGTAAAGTCACGTTGAAGGAAAACAATAAAATAATAAAATATATATAAAACTATAAAAATTATCATGACGTTTTGACCATAACACAAAAGGTCGTCATCAGGTGTGGCAGTTTATTTTTAAAACGGTGTTTTTATTTATAAAAACGTCAGCGCCATGCGCAGCGATTTGGCAGTTTATTTAGAAGGACGAGTCCATCTATGTTCTGAAAAGAGGAGGGGGGAGACGAAAAATTAATGTATGCTGTCTGAAAGGCACCGTAAGCGTGAACAATAAATTAGGACCTGAAATCGTTTATCAAATCCTTTCAATAATTGCTAAGCCAGAATCCATCTTCTAGGTTGAAATTGTCTCTGTGCTTGTATATGTGGATAGCCTCATGAACGAATCTCTCATGGTAGCCAGATGGCTTACAAAGAACCCCTGTCTTGGAAAAGTCAATGTCATGTGAGCCTACTGAATTATAACAATGATCTGCCACGGCCGAGGTGTTGGTCCTACCGTGGTTAAGGTCTGCTTTGTGTTCACGAATGCGGTCCGAGACATGGCGTTTGGTTTCTCCAATGTAACTACTACCACAGAGGCAACTTAGTTTGTAGACACCAGGGTACTGTATGTCCGGAATCACATCTTTTACAGACGGAACCAGATCACGTATTTTATGTAATGTGTTGAAACGGACCTGGATCTTGTGTTTATTCAAGATTTTGGAGATCTTTTTGTGAGCCCCGCAATGTAGAGTAAAGTGATGGTTTTGAAATGCTCCTCAAGAGGGTCCTTCTTCATGATTTGAGTGATAGCTTTGCGGATTGTATAGGCGGAGTAACCATTAGCCTTAAGAGCTTGGTGTACGTGCTTAGAGCCCAATGCATATCCGACCAGGAACACATAGGCAGTCACTTTACCCTACATTGCGGGGATCACAAAAAAGATCTCCAAATTCTTGAATAAACACAAGATCCAGGTCCGTTTCAACACATTACATAAAATCCGTGATCTGGTTCCGTCTGTAAAAGATGTGATTCCGGGCATACAGTACCCTGGGGTCTACAAACTAAGTTGCCTCTGTGGTAGTAGTTACATTGGAGAAACCAAACGCCATGTCTCGGACCGCATTCGTGAACACAAAGCAGACCTTAAACACGGTAGGACCAACACCTCGGCCGTGGCAGATCATTGTTATAATTCAGTAGGCTCACATGACATTGACTTTTCCAAGACAGAGGTTCTTTGTAAGCCATCTGGCTACCATGAGAGATTCGTTCATGAGGCTATCCACATATACAAGCACAGAGACAATTTCAACCGAGAAGATGGATTCTGGCTTAGCAATCATTGGAAGGATTTGATAAACCATTTCAGGTCTTAATTGATTGTTCACGCTTACGGTGGCTTTCAGACAGCATACATTAATTTTTCGTCTCCCCCCTCCTCTTTTCAGAACATAGATGGACTAGTCCTTCTAAATAAACTGCCAAATCGCTGCGCATGGCGCTGATGGTTTTTTAATAAGTAAATACACCTTTTTAAGAATTAATAAATTAATGCAAACCGACACTTCTTTCTAATGTTTCTTGCCATTGGTTTTTTCACACCTGATGACGACCGTTTGTGTTATGGTAGAAACGTCATGATAATTTTTTTTGTTTTATATATATTGTATTATTTTACTGTTTCCCCTCAACGTGACTTTACCGAAAGAGCTAAGAATATGAATTACTGCACTCACGAAAGCTTTAAATCAAAAAGTATTGTTTTCAACACCCTTTGCTATGTCAGCTGAATTTAGCTTTCATAAATATTCCTTTTGTAGCCAGACAGCCGAAATTGTGTGCTTAGAGTTTTGAGTTAACATTCATCTTGAAGATATGAAGGCTTCCAGGCATATTAATGACATTTTCCCTCTCATTGTGTGACATAACAGCCCGTGGAGAGAAACCCTTCAGGTGCACTCTGTGCGGGAAGGCGTTTGCACGTTCATCAAATCTGATGAATTTGGGAAACTTTTCACTACATCATGAATATATTAATAAGTATAGACGTGTAAGTCACGTGTGCATTCCTCTGTGCCTGACGTGTAGATGGTGTGGATATTATTTTTTTCTGTCTGCGGCTGACGCTTCCTCTGCAGATTTGGTCTGATGAAGCAAAGGCACTCAGCGCAGCTCGGTACGACAAGTCAACAATGCGACCGGCGTGCATACAGCACGGACCGGACTGGAAATTTGACACGGCACCAGAGAACTCGCACAGGAGAGAAACCCTTCAAATGTACTGTGTGTAACAAGGCATTTGCATGGCCATCAGTTTTTCAGAACCACCAGAGAACACACACGGGAGAGAAACCCTTCAGGTGCACGATGTGCGTGAAGGCGTTTGCACAGTCATCTGATCTTGTAAAACACCAGAGAACACACACGGGAGAGAAACCCTTCAGGTGCACGATATGCGCGATGGCGTTTACACAGTCATGTAATCTTGTAACACACCAGAGAACACACACGGGAGAGAAACCCTTCAAGTGTACTCTGTGTGGGAAGGCGTTTACACTTTCATCCTCTCTTGTAATACACCAGAGAACACACACGGGAGAGAAACCCTTCAGGTGCACTCCGTGCGGGAAGGCGTTTGCACAGCAACCACATCTTATAGAACACCGGAAAACACAGAAGCATCAGATGATCCACAAGGAGTTGAGTCTGAAATCAGCTTGTGAAAGTCAAAGTGCCACAATAAGCCCATCCCTCTTGAAACAAGACCCGGAAGAAAATCCCAGCTTGGACACTTTTAAAGGTATCGAGGTGAAATATGAAGAGGTGATGGTGAAGAGGGAAGAAGTGAAGGTGAAGAGGGAAGAAGTGATGGTGAAGAGGGAAGAGGTGATGGTGAAGAGTGAAGAAGTGAAGGTGAAATGTGAAGAAGATGAAACTCTAAAATGGGACCTTCACATCGATGGAGGCAACGTGAAGCAGGAGGAGAATTCTGACTGTGAGGCAGAGCGAGGCAACTCCCAGCAGTTTGTGGAAGTGGAGGTGTGGGTGGACTTCCTAGACAATACAAAGTCAAGTGGAGACCCGGTAGATGTGTAAGCCAGAGACAATGTCGCTACAATAGATGCACCTTTGTCACAGGCCTTTAATGACAAGAACGTGAAGTTGAACACTCTGCTCCTAGTAAGAGCGGCCAGTCTTTGTGGACCTGTGGGTTGGGTCAATCTCTCACCAGGAGCGAGAGACAATAAGCCCCCAAGCATTCACTATGTTATCATAATAATTGCATTTACACGGTGCTTGCTTAACTGCCTCAGCAACTCGGGAGTTTTGTACCTCGTCTGAAGCACTCGAAGAGCATCCCCAAGTAGCAGCTGCCCCTGTGTGGCACAAGGTGGTGGCCCTGCACCGGCCTGCATGTGAACAAGAGCCTGTCAGTAGGGGGCGATGATTGATGCGTCATCTCAGTTGTGTTGTTTATAGGCAATCTTGATTCGACGCTTTCGTGACTGCAGGAATCCACACTCTTGAGTTCTTTCGGTAAAGTCACCACGTGGGTAGAAACATAACAGATCACGGCGTTTAGATCACAACACAAGCAATCGTTATCAGGTGGGACAACCACAGCAAGAGAAACTGCTGAAGTAGTAGGCGCCTACTCCAGCAGTTTCTTATTGCTGCTGTGCTTGTCCCACCTGATGATGATTGCTTGTGTTGCCATTCGAAACGCCGTGATCTATTATTTGTAGCGTAATGTTTAGAATTTGCTACATTTTGACCCAGACGCCAGCATGCAACGGCCTTCTCGTTTTGAATGACGCAACAATAGTTTGTTGTACATACACTGTTAAGCAGACGGTGCGTATTTGTAAAATTACTTCTTGTTAATACGATGTAACGTGATGCAGTCAATTTCGCTGCAGTAATTCAATGTTGTTAATATGCCCGTCAATGATTTAGAATGAATACTTGTCTGATTGTGCGCGTACATGTATCATTTTGTCTGAGGTCACACATTGAATAAGTGATGTTAGGACAAAGTGTGTGTGTGTGTTTTGGAAGTAACCTGTACAGAGAAGTCAGGTGAGACCCGTTGTTCTTGTGATACAGGTCAAAGGGTACTTTTGTGTTTCACGAAGCGTTTGCCTCTGGAGCAACTCATTTTCCTTGAAATAGGGAGCACGCTCGGATCATTCATCAGTTACAAGGCATACCACTTGAAGGTTACACGTATAGGAGGAGGTACATTCTCTACAACACAAATTGTAGTTTTGTCTTACGTGTTGACGTTGATTTTGTCTAACTGGGACTAGATATGGTCCTTGCTGATTCACGTCTGGATGTTCGTAACCATCGGTTGAAGCAAACCCCACTGCTGTTGTTGAGACGCTGTGCACCAATAAAGGTCCAACACGTTGACGGCCTTCAGGCCAGGAAAGTCACAACATTTGCACACGAAGGACGCATTCAACATTTGCACACGAAGGACGCATTCACGCAAGTACCCCATGCTCCGTTTTGAAGTTTTAGAATGAAACATCTTTGAATTGTGTTGTGTTTTGAGTTAGATGATTTTATTTCTTCATTAAAAGCTTGTATCAATTTACATCTGGAAGACTTCATTTCGTGTGAATTTTCTCTCGTCATTAAGTAGATGGCCTTGCCGGGGGTTCGGTTCAATGCGGACACACACTGTATACACACACACAGTATACACACACAGTGTACACACACACAGTGTACACACACAGTGTACACACAAACAGTGACACAGTGTACACACACACAGTGTACACACACAGTGTATACACAATAATGTCCACGTTGTTGTTGCTGAGCTCACACACCCAAGGGAGGGAGCAGTAGAAAATGAATCTAAATCAACTTAAACTCCAACTCTGTGACGTCACCACTCTGCCATACCTCATCGGCGTGAAACGCAAGGGGGAGGTGTACCTTGCTAGTGACGTCATGTCACCAAGGTATTCACCCCTCCTCCGTCCACCGAGCTCTTGAGCGTGACGTCACCTCCGCCTGGGTCACTGCCGATATCGGTCCAGTGGCAATCCTTATTTGGGCAAAGCTACGCCCAGTGACTGGCGGCTCATTAACATAATGTGTTCGTTAAAGCCGTCGCGAATTTATTGCGACGGGTTCAGCGCCCACGCCCCCATCCCTCGACGTATGGTCTGGTCTCATTAACATAATTTATTCACTTCGAGAGCCGCTCGTGGGAGGGAAGTGACGTCATACTACTTACTGCTGTCGCGAGGCAACAGGAAGCTGCCGTGTGCGCGCTTGCACTGAAATCCGAGGTGAGAAATTCTCATCGTTGTGGTGGTGGTGGTTGTGGTGGTTGTTGTTGTTTACCAAGGTAGAGCCTAGCTCTCTCTCGTAGGGATGTCAGTTGAGTAGCAGCGAGCATGGGAATCGATGTCCAGGTTGGAACTTTACAGCGCGGGGCCTAGCCACGCGGGGCCTTGCCTCCTGCCCTCGCCTGATTACAAAATCTAAACGTGTTGGTTTGTGATGTTTCAAATACTTGTTCATTACCAATGTCCTCAACACTTAATACAACTCTGCAGTACAACTTGAGATGCCTTGCACCAGCTCACCCAAGTGGCACCATGTGAATGAACGCAGCATCACTGGTCACTAAGTGGGCATTAGCGATGTGAGGGGGGGGGTGGCAGCAATGGTGCTTTGTCATTTCCCAATTCGCGAGCAATGATGCAGAAATGAAGAGCACACTGCACAGAACAAAAAACGCACAGGCACTGATGCTGGTTCATATACACTTTATTGTGATCTCCCTGGTGTGCTAGGACGGTGGTGTGAGCAGTGTGGGAAGGGTCCCTCGCTGGTCCTTCAGCTCACGCAGGCGGCGGATGGCAGACCTCACTGTGACAGCCGAGGTCGTGCTGAAGGAGGAACGGGCGGTTACACACATTGGGTGACATCGTAATAAACACTTCTAAACCTTCATCCTAATAATACACACCTTGGTCATTTTCAAAATAATTACCTTTGAAAATATTACAGAAAACGATAAGGAACGGTAAAAGCATCTTAGGCTTTGGCTCAACATAGCGTGCAAGACGTACTTGTAGGTCCATGCACCTCCTGCCACGGTCTTCGTGCACGAGCCGCAGTGCCAGATGCCCACCACCCTCCTCTTCATCTTGGTCTGGCTTTCACAAGGACAACACGAGCACCACAGGTACACTGAGCGGAAATCACCGGTCAAGGCACACAGTTAACAAGCGTGAGCACAACACGTGTGCGTGTACTAAAACACGAGGACCCCAATTTGTTAAGGACAACACGAGGGCAATTTATGGGAATTGTGGATGGAAATCTTCACTGGTAGTGCATTTATCATGAGCAACCACGGCAAATTGGTAGGGCAGAGGAAGCGATGGGAGTTGTGTCTAGCAAATGAGAATGTCTAGAAGAGTGTTTAATGAACAGTGATCGGTGTACACAGGCGACAAAACCCTGGGTTAGTCACGTGTAACGTCTGAAATTAAAATTGAAAGAAGCCATATCCCATTTACCCAGACAGAAACAGCCACTGCCACTCCTTGGGGTAACGACGTTTAACTTTTTATCGGTCCTTTAAAGTCTTGCTTTATTAGCCGATGACCTGTTATTGTAGTCGGTTTAAGGGTCGAGGCAGTCGTACCTGAGACTGCTTTTTCTGCCCTGCAACTCCAAGGACAGTAGTGCAGGCCCAATTTTATTCGCAAAAAAACCTATTGAGGCAACCATTGCCGGTGACGACCACCACCCAATTGCAATCTTGACCTTTGCAGGCTGGCACTCACAACTTGACCCAACCAGCGCGAGCCACCGGATAACGCCCAGACGTGCCCCTATTGCCACGTGGGTTGGCGCCCCTCACCTTGCCGCAGAAGGAGCACGTGTACTTGGCGTGCTGGCTGATCTAGATTTTCTTCACCATCTTACGCAGGGACGCGCCGTACCGCGTGCCATACTTGCCCACAATGCCAACCTTCTTCGTGCGCTTTGCCTAACGGAGAAAGAGAGCCGAAAGCAAAGACCACACAAAACGTCATTTTCCTGGACACGCAGCGTTTTATATCCGCTCAGATGCTTCGCACCAAGGTCACATTACGACAGACTTCCCAAACAAAACAATATTCAAGTTTATATTTTACTCGCCCTTATAAGAACAATTGCCACCCATAAGTCTACAATTACCTATGGCACGCTTTCAGCACGAAGAGGTTGGGCAAAATCGAATAGGTCGCAGTAGACAAAGGCTAAAGGATAGTTTAACGAACCACACCACCAGAACGGTTTACGTACAACAGTAAACATTAAGGTCTGGTGGCGTGGAATACCCTACACATCGGCAATTTACTGCATTGCAGATTAAACATTAAGTTTAACACGTAGGCTTTCGCGACCACTATCATCCATAGTAGAGTGTTTTGGGTTAGATGGCGTAAATATATAAAAGTGTCGATAAAACCCGCCACCACCCGACAGCCAACTAGTAAGGGTTGTCACGTAAACTGAACATGCCAATTCGTTACTAGTACAGCACTAGTGTATTGTATAGTGTAGTGTATTGTGTAGTATACTAGTACAGCACATCAGTGTTGGAGAGCCAAGCCACAACATTTACAATCTGAGTACGACGTTTTGCCAGTAATTACACCTAGCTTCATCAGGTGACAACCAGATTTGTGCCGTACTAGTAACGAATTGGCATGTTCTGATTACGTGACAAACCTTACTAATCGGCCGGTGGCAGGTTTAACGATACATTTGCATATTTACGCGATCTAATCCAAGAAGACCTGTACGGAGATTAAACATTGTCAACACTCGGGAAATTATTTAAATCCGCACAAAAACGTTAAATATATTATTCAGATGCCTGGTCTCGTGTGTTGAGCCATGTGCACATAAAACCAATCAAGAACCCAGCGAGGAATATTTTTGAAGGGAAACCTGCGGCAACTCTCCAAGCAGGTTTGGGACGCCAACAGTCATCAGGTCAATACACTGCTGGATCAGAGAATGACCGCGCCAACACGCACGTCTCGTGCTGCTGCTACTCTCCCACACCAAGTTGGAAGGTGTCGAGGCATCACAAGCACCGTATAAGGGTAGTACTACTGCACCGATCCCCAACCGAGTCCCGCGGCCTATATGATGCTTATGGCGTTTTCTGTCCACAGCTGCTGGACACGCGGTTTCTTAAGACGCCATCACTTGCGGTGCAACCTGCAGCCAAACCGGCTACTTGCGCGAGCTCGGTGGCGGGTTGAATACATGCTCGTCCAACCGATGAAATAGATCGACACCGTGGCCGTCTAAGCCACACTCGCAACCCAGCGAAGGCGTCTGTCACCATCAATCGTTTCGCCGCGCAACACAAACAGGCGAGTCGCAAGGTCGTTAAAAAGAGGCGGACTGCTTTCATCTAACAGTGGATAGACCACGGCAAAAACAACGCACATATAAAACTCGCACCAATGAATAAAGCAGCGCGGAACGTAATCGGCCCTAATATCCCTGGCCCTAATATCCCTGGCCCTAATATCCCTGGCCCTAACATCGCTGGACCTAATATCCCTGGCCCTAATATCCCTGGGCCTAATATCCCTGGCCTTAATATCCCTGGCCCTAATATCCCTGGCCCTAATATCCCTAGCGAGTGTCCATGTTGGTTAGGTCATTTTTCTAGTGTCCATGTTGGTTAGGTTATTTAGTGAGTGTCCATGTTGGTTAGGTTATTTAGCGAGTGTCCATGATGGTTAGGTTATTTAGCGAGTGTCCATGATGGTTAGGTTATATATTGAGTGTCCATGATGGTTAGGTTATTTATTGAGTGTCCATGATGGTTAGGTTATTTAGCGAGTGTCCATGATGGTGAGGTTATTTAGCGAGTGTCCATGTTGGTTAGGTTAGTTAGTGAGTGTCCATGATAGTTAGGTTATTTATTGAGTGTCCATGATGGTTAGGTTATTTAGCGAGTGTCCCTGATGGTGAGGTTATTTTGTGAGTGTCCATGATGGTTATGTTATTTAGCGAGTGTCCATGTTGGTTAGGTTATTTAGCGAGTGTACATGATGGTTAGGTTATTTTGCAAGTGTCCATGATGGTTAGGTTATTTAGCGAGTGTCCATGATGGTTAGGTTATTTAGCGAGTGTCCATGTTGGTTAGGTTATTTAGCGAGTGTACATGATGGTTAGGTTATTTTGCAAGTGTCCATGATGGTTAGGTTATTTAGCGAGTGTCCATGATGGTTAGGTTATTTAGCGAGTGTCCATGTTGGTTAGGTCATTTTGCAAGTGTCCATGTTGGTTAGGTTATTTAGTGAGTGTCCATGATGGTTAGGTTATTTAGCAAGTTGTCCCTGATGGTTAGGTTACTTATCGAGTGTCCATGTTGGTTAAGTTATTTATCGAGTATCCATGATGGTTAGGTTATTTAGCGAGTGTCCATAATGGTTAGGTTATTTAGCGAGTGTCCATGATGGTTAGGTTATTTAGCGAGTGTCCATGATGGTGAGGTTATTTAGCAGTGTCCATGATGGTTAGGTTATTTTAGCGAGTGTCCATGATGGTTATGTTATTTAGCGATTGTCCAAGATGGTTAAGTTATTTAGCGAGTGTCCAAGATGGTTAAGTTATTTAGCAGTGTCCATGATGGTTAGGTTATTTAGCGAGTGTCCATGATGGTTAGTTAATTTAGCGAGTGTCCATGATGGTTAGGTTGTTTAGCGAGTGTCCATGATGGTTAGGTTATTTAGCGAGTGTCCATGATGGTGAGGTTATTTAGCAGTGTCCATGATGGTTAGGTTATTTTAGCGAGTGTCCATGATGGTTAGTTAATTTAGCGAGTGTTTCATGATGGTTAGGTTATTTAGCGAGTGTCCATGATGGTGAGGTTATTTTGCGACTGTCCATGTTCGTTCGGTTATCTAGCGAGTGTCCATGTTGTTTAGGTTATTTAGCGAGTGTCCATGTTGGTGTGTATGTTGAACTTCTATCACACCGTACATAGCCATCCATGATCATCGGAGGTGCGGGGGAAGGACAACAAACTAAGCACAAAAGCAGTTCTCAAGAAAATTTATTTTCGATCGAGATTTTAAAAATGCGTAGCTCCAGTAACTTCCTAATATCGGAAGAACATTCCAGATGGCTGCAGAAGTGCATCTGAAAACGTGCAATGCAGCGACCGTCTTTATTCGACGACTAGCCAAAAGCTGGTGCGAGGATGACCAGAGTTTGCATGAGCGTTTATGCTTTTTGATGATACCAGCAAGGTATTGTGGTTCATTTGTGGCAAGCGCTTTGTATGTAATGGGTGCAACCTTATAATGAATGAGTTCGGGAACAGGAAGCCAATGCAGTTCAGTGAGCACTGGACAAACATGGTCGGATTTTGCAGTTCCCGTCATGACGCCTGCCAAATAATTTTGTACACACTGCAGCTTGGCAATGTTTTTTGGCAGATGTGCCTAACCCCTAACCTTAAACCCTAACCGCCGACCTTAACCCCTAACCCTAACCTCTAACCCTACCCATAACCCTAACAGCTAACGTTAACAGCTAACCTTATCCCCTAACCATAACCCCGAACGCTAACTCCTAAGCATAACCCTCTAACCCTAAAAATTAACCCTAACCCCTAACCCTTTCCCAACCCCGAATCCAAATGAACCCTAACCCCTAACCGCTAACCCTACTGTTGTATATATAGGTGTTATGAAAATTGATGAAAATAATGAAAATTAAATGAAATTTGAAATGTGCCTAATTTATCCGAAATTATGTTAATCAGTGTAATTATGCACATAAATTATGCAGATTCGAGAGATAATCGTATTAATTTATGCGAGTGGGCGTGGGTATGATAATGCAGGTCGTTATGGATTATGTGGTCGAGCCTCGGTGACGAGGTTTGGTTATGAATTGGAATAACGCAATTGATCGTATGCAGTTCTGTAGGTGTTGTGAGCATGAATGAAAGGGAGTCGATTCATGGTTTTAGTCGCCGGACGTTGACCACCATCTCCCGGCCTCTCTCCCCCCCTTGAATCAGTACCGTCCAGGGGGAGATCTGTCGTCCCACGGTCCAGGGTCCCCGCCAGTAGGTGGTTAGCTTCCCCGCCTGCCCGGCCCTGACGCGAGGGGTGTGCAGCCATACCTTAGAGCCCGCCGAGTAGAAGGAGGGCTCCATTCGGGGTCGGGTCCCCTGCTCCTGCCTCTGGTGTGCGGCCTCGCCTTGCGGGTAGGCCCGGCCCCTCGCTCCTCGTAGGGTCTCCATCAGATGCTCCACGGGGCGGCTCCCTTCCTCCCATTGCGGCGGAGGGACACCGAACAGCAGATCTGTGGGTAGGCGAGACTCACGACCAAACATCATTAGGAACGGGGTCTGTCCCGTAGATGTGTGTACCGTGGTGGTGTAGGCGAACAGAGCATAGGGGAGGTGTTCGTCCCAGTCCCGTTGATTCGGGGCCGCCATGCGTTTAAGCTTCCCGGCTAGAGTCTGGTTCATCCTCTTTACCATCCCATTTGCCTGGGGGTGGTACGCCGTAGTTGGTCCTTCTGGATCCCGAACTCCCGGCACAGCGCCTGGAATAGCTCTGCCTCGAACTCACTACCCTGGTCGGTAATGACTCGTTCGGGGATCCCGTGCTTCAGTACGTAGTGTTCCACGAACGCTCGGGCCACTACGAGGGCTGTCTTATCGGGGATGGCCACCGCTACGGGATAGCGTGTGAAGTACTCCACCGCTACGAGAATATATCGGTTGCCCCGGTGGGATCGCGGGAATGGCCCTTGCAGGTCGATCCCAACCAGCTGATTCGTTCGACTGATGCGGAACGGTCTCAGGGGTACCTGGTATCGCGCTGGTTTCGGCCCGCATTGCTGGCACGCGCGGCAGCCCTGTACCCAGGCGGGCACGTCTTGTGCTAACTTGGGCCAGAGATACTGGCGACGCAGGGTTTCCCGAGTGCGCCATTCCCCATCATGGCCCCCGAGCGGGTGGTCGTGCACCAGTCTTAGCAGCTGGGGTCGCACCTGGGCGGGAACACAGATGCACCCAGGCTGGCCGGCTTCAGTCAGCTCTCGTACTACCCCGTTCTGCATGCACAACCGGGCATACAAACCACTCCAGGGTCCTGGTAGGGCGTCCTTCTTCTCCCGTAGGGCCGCTTCCACCGCCGCCAGATCCGGATCCCGCAGCTGGGTCCGTCTCAGCTGCACGTCGTCCAGGCCCGGAAAGGCGCAGCCGACGTCCTCCTGGATCCGATCGGGTGGGGTTGCGCGACCCGTCGGGCCCCGGGGTGTGGGCCCCGTGCCCGCCGAGTGGTCCGCCAGGTCCCTGGTTCCTCCTACCGGGGTGTCTGTGGCACATACTGCACTGCCTCTCACCGGGGGAGGGTTAGTCTCGGTGCGCTCCTGGGGGCCTGCCACCTGCCGGCAACGCCCCCCCGTGAAGCACGGGCAGACTTCCTCCAACCTTGTCTCGGCGCACACCGCGGGCCGCCTCGACAAGGCGTCCGCGTTTGCGTGCGTACGCCCAGCTCGGTACTCTATTTGCAGGTTGTACTCCTGCAACTGCGCCAGCCATTGCGCCATCTGCCCCCCCCACCCTGCACCTGTGACAGCACCGCGGCCAGCCCACTGCTGCAGGCGTCGGTGTCCAAGATAAAGTCCGTGGTGAAATCTGGGAAAGCTAGGGTGGGGGTGTGGGTGAGGTGGTCTTTGAGGGCGGTGAAGGCCGTCTGGCAGGCCTCCGTCCATCGATAGGGGTTCTTAGGGGAGGTGAGTTGGGTGAGGGGAAGTGCAATCTCGCTGAATCCCTTTACAAATCGACGATAATAGGTGGCGAGTCCCAAGAATGACCTGATCTCCGTCAGATTCCTGGGCCGTGGCCATTCCACTACGGCGCGCACCTTTTCCGGATCGGTGCGCACCCCCGCCTCGCTGACTCGGTGTCCGAGGTACCCTACCTCGCACTGCGCAATGTAGCACTTACGCGGCTTGAGCTTGAGATGGGCTGCTCGTAGTCGCTGGAACACCTCTCGCAACCTGGACCAGTGCTCGGACAGAGATCTGCTGAACACTATCACGTCATCCAGGTAAATCAGGCACTGTTCCCACTGTAAGCCCCGCATTACCAACTCCATCAACCGCTGGAACGTCGCGGGCGCGTTAGTGAGTCCGAACGGAAGCACTCGAAACTCGAACAGCCCCATCGGGGTGGTAAACGCGGTTTTCGGCCGATCCTCCTCCGCCATCTCCACCTGCCAGTACCCGGACGCCAGATCGAGGGTGGAAAAATACCGTGCTCCTGCGAGGCTGTCAAAGGTGTCGTCGATGCGCGGTATGGGGAAGGCGTCGCCGAGGGTGACTGCTTGTTTCGTCACTAGCACCACCGGGGCAGACCAGGGGCTCGTCGAGGGGTGAATTATGTTATCACGTAGCATGTCCACGACTGCCTCCTTGATCTGGGTCCGTTCGGGCACGCCCACCCGGTATGCGGGGAGTTTGATCGGTCGGGCTGCACCTGTGTCAATTTGGTGCTTAACAAGGTCTGTTCGGCCTACATCTGAATCGTGCTCGCTGAACACGTCGGTGTACTCCCGTAACAACCCACACAGCTGATCGGCCTCCCCCTTAGGTAAATCTGCCCAAGGCACATGTAACGCATCATGCAGGGGAGCAATCTCGGCCCGGGGGGTTGGGCCAACCTGCCAGGCCAGATCCTGGTTGTCCTCGGAGTGGCCAGGGTCTTCCGAGTCGTTAGAGTGGCGCGCGTGCAGGGGGTGTATGGTGGCTACTGTGGCGCGTCGTCGTAGCAACGCCGGGGTACTGTGTGGGTTAAACACCCGCATAACGTATATGAACAGTCTAGGACGTATATAAACAGTCTAGAACGTATATGAACAGTCTAGAACGTATATGAACAGTCTAGAACGTATATGAACAGTCTAGAATGTATATGAACAGTCTAGAACGTATATGAACAGTCTAGAACGTATATGAACAGTCTAGAACGTATATGAACAGTCTAGAACGTATATGAACAGTCTAGAACGTATATGAACAGTCTAGAACGTATATGAACAGCCTAGAACGTATATGAACAGTCTAGAACGTATATGTTTGCAAGTTGAGGCTTTGCTACCCTGCAACTTTCACGCAAGGCGCTGCAGCGGCTGTTGCTGCCCGCTGCCAAATTCAACTCCCGCTTGCTCGAGTTGCATGAAGACCAAAACAACGAGAACTGATTGCTCTGTTTATGGCCAAAACGCTGCCGTGATGGCAAGCGTCATTCAATTCCTCGCCGTGTTCGCGGTAGCAACTATGTAACGCACGCGTTAACACGTTTGTAATCTTTCACCCTGTCCTGAAATTGTATTTAAATAAAATAATAATAAAATTTACATAAGTGCTTCCGAAATGCTCAATTTTACCAACGCTTACAATGCTGCCTCATTGAGGCCAGACTAACGTGAATTTAACGACTCCATTAAAGTAAAACAGTTGCCGTCCAACAGGAGCAATTTCCATTCGACCGTCGGGTTTTTCTCGCTGGGAAAGACGCAAACGCCTCGCTCGCACAGAGAGGTTCAAAACATTAACAAAGCACCGACAGGCCCCACAGAACGCGACCGACGGTTTGGCACCACGCACCCCGGCGGCCCGTCGCTCCCGTGCGGCAGGTTTTAACGAAACGGAAACTTAACGGGACAGCGAAGATCGGCACGCAAAACAAAAAAGCTGCATTTTAATTGAAAGCTTTCGTGACTGCAAGGATTCATCTTCTTTGGTTCTTTCGGTAAAGTCACGTAGAATGAGAATATTATTGTGTTATTTTATTTTATCAATTTATTATTTTATTCTCATTCTACGTGACTTTACCGAAAGAACCAAAGAACAAAAAAGCTGCATTTGCAAGCTGCATCTTTGCAAAGACTCCACCGCCACGGTAACGTTGAGCACCACAATTTAACTTTGCAGGGGAGGGGGGGGACGAGTGCCGCGTCCGTTCAGAGTCTCGATGTTTTTCCCCGCGGTCGCGGTAGCGGTGCTCCGTTTAGCTCGGCCGGAGGCGACGACGCCGTGGGGCACGCCGTGCACGGGAGCCGGACACGATTGGGGCCTAGTCCCGCTTGGAAGGTTCAGCAGAATCCGCCGAGGATCTTGCAAATGTATGTAGAAATACAATAAGATTATATTGAAACAAAAAACAATCACGACGTTTCGATCACAACGCAAGCGATCTTCATAAGGTGTCAAGAACAAATCACGGCGGTAAATACAGCAAAAAGATGAGAGACGAGAATTCAACAAACCTGAAAAATATTACGTGAAGCACATCCAGTCAGGCCAACAACACAGCTAGACACTTCCTGGCGGACCACGAATTTCAGAAGAGTGTTACATTTCGTGTTCAACCAATGAGTAATTTTATGCAGTCACGAAAGCTTTAATACTTTATGATCTTGCGAACGCCCAACGCGGCCAGACCCGCCACGGCCCCGAACCCCGCGACGGCCACCGGCGTGTTTCTGAGCGAGCTGCCGGGCAGTCCCCCGCCCATACTCCCGCACGAACCACCCGTCCCGCGTCCGGGGGAACGCGAGCGCAGTCCGCCGTCAGTACGGTCGTGCGTGTGCACGGCGTTGGTCCCGGAAATGGCAGTGGCACGGCTAGCGATTGTACAGGCGGTGCAACTGGCGCGCTCAAGAGGCAGATGAAGGCCCAGCTGCCGAAGTTCGAAAAGAGGAGAGTGGGACACATTTGCTCTGCAACGGCGTTTTCGCAAACTTAATATGCAGGTCTTGGATTGACGAATTGGGTTATTTTTTTTGGAAACATTTGACTGCTTCGAACAAACGCTTCTCCTAAAACATGGACCCGCTGAAGACCCCACAGGCAATGGCGAGAAACATATACAGATGGTATAAACGACGGGGCGATTTCTGCCGTCCGAGAGAGGGGATTAGGCGTCTCTCACGATTTAACAAACACACAAGCCGCTCGCTCCCCTGCCAGTCGCTCACTACTCTACACAGAAGCGCCAAGCTGTCTAAGCCGACGACATCTCGCAGCAACTTGGCAAAACTCAAATAAAAAACCAAATTAAATTTCTCTTCAGTCTCGCCTGGTAACAAAAACAACAACCCCCACCTGTTGTATATGAGCCTTTTCGAAAATTGATATTAACAATAATATTTGCCGTTATATATATCATATATTTTTTTAACAAATGAAAAAAATAATCAATAAAACCCGTAAGCCAGGCGCACGAAAAACCAGATGTCGGTCATAAACAGGCCATTAATAAATAAAGAAATAATAAAACTCTCGAAGCGAGGATGTTAGCAGCTATCTGCGAAGATCTCCAGATTAACAAGAGTTTGATGTGCCCTAAGGGAGGTCACGCAGAGGGAAGCCCTCCGCAAGCCAGAAATGAGGACGCCCACGGGTTAAACCATTTTTTTTTAAACAACAGTTAAAATTTAAAATGCAATAACAAGAATAAGCTAAAGTTAGCGGTCCTCGTGCTCACTCCAATTAAGACCAGGCCACCAGATACATCAGTGAATTATTATCCAATAATTAATTCGCTATCAAATGATTTTCACCTTTAATACTTTTACTCTTAAAACAAAGCTTGGAGACAAAATACAGTCACATCAAAGGTTTTCGAGAAGGAATGAGGCGAACGGGCAAACTTACGAAAGAGTTTAAACAATATCCCAAGCAACCCCGACCACCTTTGTCTCTCCCGAAGAGCGCGAGAGCCATCTGTACACACACACGAACTCACACACACAAACCCCACCCCCCTCCCCCCCTTTTCCACTGCGCAGAGAGAATTGTCTTTGAATATAACGGTCAGCCGCATTTTCAAAAGTCAGAGAAGTCAACAGTCAAGAGTGAAGACAGATCAGCGAGTCAAGACGTCCACAGGACGAGCAGTCGCATGGAGCGGCTGGCTCCGAGCCTCGCTGAGTAGCGAGGATCGCATGAGTCGCCATGTATCAACGAAAGTGAGTCATACAGCAGTGGAGAGAAACTGCTATCAGCTAATCAGCGCTGAGAGCGCTCGAGCATCTCCAAAAAGAAAGCACGTGCAACGTGGCTCAACCAGCAGCGGAAAAGCTTGGGCAGCCGCCAACAACTTCAGCTAACCAGTGACCAAGCGCGTGCGACTTGAGTCATACAGCAGTGGAGGAAACCTGCTGTCAGAGAGCCGCCAACAACCTCAACAAAGAGAGCGCGTGCGAATCGGCTCACTCAGCAGAAGAAAAAATTGACCTGTCGCCGGCGAGCGCAGCGTCAGATACTACAGCAGCGGAAAGAGCGCGCGCCGGCGTAGCTCATCCAGCAGTGGAGGAAACTGCTGTCAGCGAATCAGCACGGGCGCGTTCGCGCATCTTCAAGGAGAGGGAGCGCGCGCCACCAGCGTGCCATCAGCACCAGCATCAGCACCAGCGCGTGCCAACAGCGCGCCACCAGCGTGCCATCAGCATCAGCACCAGCACGTGCCAACAGCGTGCCACCAGCGTGCTACAGCACGCAACTTCGCGTCACCGTCGTCGGCGCGACGACGGCGAGCGTCGTGCTGACTCATCCAGCCAGCGGTGGACAGAAACTGGCAGTCGTTCGTATGCCCCTCCCCCACACTCCCTTCTCACTCCCCCACCGCTACACAACGAACAAACATTTTTTTTGGCAAGGAAATCAACCTAGGCGTTTGCTCAACGCAAGAAATCAACAACACTCCCATTAAACATACAAGACTCATGATAACTGCGTCAACTATTAGCTGATAACGAAAAACATCCCCACCCATTGAGTTACGTTGATGAGGCAATCATAATTATTTCAGTAGAACGCTTTAATTGCATAATCGTTGATGAATCAATGAACGAACATCGCCGTGGTACTGTGCTGACGATTTCAAGCATAATAATTTCGCATATCAGAATGTGTTAAGGATTGGATACGAATCAAAGACCGAGTGCCGTGTTGTGTAATCATTCAAGAATACGAGTTTGCATATTATAAGGTCAAGGTTTTGATAGAATAGTTCGCTTGTTTTTAATCTCTCTCTCAACAACCGATCGATTGCGTTACGCGTCGGGAATTAACCACAGGTGCCGCTATCGAGGTGAAACAACGCAATCGTGATGGTATCATGTTAACGCTGTGTTGAAATTCCAACATCCCGAGATTGAGTTTTCATATTATCCAAAAATTAAAGTTAGCTAGAAAATAAAATTGATCAAAGCAGGTTTGTGTGTGATTCTTCCTGAAATTCTGCATAATATTGTTCTGCGTATGAGATCTGAATCCTGGGGACCTATCATAAGCACACTATCACCACACATAATCCATAACACATAATTCATAATGTTCAATCGAGAGTAATCGTATCCTTATCGATAATACGGAATTAAAGAGCAGAGTGGAATCGACTCTCTCTCATTCACGCTCACAACGCCTGCGTCACTGCATACGATTAATTGCGTTATTCCAAATCATAACACAATCCTCGTCACCGAGGCTCGACCTTATAATCCATAATGACCTGAATTATCATAACCATGCCCACTCGCATAAATTAATACGATTATCTCTCGAATCAGCATAATTTATGCGCATAATTACACAATTAACATAATTTCGGATAAATTATGCAAATTTCATTTAATTCTCATTATTTTCATCAATTTTCATAACACCTATATATACAACAGGGGGATGACGTGACTCCCCCCTCCCCCCATCCCCAACGGCTAGAGCGCTCCTAACGGCCGCAAAGAGGATTCGATTGGATGCGTGGGATGACGTCACATGACCCGGGGGGGTTGGGGGGCGGGGTTAAGGGGCTTGCTACATATATAAGTGTGGTGCAGGAGGGAGAATTTGTGGCAGAGTCCTTCTGGAGCGGCGGCAGCGGAGAGAGAGAGGAGCTAGCCGTCCTCAGGGTCCGCGCTCGGGACGCCTGCAGGGTGGAGCTGAGAGCGATCGACGACACAAAGTCCCCCAAGGCGAGAGAGAGAGAGAGAAACATCTCCCTCGGCCCCGTCGGGCAGCGGCGGCAGCGGCCGCAGAGGTGAGCGGCAGACACGGACAAAGGAGGTCAGTTCGGTCGGCTCGGGCTCAGGCAGTGGACGCACTCTGAGACGGGTAGGTGAGAGAGGAGGAAGGGCTGCTGCTGGCTGGAGGGAGACATACACGGGAAATAAATTTTAGCGCAGACTGACTTTGTGACGCGTGTGTGCGTGCGTGTGTGTGTGAAGAGCGGTTACGGCCTTCATAGGTGCTGCTCGCTAACAGCACTTGCCCCTACAGTCTGTTAAGGCTATATGGGGGATCTTTGTGAAGAGCGGTGGGACAGCGATTGGCGTACCACGCTGTGCGTGTGTGTGGGTGGCTTTAATCAGCATAGGCACCCGTAAATAAATAATTAAACAGAGGGACGTTTGACTTTCACCGCAAGCGAGCGCGCAGAGATTAATTAATTAATTGCTTACCGAGCGCGCGCAGAGATTAATTAATTAATTGCTTACCCAGCGCGTGCATATTAAACTACCCTACTACGGCTGCCCGCACCCACGCGCGTGGGTGGTCGCGCGCGTGGGTGGGGGGGTCACGTGGGTGGGGGAGGGCCGTCCAGCCCCCGTTGGCTGTTGACACAACGGCTTAGTATAAATAAATAATTAACTCTGAGCAGCCGCCAGCGGCGAGTGGGGGGGGTGGAGGGGTGCTGACGTCACACCCCACCCGCTCGCGGGGGAGGGGGGAGGGGAAGATCAGTCCCCCCCCACCTAATGGGGAGTGGGGAGGGGGAGATCAGTCCCCCCCACCTAATGGGGAGTGTGGAGGGGGGCACTAGCCCCCCACAGATGGAACCAGGGGGGTCGGTGTGTACTGTGAGGCTGTGTGTGTAGTGTGAGGCTGTGTGTGTGGTGTGAGGCGTGTGTTGCCCTGGCTTGCCCTGGCTTGCCCCAGCAACGTCACGTGGTGTGCCTCGTCACTGCTGCTGCTGCTGCTGCCACCACAACACGCTTAGGGCTTTAAGGCTTTTCTGTTTATTATGAATCTGTCATTTTCCATGATTAGTCTGTGGTTTTCATTATTAATCTGTCATTGTTGATTATGAGCCTGTCATTAATATGTCATTTTTCATTATTAACCTAATTTGTGTGTATTATTAATCTGTCATTTTTCATTATTAACCTAATTTTTGTTTATTATTAATCTGTCATTTTACGACGGCAAAAACGTGGTAGTCACGGCGACATTTGTCATCAGTGTTGTGAGTAGCCCGCACTGAGAGCACGACTACACACACAGACATACACAAACACACAGGTTGTGTGTCTGTGTGTGTGGGGTGAGGTTGCACAAGAGACACACACACAGACACACACAGACACACAGACACACAGGTTGTGTGTGTGTGTGGGGTGAGGTTGCACAAGAGACACACACACAGACACACACAGAGACACACACACACAGGTTGTGTGTGTGGGGTGAGGTTGCACAAGAGACACACACAGAGACACACAGAGACACACACACAGACACACACAGGTTATTGTGTGTGTATGTGTGGGGTAAGGTTGCACCAAAGACACACACAGACACACACACACAGAGACACAGGTTGTTGTGTGTGTGTGTCTGTGTGTCTGTGTGTATCTGTGTTTGTGTATCTGTGTGTGTGTCTGTGTGTGTGTGTGTCTGTTTGTGTGTCTGTGTGTGTGTGTGTCTGTGTGTGTCTCTGTGTGTGTGTCTGTGTGTGTGTACGTGTGTGTGTGTATCTGTGTGTCTGTATGTGTCTGTCTGTGTGTGTGTTAAGGTTGCACCATGTCGAGCCCATTGAAGCTGATCGTGAGCGCCGATTCCAACCGTGGGGGGCGGCGCTACATGGAGGACATCACAGAGGTGGGCGGAGTCTCTGTGTGTGTGTGTCTCTGTGTGTGTCTGTGTGTGTCTCTGTGTGTGTGTCTGTGTGTGTGTCTCTGTGTGTGTCTGTGTGTGTGTGTCTGTGTGTCTGTGTGTGTGTCTCTGTGTGTGTGTGTCTCTGTGTGTGTGTCTCTGTGTGTCTCTGTGTGTGTCTGTGTGTGTCTCTGTATGTCTCTGTGTGTGTATCTGTGTGTCTGTGTGTGTCTCTGTGTGTGTCTGTGTGTGTCTCTGTGTCTCTGTGTGTGTGTCTCTGTGTGTGTGTGTGTCTGTGTGTGTGTCTGTGTGTCTCTGTGTGTGTGTCTCTGTGTGTGTCTGTGTGTGTCTCTGTGTGTGTGTCTGTGTGTCTCTGTGTGTGTGTCTCTGTGTGTCTCTGTGTGTGTCTGTGTGTGTGTGTCTCTGTGTCTCTGTGTGTGTCTCTGTGTGTGTCTCTGTGTGTGTGGGGAGCGATAGTGTAGCGGTTAGCGCGCTGCACTATGAACCTGGCGACCCCGAGTTCGATTCCCGCTCACGGCCAACACCCAGTGGCGATTATCTGAACCGGTCCTGGGCCTCCCCCTAGGTCGATTCGGCCTCAAACGAGTACCCGGTGCGGTGCGTGAACATCGCCACCGGGGAGACAAAGGCGGCCGGGCGTGGTGCCGGCCACCCACCCCCTCGTGTGCCCTCGCGGCCATCGCTGGCGCCGCTCGCTAACGGCACTCGCCTCTACGGTCCGCCAAGGCTGCACGGGGGATCTTTGTCCGCCGGGTCGCCGGTCGAGGCCTAGGACCGACCCACAATGCACCGCTCGCGTCACGTGACGTTCCCCTCGCCGCCCCGTGCCCGCAGGTCTCCACCGAGGGCGACGGGGACGCCATCTTCCTGGCCGTGTTCGACGGCCACGGCGGCCCCCAGGCCGCTCGATTCGCCCGCCGCTGCCTCTGGCCCTCGATCCGTGCCCAGCCCGGGCTGTGGGGCGCCACCGACCCCGCGGGAGTTTGCCACGCCATCCGTGACGGCTTCCTGGCGTGCCAGCGTGCCATGTGGGAGGAGCTGGGTGGGTCTCACGCGTGCTGCGTTATACACTACACTATACACTACTATACTATACACTACACTATACACTACTAGATATACTACACTATACACTACTATACTATACACTACACTACTATACACTACTATATACACTACACTATACACTACACTATACACTACACTATACATTACTATACACTACACTATACACTACTATACACTACACTATACACTACACTATACACTACACTACTATACACTACACTACTATACACTACTATACACTACACTATACACTACACTATACACTACACTACTATACACTACACTATATACTACACTATACACTACACTATACACTACTATACATTACTATACACTACACTATACACTACACTACTATACACTACTATACACTACACTATACACTACACTATACACTACTATACACTACACTACTATACACTACACTATACACTACACTATACACTACTATACACTACTATACGCTACACTACTATACACTACACTATACACTACACTACTATACACTACACTACTATACACTACACTATACACTATACACTACTATACACTATACACTACACTATACACTACTATACACTACACTACACTATATACTACACACTACACTACACACTACATTACACTATACACTACACTATACACTACACTAAATTAACGTTTTGTTCCACCATTGGAACCTCGTTTGCCTGTAACACAATATGATAATTATTTTTTTTTAACCCTTTCATCTGGCAACAAAACTGACACCATTTTTTTCGTATACAAGGAGTCATTGTTTGTGCATTGAGCACAATACCTGCGGTCGGAATGCAAACACAAAACACGCAGCTCTGATAATGCATTGGCGGTGGAATTGATAAGTCCACACCCGAGACAGCTTCCCTTAGAGCCTCGTCTCACACGCGGTGTTAGACCAGGTGATGATGATGACGTCTCACACGCGGTGTTAGACCAGATGATGATGATGACGTCTCACACTTGCGGTGTTAGACCAGGTGATGATGACGTCTCACACGCGGTGTTAGACCAGGTGATGATGACGTCTCACACGCGGTGTTAGACCAGATGATGATGACGTCTCACACTTGCGGTGTTAGACCAGGTGATGATGACGTCTCACACTTGCGGTGTTAGACCAGGTGAAGATGACGTCTCACACACGCGGTGGTAGACCAGATGATGATGACGTCTCACACTTGCGGTGTGAGACCGGATGATGATGATGTCTCACACTTGCGGTGTTAGACCAGGTGATGATGACGTCTCACACTTGCGGTGTTAGACCAGGTGATGATGATGTCACACACTTGCGGTGTTAGACCAGGTGATGATGACGTCTCACACTTGCGGTGTTAGACCAGGTGATGATGACGTCTCACACTTGCGGTGTTAAAGCAGATGATGATGACGTCTCACACTTGCGGTGTTAGACCAGATGATGATGACGTCTCACACTTGTGGCGTTAGACCAGATGATGATGATGACGTCACACACTTGCGGCGTTAGACCAGGTGATGATGACGTCTCACACTTGCGGTGTTAGACCAGGTGATGATGACGTCTCACACTTGCGGTTTTAGACCAGGTGATGATGATGTCACACACTTGCGGTGTTAGACCAGGTGATGATGACGTCTCACACACGCAGTGTTAGACCAGATGATGATAATGTCTCACACTTGCGGTGTTAGACCAGGTGATGATGACGTCTCACACACGCAGTGTTAGACCAGGTGATGATGACGTCTCACACAGGCGGTGTTAGACCAGGTGATGATGACGTCTCACACTTGCGGTGTTAGACCAGGTGATGATGACGTCTCACACTTGTGGCGTTAGACCAGATGATGATGATGACGTCACACACTTGCGGCATTAGACCAGGTGATGATGACGTCTCACACTTGCGGTGTTAAAGCAGATGATGATGACGTCTCACACTTGCGGTGTTAGACCAGATGATGATGACGTCTCACACTTGTGGCGTTAGACCAGATGATGATGATGACGTCACACACTTGCGGCATTAGACCAGGTGATGATGACGTCTCACACTTGCGGTGTTAGACCAGGTGATGATGACGTCTCACTCTTGCGGTGTTAGACCAGGTGATGATGACGTCTCACACTTGCGGTTTTAGACCAGGTGATGATGATGTCACACACTTGCGGTGTTAGACCAGGTGATGATGACGTCTCACACACGCAGTGTTAGACCAGATGATGATAATGTCTCACACTTGCGGTGTTAGACCAGGTGATGATGACGTCTCACACACGCAGTGTTAGACCAGGTGATGATGACGTCTCACACAGGCGGTGTTAGACCAGGTGATGATGACGTCTCACGCTTGCGGTGTTAGACCAGATGATGATGATGACGTCTCACACTTGCGGTGTTAGACCAGGTGATGATGACGTCTCACACTTGCGGTGTTAGACCAGGTGATGATGACGTCACACACACGGTGTTAGACCATATGATGATGACGTCTCACACTTGCGGTGTTAGACCAGGTGATGATGACGTCTCACACTTGCGGTGTTAGACCAGGTGATGATGATGTCTCACACACGCGGTGTTAGACCAGATGATGATGACGTCTCACACGCTGTGTGAGACCAGGTGATGATGACGTCTCACACTTGCGGTGTTAGACCAGGTGATGATGACGTCTCACACTTGCGGTTTTAGACCAGGTGATGATGATGTCACACACTTGCGGTGTTAGACCAGGTGATGATGACGTCTCACACACGCAGTGTTAGACCAGATGATGATAATGTCTCACACTTACGGTGTTAGACCAGGTGATGATGACGTCTCACACACGCAGTGTTAGACCAGGTGATGATGACGTCTCACACAGGCGGTGTTAGACCAGGTGATGATGACGTCTCACACTTGCGGTGTTAGACCAGGTGATGATGACGTCTCACACTTGCGGTGTTAGACCAGGTGATGATGACGTCTCACACTTGCGGTGTTAAAGCAGATGATGATGACGTCTCACACTTGCGGTGTTAGACCAGGTGATGATGACGTCTCACACTTGCGGTTTTAGACCAGGTGATGATGATGTCACACACTTGCGGTGTTAGACCAGGTGATGATGACGTCTCACACACGCAGTGTTAGACCAGATGATGATAATGTCTCACACTTGCGGTGTTAGACCAGGTGATGATGACGTCTCACACACGCAGTGTTAGACCAGGTGATGATGACGTCTCACACAGGCGGTGTTAGACCAGGTGATGATGACGTCTCACGCTTGCGGTGTTAGACCAGATGATGATGATGACGTCTCACACTTGCGGTGTTAGACCAGATGATGATGACGTCTCACACTTGTGGCGTTAGACCAGATGATGATGATGACGTCACACACTTGCGGCATTAGACCAGGTGATGATGACGTCTCACACTTGCGGTGTTAGACCAGGTGATGATGACGTCTCACTCTTGCGGTGTTAGACCAGGTGATGATGACGTCTCACACTTGCGGTTTTAGACCAGGTGATGATGATGTCACACACTTGCGGTGTTAGACCAGGTGATGATGACGTCTCACACACGCAGTGTTAGACCAGATGATGATAATGTCTCACACTTGCGGTGTTAGACCAGGTGATGATGACGTCTCACACACGCAGTGTTAGACCAGGTGATGATGACGTCTCACACAGGCGGTGTTAGACCAGGTGATGATGACGTCTCACGCTTGCGGTGTTAGACCAGATGATGATGATGACGTCTCACACTTGCGGTGTTAGACCAGGTGATGATGACGTCTCACACTTGCGGTGTTAGACCAGGTGATGATGACGTCACACACACGGTGTTAGACCATATGATGATGACGTCTCACACTTGCGGTGTTAGACCAGGTGATGATGACGTCTCACACTTGCGGTGTTAGACCAGGTGATGATGATGTCTCACACACGCGGTGTTAGACCAGATGATGATGACGTCTCACACGCTGTGTGAGACCAGGTGATGATGACGTCTCACACTTGCGGTGTTAGACCAGGTGATGATGACGTCTCACACTTGCGGTTTTAGACCAGGTGATGATGATGTCACACACTTGCGGTGTTAGACCAGGTGATGATGACGTCTCACACACGCAGTGTTAGACCAGATGATGATAATGTCTCACACTTGCGGTGTTAGACCAGGTGATGATGACGTCTCACACACGCAGTGTTAGACCAGGTGATGATGACGTCTCACACAGGCGGTGTTAGACCAGGTGATGATGACGTCTCACACTTGCGGTGTTAGACCAGGTGATGATGACGTCTCACACTTGCGGTGTTAGACCAGGTGATGATGACGTCTCACACTTGCGGTGTTAAAGCAGATGATGATGACGTCTCACACTTGCGGTGTTAGACCAGGTGATGATGACGTCTCACACTTGCGGTTTTAGACCAGGTGATGATGATGTCACACACTTGCGGTGTTAGACCAGGTGATGATGACGTCTCACACACGCAGTGTTAGACCAGATGATGATAATGTCTCACACTTGCGGTGTTAGACCAGGTGATGATGACGTCTCACACACGCAGTGTTAGACCAGGTGATGATGACGTCTCACACAGGCGGTGTTAGACCAGGTGATGATGACGTCTCACGCTTGCGGTGTTAGACCAGATGATGATGATGACGTCTCACACTTGCGGTGTTAGACCAGGTGATGATGACGTCTCACACTTGCGATGTTAGACCAGGTGATGATGACGTCACACACACGGTGTTAGACCATATGATGATGACGTCTCACACTTGCGGTGTTAGACCAGGTGATGATGACGTCTCACACTTGCGGTGTTAGACCAGGTGATGATGATGTCTCACACACGCGGTGTTAGACCAGATGATGATGACGTCTCACACGCTGTGTGAGACCAGGTGATGACGACGTCTCACACTTGCGGTGTTAGACCAGATGATGATGACGTCTCACACGCGGTGTTAGACCAGATGATGATGATGACGTCTCACACTTGCGGTGTTAGACCAGGTGATGATGAAGTCTCACACTTGCGGTGTTAGAGCAGATGATGATGACGTCTCACACTTGCGGTGTTAGACCAGGTGATGATGACGTCTCACACTTGCGGTGTTAGACCAGGTGACGATGACGTCTCACACTTGCGGTGTTAGACCAGGTGATTATGACGTCACACACTTGCGGTGTTAGACCAGGTGATGATGACGTCTCACACTTGCGGTGTTAGACCAGGTGATGATGACGTCTCACACTTGCGGTGTTAGACCAGATGATGATGACGTCTCACACTTGCGGTGTTAGACCAGATGATGATGATGACGTCTCACACTTGCGGTGTTAGACCAGGTGATGATGACGTCTCACACTTGCGGTGTTAGACCAGGTGATGATGACGTCTCACACACGCAGTGTTAGACTAGATGATGATGATGTCTCACACTTGCGGTGTTAGACCAGGTGATGATGACGTCTCACACAGGCGGTGTTAGACCAGATGATGTCTCACACTTGCGGTGTTAGACCAGATGATGATGACGTCTCACACTTGCGGTGTTAGACCAGGTGATGATGACGCCAAAAGGCGCAACGTTTTGTCGTGTATGATTGGGGCCAAATGTAGCTGATAGAGGCAAAATAAACATTGAAATTGGTTTAATTTGTTGATCAGGGAAGTCTTCTGTATCTTCCACAATAGACGAAGGGGGAACATTCTCTGTGCCTGCTGCGCAATTTGAACAACCCCCCCCCCCCCCGTAACTTCACCTTAGCGCTGTTTTCAATCACCCGAAGCTGTTAACTGACGAATTTGATCTTAGTATAGGAATAGGTTTTACCCTTTTAACTGGCACAAAAACTGACACCTTTATTCAAGGCATCATGTTTGCAATAACCACAACACAAGCAGTCAAAATGCAAACAAAAGAGACAACTCTGATAATAAAAAGGGTAAAAACTATTACTAGGTTGTAAATGCTCACCCCGAGCCCTCAATACTCTGATAGTACGCTGTTTTTGAGTTGTACGCCTTTTGGCGTCTTCTGGTCCAACACCAGTGGAGACTAGGCTCTAAGAAAAGCCGTCTCGCGTGTGGACCAATCAAATTCAAGGACAGTGCCAATATTATTATCAGAGTTGTCTCTTTTGTTTGCATTTTGACTGCTTGTGCTGTGGTTATTGCAAACATGATGCTTTGAATAAAGGTGTCAGTTTTTCTGCCAGTTAAAAGGGTAAAACCTATTACTATATATTGTTACTGGCAAAGGAGGTCTCATAATGAATTTGATCTTCTCCGATGGACGCTGCTTGATAGCGGAGAGTGAAGAAACGTGAGTGTGGCTGATGCTGTCTGAAGTTACCTAGGAAATAACGAAGAGCAAAGAGAAGCGGTAGAGTTACCAATAAATTGATCAGAGTCTAATTTTATTTTGTCTCAATGTAATGGCAGGGAATATTGACAGAAATAACGTCATCAAACACTTCGCTGCATTTCACTGTAGCACTGCATTAATGGCAGTGAATGTTGCACGATACATTTATTTCGCCCATGGCTAATGTGTAAGAGATTCTCGCAACATTTTTCATATTTGATATATTTTTGTTCAATAACATTGAAAATTGTAAAACGTTTCAAAATACAAAAAAAACTTTTACAATTTAATTTTTGTTATAACAAATTTAATAACATAAAATTCCTAGCAACAATTGTCCATCTTACCTTCCAGAGGTTTTTTTTGGCACACTCACCCACCCACTCAATCACTCACCCACCCACCCACTCACACAGTCACTCACCCACACAGTCATTCACCCACCCACCCACTCACACAGTCACTCACCCACTCAGTCACTCACCCACCCACACAGTCACTCAATCACTCACCCATCCACTCACACAGTCACTCACCCACTCAGTCACTCACTCACCCACTCAATCACTCACCCACCCACCCACACAGTCACTCACCCACTCAGTCACTCACCCACACAGTCACTCACCCACCCACCCACTCAATCACTCACCCACCCACTCACACAGTCACTCACCCACCCACCCACTCAATCACTCACCCACTGACAGAGTCACTTCCCACTCAGTCACTCACCCACCCACTCAATCACTCACCCACCCACCCACTCACACAGTCACTCACCCTCTCAGTCACTCACCCACCCACTCAATCACCCACCCACCCACTCACACAGTCACTCACCCAGTCAGTCACTCACCCACCCACCCACTCAGTCACCCACCCACCCACCCACACAGTCACTCACCCACTCAGTCACTCACCCACCCACTCAATCACCCACCCACCCACTCACACAGTCACTCACCCAGTCAGTAACTCACCCACCCACTCAATCACCCACCCACTCAGTCACTCACCCACTCAGTTACTCACCCACCCACTCAATCACTCACCCACCCACCCACTCACTCACCCACCCACTCAATCACTCACTCACCCACCCACCCACACAGTCACTCACCCACACCCCTGTCTAACTCCCCCCCCCCCCCTACAGGAGGCAGCTGGTCGCGCACACGGCAGGGCCATCCCAGCACGACAGGCACCACGGCTTGCTGCTGCCTCATCAGGGGCGGTGACGAGCTCTACGTCGCCCACGTGGGAGACTCGCGAGCCGTCATCGCCCAGCGCCACCCCCGGGGGGGGGGCACCCCCACAGACGGACCCCCCCCCCCTTCAACGCACCCCGTCTATTCATTGGCCCCCCCTTCCTCACTGCGACCCATTTATTCAGCGGGCCCCCCTTCTTCCTTGCGCCCCATTTATTCAGCGGACCCCCCTTCGGACATGGGCCCCCCTTCTGTGAAGGCCCACCTAGCCTGGGACGGAACCCCACCTACGCATGGCCAAGTCGTGGCGGACTTCATAGCGGCCATCGGCCAAGCCGTGGCAACACCGCAACCACCGCCACTGTCACAACCACCACAACTACAACCACAACCACCACTGTCACAACCACCACAACCACAACCACCACTGTCACAACCACCACCACCACTGTCACAACCACCACCACTGTCACAACCACCACAACCACAACCACCACCACTGTCACAACCACCGCCACTGTCACAACCACCACAACTACAACCACAACCACAACCACCACTGTCACAACCACCACAACCACCACCACCGCCACCACCACCACTGTCACAACCACCACCACCACTGTCACAACCACCACCACCACCACTGTCACAACCACCACCACCACCACGGCCACCACTGTCACAACCACCACCACCACCACTGTCACAACCACCACCACCACGGCCACCACCACTGTCACAACCACCACCACTGTCACAACCACCACCACCACCACCACGGCCACCACTGTCACAACCACCACCACTGTCACAATCACCACCACCACCACGGCCACCACCACTGTCACAACCACCATCACCACCACCACGGCCACCACCTCTGTCACAACCACCACCACCACTGTCACAACCACCACCACTGTCACAACCACCATCACCACCGCCACCACCACCACTGTCACAACCACCACCACTACAACCACCGCCACCACCACGGCCACCACTGTCACAACCACCACCACCACTGTCACAACCACCACCACCACTGTCACAACCACCACCACCACTGTCACAACCACCGCCACCACCACGGCCACCACTGTCACAACCACCACCACCACCGCCCCGGCAGGAGGTGGACAAGGAGGAGGTGGTGGACGAGGTGGAAGAGGAGGAGGTGGACAAGGAGGTGGTGGTGGACAAGGAGGTGGATAAGGTGGTGGAGGTGGACGAGGTGGTGGAGGAGGTGGACGAGGTGGTGGATGAGGAGGTGGACGAGGTGGAGGAGGTGGTGGACGAGGTGGTGCCGCTACTTGCCGTGGCGTTGACGCGCGACCACAAGCCGGAGGATCCAGTGGAGAGGGAACGCATCGAGAGGCTGGGCGGGCGGTAAGACATTCGTGTGTATGTGTGTGTGTGCCTATGATACCATCAGTAGGCCTGGGCTCTGGGTCGTTCTTCGTGCTTTTGGAGTACCTGACCCTCTGCTCACGATCATTAAGGACCTTCATGATGGTGAGCGGGCCCGGGTAAAACTACGTGGCCGGGAGTCAGAGCCATTCCCTGTACACCTTGGGGTGCGACAGGGATGTCCTCTGGCTCCCACATTATTTAACATCTATTTTGACCGCGTAGTTCGTGAAGCCTTCAATAGCTGTACCGGGGGAATCTCCATATGGTACAGATATAATGGGAGGCTGATCGATGCCCGGGTGCGGTCAAGGGATGGCTCCCTATTGCTCAACCACGTTATGTCTGCTGATTTGGTAATAGCTGCTCATTCAGAGGAGGAGTTGGAGACGCTGCTGCTGAGACTGGAGCGTGCCACTAAGAGGTGGGGCCTTACCATCAGCCCCACCAAAACTAAGCACCTGCCTGGGTATTTTGTACCATCGGACACTCCACCCCCACAACTCCCTATCAGGGATGGGGCAGTTGTGGAGAGTGTGGAGAGTTTCCCATACCTGGGCAGTGTGCTTATGACTGGCTCCAGTTTAACAGCAGAGGTCTCACTCCGAATCAGTCGAGCAGCAATATCTTTTCATCGGTTGCGTAACGCTGTGTGGAAGCTACCTGGTTTGTCGCTCCGCACTAAGCTTCAGGTCTTCTCGGCCACGGTCATTCCCTCCCTTCTATACGCTTGCGAAACATGGACCCCCCTAATGGAACATCTTCGCCGGTGTGAAACATTTAGGCTGGCCTGCCTACGATCCATCCTGGGTTTAACCAGACTGGATTGTGTGAGGAGCTCACAAATCCTTGAAAGATCTGGACAAGGTCCCATCGGTGAGCTCCTCCGGCGGGCAAGGCTGCGATGGCTGGGTCATGTAGCCCGCATGCCCAGCCACCTCATACCGAAACAGCTTTTGTTCGGCCAGATTGAGGGGGCTAAGCGGGCGCGGCACGGGCTAGAGAAGAGATGGAGTGATGTGGTACAAGAGGACGTGGAGCTGAGTGGACTTGCCGATGACTGGTACCAGCGGTGTCAAGATCGGCCTCTGTGGAGGAGGCTCGTGAAGGACGCTACTGGGCAGTTGGAGGCAGTCGCCCACCAACAACAACGGAGGGCAGAGGAGCGACGCTCACAACAACGAGCGGAGCGCCGGGTGGCTAAAGCACAGCAGGTTGGCACAGTAGGGGGCACAGGTGCTGCATCAGCCAGTCATCTCAGTCAGTCGACCCGTGGCACCTGGGTCTGCCCCGTGACCTCCTGCCAGCGGGCGTTCGACACTTCACGTGGCCTCAGGGTGCACATAGCCTGGCACAAGCGTCGTGGTGACGTCACCGCCACTTAGTGGCAAATGGCGGTTGTTGTTCTTGTGTATGTGTGTGTGTGTATGTGTGTGTGTATGTGTGTGTATGTGTGTGTGTCTGTGTGTGTATGTGTGTGTCTGTGTGTGTGTGTGTGTATGTGTGTGTGTATGTGTGTCTGTGTGTGTGTATGTGTATAATACCCAGGCACCTGCCTGGGTATTTTGTACCATCGGACACTCCACCCCCACAACTCCCAATCGGTGATGGGGCAGTTGTGGAGAGAGTGGAGAGTTTCCCATACCTGGGCAGTGTGCTTATGACCGGCTCTAGTTTAACAGCAGAGGTCTCACTCCGAATCAGTCCAGCGACAATATATTTTCATCGGTTGTGTAACGCTGTGTGGAAGCTACCTGGTCTGTCGCTCCACAGTAAGCTTCAGGTCTTCTCGGCCACGGTCATTCCCTCCCTTCTCTACGCTTGCGAAACGTGGACCCCCCTAATGGAACATCTTCGCCGGTGTGAAACATTTAGGCTGGCCTGCCTACGATCCATCCTGGGTTTAACCAGGCTGGATTGTAGTGAGGAGCTCACAAATCCTTGAAAGATCTGGGCAAGGCACCATCGGTGAGCTCCTCCGGCAGGCAAGGCTGCGATGGCTGGGTCATGTAGCCCGCATGACCAGCCACCGCATGCCGAAACAGCTTTTGTTCGGCCGGATTGAGGGGGCTAAACGAGCTCGGCACGGGCTAGAGAAGAGATGGAGTGATGTGGTACAGGAGGACGTGGAGCTGAGTGGACTTGCCGATGACTGGTGCCAGCGGTGTCAAGATCGGCCTCTGTGGAGGAGGCTTGTGAAGGACGCTTCTGGGCAGTTGGAGGCAGTCGCCCTCCAACAACAACGGAGGGCGGAGGAGCGACGCTCACAACAACGAGCGGAACGCCGGGTGGCTAAAGCACAGCAGGTTGCCACAGTAGGGGGCACAGGTGGTGCATCAGCCAGTCGTCTCAATCAGTCGACCCGTGGCACCTGGGTCTGCCCCGTGACCTCCTGCCCGCGGGCGTTCGACACTTCACGTGGCCTCAGGGTGCACATAGCCTGGCACAAGCGTTGTGGTGACGTCATCGCCACTTAGTGGCGAATGGCGGTTGTTGTTGTGTGTGTGTATATATGTGTGTGTATGTGTGTGTGTATGTGTGTGTGTATGTGTGTATGGGTGTATGGGGAGGAGTAGTGTAGTGGTTAGCGCGCTGTGCTACGAACCTGATGACCCGGGTTCGATTCCCGCTCACAGCCAACACCAGTCACGATTATCTGAACCGGTCCAGGGCCTCCCCTAGGTCGACTAAGCCTCAAATGAATACCTGGTACGGTGTGTAAACATCGCCACTAGGGAGACAAAGGCGGCCGGGCGTGGTGCTGGGCACCCACCCCCTCGTGTACCGTTCCGGCCTCCGTAGGTGCTGCTCGCTAACAGCACTTGCCCCTACAGTCTGTTACAGGCTACACGGGGGATCTTTGTGTGTGCTCGCTAACAGCACTTGCCCCTACAGTCTGTTACAGGCTACACGGGGGATCTTTGTCTTTGTGTGTGCTCGCTAACAGCACTTGCCCGTACAGTCTGTTAAGGCTACACGGGGGATCTTTGTCTTTGTGTGTCTGCCCACCAGGGTGATGAGGAAGCCAGGGGGGCCTTGCCGTGTGGCCTGGAGGAGGCCCCTTGTGGCTCACTGCGGCCCTGGGCAGCAAAGCTCAGCCACGGAGGACATCCCCTTCCTGGCCGTGTCACGCTCCCTCGGTACACACACACACACCTACACACACACCTACACACACACACAGCTACACACACACCTATACACACACCTACACAACAACAACAACAACCGCCATTCGCCACTAAGTGGCGGTGACGTCACCACGATGCTTGTGCCAGGCTATGTGCACCCTGAGGCCACGTGAAGTGTCGAACGCCCGCTGGCAGGAGGTCACGGGGCAGACCCAGGTGCCACGGGTCGACTGACTGAGATGACTGGCTGATGCACCACCTGTGCCCCCTACTGTGCCAACCTGCTGTGCTTTAGCCACCCGGCGCTCCGCTCGCTGTTGTGAGCGTCGCTCCTCCGCCCTCCATTGTTGTTGGAGAGCGACTACCTCCAACTGCCCAGTAGCATCCTTCACGAGCCTCCTCCACAGAGGCCGATCTTGACACCGCTGGTACCAGTCATCGGCAAGTCCACTCAGCTCCACCTCCTCCTGTACCACATCACTCCATCTCTTCTCTAGCCCGTGCCGCGCTCGTTTAGCCCCCTCAATCCGGCCAAACAAAAGCTGTTTCGGCATGCGGTGGCTGGGCATGCGGGCTACATGACCCAGCCATCGCAGCCTTGCCCGCCGGAGGAGCTCACCGATGGTGCCTTGCCCAGATCTTTCAAGGATTTGTGAGCTCCTCACACAATCCAGTCTGGTTAAACCCAGGATGGATCGTAGGCAGGCCAGCCTAAATGTTTCTAACCGGCGAAGATGTTCCATTAGGGGGGTCCACGTTTCGCAAGCGTAGAGAAGGGAGGGAATGACTGTGGCCGAGAAGACTTGACGCTTAGTGCGGAGCGACAGACTAGGTAGCTTCCACACAGCGTTACGCAACCGATGAAAAGATATTGCCGCTCGACTGATTCGGAGTGAGACCTCTGCTGTTAAACTGGAGCCGGTCATAAGCACACTGCCCAGGTATGGGAAACTCTCCACTCTCTCCACAACTGCCCCATCACCGATTGGGAGTTGTGGGGGTGGAGTGTCCGCTGGTACAAAATACCCAGGCAGGTGCTTAGTTTTGGTGGGGCTGATGGTAAAGCCTCACCTCTTAGTGGCACGCTCCAGTCTCAGCAGCAGCGTCTCCAACTCCTCCTCTGAATGAGCAGCTATTACCAAATCATCAGCATACATGACGTGGTTGAGCAATAAGGAGCCATCCCTTGACCGCACCCGGGCATCGATCAGCCTACCATTATATATGTACCATATGGAGATTCCCCCGGTACAGCTATTGAAGGCTTCACGAACTACATGGTCAAAATAGATGTTAAATAATGTGGGAGCCAGAGGACATCCCTGTCGCACCCCAAGGTGTACAGGGAATGGCTCTGACTCCCGGCCACGTAGTTTTACCCGGGCCCGCTCACCATCATGAAGGTCCTTAATGATCGTGAGCAGAGGGTCAGGTACTCCAAAAGCATGAAGAACAACCCAGAGCCCAGGTCTACTGATGGTATCATAGGCCTTGACCAGGTCAAGAAAGCAGATATGTAGGTCTTTTTGGAATTCCCTACACCTCTGCTGTAGCAGACGGACAGAAAATATGGCATCTTTGCAGGACCGCCCTTTCCTGAAACCGCATTGGGGCTCCGCAAGCCTCTCCTCAGCGTGCCTGGCAAGGCGATGTTGAATAATCCTTGCCAGGACCTTTCCCGGCACACTGTAGTTGTTACAGTCTGTGCGGTCCCACTTCTTAAAAAGGGGGACCACCAGGGCATCCTTCCAATCCTGCGGACCCCGTCCAGTGGTCCAGACTGTTGTTATGATGTCATATAGGGCAGTCTGTGCACAAACGCCGCCCTCCCTCAGCATTTCGCTTGGGAGATCATCTCTGCCCGCTGCCTTTCCTGGTCTCAGACTCCAGATCGCCTTCAGTACTTCCTCAACAGATGGCACCTTAGCCAGCCACTCACAGGGGGTGACTTCTTCCAATATTTGAGGCACCGTAGCCTCAGCAGGGTCATCCTCACTTTGTGCCACGATGTTTTCCCGATTGAGGGATTTTCCCTCCCCCAGGACCTCACAGAAATGCTCAGCAAATCTGCAAACCTGTTCCTGGGGGTCGAAGATTGGGTCACCGTTTTTTTTCCTAATGATGGTAATAGGTGTGGCGCTGCAGATTACTTTTTTGATGGAGTTAAATAGAGATTTGTGATCACGGGCCACTGAGGCAGACTCCATCTCCTCAGCAACCCGCGACCACCACCCATCCTTGCAGCACCTCATGGCTCTCCGAACCTCCGAGCGAAGGCTGCGGTAAGCCTCCTCATTCTCTGACATGGGATTCTGTAACTGATGACAGTGGGCCTGTCGTTTTTTCTCAACCATCCTGAACACCTCCTCTGTCAGCCAGGGTCTCTGGGGAGGTCTGGACCGCGTACCCAAAGCAGCCATTGCAGCTGCATGAGTCACAGTCCTAAACCTCGCCCATTTACCCTCGACATCAGGAGGAGTCGGGGACGATGCCAATCCCAGCCGCAAGCGATGATGAAATTCTCGCTTGCAACTTTCATCAGATAACTGAGACCAGGCCACTTTAGGTTGGAATGGGGTCCTGGGTGTACACCCACCACCGGAGTTGAAGAATAGCAGGCACATCTTACAGATGACTAGTCGGATGGTCAGAAGGCAGATCAGCTCCACGGTAGGTCCTGGTGTCAAGGACATGGGCTCGCATCCGCTGGTCCGTCACTATCTAGTCCAGCAGATGTTCTTGCTTGGACTCGGCATGCATCCATGATGTTGTGTGGATGCGCCGATGCCGGAACAGCGTGTTGGTAATTACTAGCCCATGGGCTGCACAAAAATCTAGCAGCCTTCTACCGTTGTTATTGAGCTGATCTGGCCCATGCCCTCCAATCACTCCAGACCAGGTGCCAGTATCATGACCAACTCGGGCATTGAAGTCACCCAACATGATGACTCTATCCCGAGGGGCCACTTTAGCCAGCACCTGTGACAGGAGGTCATAGAAGTCATCTGACTCATCGGCTTTGCCTGCATCCCTCCACGGATGTTCATCTTCGGTGGGGGCATAAGTAACCACGACCACCATTCCTCGCCTCCAGTTGATGGGAAGGCGAGCCCAAAGTAGCCTGGGACTTACAGCTTCCCACACCTCACCGCCATGTTCCCACGCCCCTTTATTCTTTTGTTCAAAAGAAGAGCCACACCCTGTTGTTTGGCAGTCTGCTGCCCCGAGTAGAGGACTGTCCACCCCTCATAGTGGCAGGAGCCAGAGCCGGTCCACCGGACCTCCTGAATGCCACATAGATCCAGGCGGTACCGGTCCAGCTCCCGACAGAGGAGTGGCAGCCTCTCCTCCGCAGTGAGTGTTCGAACATTCCACGTGGCCACCCGTAGTGGTTTTTCGTTGTTTCTGGAGGAGCCCCGAGGGTAGATATTCAATCTCCTGGCTCCGCCAATTGGGGTTTGGCCAGGAGACGTCATAGACGCCTGGCCTCCCGGGGCCTCCGGCACAAGCTTATTAGTAATATATTCTTAATTCGTGGTTTAGTGGTAATTAATTGAAGGTGGAGGGGTTACCAGCCCCTCGCATCCATCCAGAGCCCCCGTTTAGCCCCTGTGTGTGTATGTAGAGGAGCCAATCAAAATTGGACCTCCCCCCACAGCACTGTCCACGACAGAGTTGCCCGTCCGGCACACACACCTACACACACACCTACACACACCTACACACACACCTATACACACACCTACACACACCTACACACACCCCTACACACACACCTACACACACCTACACACACACCTACACACACACACCTACACACACACACTTACACACACACACCTACACACACACCTACACACACCTACACACACACCTACACACACACACACCTATACACACCCGTGGCACCTCCTGGCGACCTCCTGCCAGCGGGCATTCGACACTTCATCTGGCGTTAAAAGTGCACGTAGCCTGGCACAGGCGCCCTGGTTATGTCATCGCCACCTAATGGCGAATGGCGGTTGTTGTGAAACGTGTGTTCATGTATATGTGTGTGTACGCATAGGTGTGTTTACGTGTGTGTTTACGAGTGTGTGTACGTGTGTGTACGTGTTTGTGTGTACGTGTGTGTGTGTACGTGTGTGTGTACGTGTGTGTACGTGTGTGTGTACGTGTGTGTACGTGTGTGTGTGTGTACGTGTGTGCGTGTGTGTGTACGTGTGTACGTGTGTGTGTACGTGTGTCCGTGTGTGTACGTGTCCATGTGTGTGCGTACGTGTGTACGTGTGTGTGTACGTGTGTGTACGTGTGTGTGTACGTGTGTAAGTGTGTGTGTACGTGTGTGTACGTGTGTGTGTGTATGTGTGTGTGTACGTGTGTGTGTACGTGTGTGTACGTGTGTGTGTGTACGTGTGTGTGTGTGTACGTGTGTGTGTGTACGTGTGTGAGTGTGTACGTGTGTGTGTGTACGTGTGTGTGTGTACGTGTGCACGTGTGCGTGTGTGTACGTGTGTGTGTGTGTACGTGTGTGTGAGTGTGTACGTGTGTGAGTGTGTACGTGTGTGAGTGTGTGTGTGTACGTGTGTACGTGTGTGTGTACGTGTGGGTGTGTGTACGTGTGTGTGTACGTGTGTGTGTGTGGTACGTGTGTGTGTGTACGTATGTGTGTGTACGTGTGTGTGTACGTGTGTGTGTGTGTACGTGTGTGTGTGTTGGCGATATCCCACAGGGGACCTCTGGAGCTACGACTTTGCGAGCGCCCAGTTTGTGGTCTCCCCCGAGCCGGACGTCAGCGCCTACAGGCTGGACCCAGGGCACCACCGCTACCTGGTGCTGGCCACCGACGGAGTCTGGGATGTCCTCACGCCCACAGAGGCCGTGGCGCTCTGTCATCGTGCGGACGCACAGCAGCAGCAGCGAGCACGGGCACGTCTACATACACACACACACGTCTACATAGACACAAACGTCTACATACACACACACACGTCTACATACATACACACACACGTCTACATACACTCACACACGTCTACATACACGCACACACATATACACACACACACACGTCTACATACACACACACACACGTCTACATACACACACACACATATACACACACGTATACATACACACACACACGTCTACATACACACACACGTCTACATACACACATACGTCTACATGCACACACACACACGTCTACATACACACACACGTCTACATACACACACACACGTCTACATACACACACACGCCTACATACACACACGTCTACATACACACACACTATACACTTACACACGTCTACATACACACACACACGTTTACACACACACACACGTCTACATACACACACGTCTACATACACACACACACGTCTACATACACACACACGTCTACATACACACGTCTACACACACACACGTCTACATACACACACGTCTACACACACACACACGTCTACACACACACACTATACATACACACACACACACACGTCTACATACACGCACACACGTCTACATATACACACACGTCTACATACACACACACATCTACATACACACACACACACGTCTACATACACACACACACGTCTACATACACACACACACGTCTACATACACACAAACGTCTACATACACACACACACGTCTACATACACACACACACATCTACATACACACACACACGTCTACATACACACACACACGTCTACATACACACACACACGTCTACATACACACACACGTCTACATACACACACGTCTACATGCACACACACACACGTCTACACACACACACACGTCTACACACACACACACGCCTACATACACACACACGCCTACATACACACACACACGTCTACATACACACACACACACGTCTACATACACACACACTATACACTTACACACGTCTACATACACACACACACGTTTACACACACACACACGTCTACATACACACACACACTATATATACACACACACACACGTCTACATACACACACACGTCTACATACACACGTCTACACACACACACGTCTACATACACACACACGCGTCTACATACGCACACACGTCTACATACACACACGTCTACATACACACACACGTCTACATACACACACACGTCTACATACACATGTCTACACACACACACGTCTACATACACACACACGTCTACACACACACACGTCTACATACACACACACACGTCTACATACACACACACGTCTACACACACACACTATACATACACACACACACGTCTACATACACGCACACACGTCTACATACACACACACATCTACATACACACACACACGTCTACATACACACACACACGTCTACATACACACACACACGTCTACATCCACACACACACATCTACACACACACACGTCTACATACACACACACACACGTCTACATACACACACACGTCTACATACACACGTCTACACACACACACGTCTGCATACACACACACACGTCTACACACACACACTATACATACACACACACGTCTACATACACATGTCTACACACACGTCTACATACACACACACGTCTACACACACACACTATACATACACACACACACGTCTACATACACGCACATACGTCTACATACACACACACATCTACATACACACACACACGTCTACATACACACACACACGTCTACATACACACACACACGTCTACATCCACACACACACATCTACACACACACACGTCTACATGCACTTACACGTCTCATCCTGCAGGCCAGCGGTGGTGGTGGTGCCGGTGGTGGTGGTGGTGATGTCGGTGGTGGTGCCGGTGGTTGTGCTGGTGGTGGTGCCGGTGGTTGTGCTGCTGGTGGTGCCGGTTGTTGTGCCGGTGGTGCCAGCAGCAGCAGCAGCGGTGTAGACCTGACGCTGGCGCAGGCGCTGGTGGCGGAGGCGCTGTCCCGCTGGCACCGGCTCGGCACCAAGGCCGACAACGTGAGCGCCGTGGTGGCGCGGCTGTGCCCGTCGGCGGCGTCGCCGGCGCCCCGGCTCGGTGCCGACGGCGCCGCCGGCGCCGTGCTCGTTGCCGGCGGAGGAGGAATGGTCGCTGGTGGTAGTGGTGGTGGCGCCGTCCGTGCGTCAGCCCTGGCCAGGAGTGGAACCGAGGTTCTACGAGGGCCGGGCACCGAGGAGCTACCCAGCAACAACAGCAGCAGCAGCAACAACAACAGCAACAGCAGCAGCGGCAACAGCAGCAGTGGGAAGTTCACTCCACTGCTGGCTGACCTGGTGAGGGCACCGTTACGATGCGTGGTGTGTGTGTGTACATGTGTATGTGTGTATGTGTGTGCGTGTGTACGTGTGTTTGTGTGTATGTGTATTTGTGTGCGTGTGTATGTGTGTTTGTGTGTATGTGTGCGTGTTTGTGTGTGTGTACGTGTGTACGTGTGCGTGTGTGTGCGTGTGTTTGTGCGTGTGTGTACGTGTGTTTGTGTGTATGTGTGTACGTGTGTGTGTGTTTGTGTGTATGTGTGCGTGTTTGTGTGTGTACGTGTGTGTGTATATGTGTTTATGTGTGTTTGTGTGTATGTGTGCGTGTTTGTGTGTGTACGTGTGTGTGTGTGTGTGTATATGTGTTTGTGTGTGTATGTGTTTGTGTGTATGTGTGTTTGTGTGTATGTGTGTGTGTTTGTGTGTACGTGTGTGTGTGTGTGGATGTGTACGTGTGTGTGTACGTGTGTTTGTGTGTAAGTGTGCGTGTGTTTGTCTGTCCAGCGAAACGATCCCCTACCTCATTGGTGTCGGACGGTAATGCTGTGACTCTGTGTGTGGTGAGTCTATGGGTCTTTGTGTGTGGTGAGTCTATGGGTCTCTGTGTGAGTGAGTCTATGGGTCTCTGTGTGTGGTGAGTCTATGGGTCTCTGTGTGTGGTGAGTCTATGGGTCTCTGTGTGTTGTGAGTCTATGGGTCTCTGTGTGTGGTGAGTCTCTGGGTCTCTGTGTGTGGTGAGTCTATGGGTCTCTGTGTGTGATGAGTCTATGGGTCTCTGTGTGTGGTGAGTCTATGGGTCTCTGTGTGTGGTGAGTCTATGGGTCTCTGTGTGAGTGAGTCTATGGGTCTCTGTGTGTGGTGAGTCTATGGGTCTCTGTGTGTGGTGAGTCTATGGGTCTCTGTGTGTGGTGAGTCTATGGGTCTCTGTGTGTGGTGAGTCTATGGGTCTCTGTGTGTGGTGAGTCTATGGGTCTCTGTGTGTGGTGAGTCTATGGGTCTCTGTGTGTGGTGAGTCTGTGGGTCTCTGTGTGGTGAGTCTATGGGTCTCTGTGTGTGGTGAGTATATGGGTCTCTGTGTGTGATGAGTCTATGGGTCTCTGTGTGTGGTGAGTATATGGGTCTCTATGTGTGGTGAGTCTATGGGTCTCTGTGTGTGGTGAGTCTATGGGTCTCTGTGTGATGAGTCTATGGGTCTCTGTGTGTGGTGAGTCTATGGGTCTCTGTGTGTGGTGAGTCTGTGGGTCTCTGTGTGTGGTGAGTCTATGGGTCTCTGTGTGTGGTGAGTCTATGGGTCTCTGTGTGTGGTGAGTCTATGGGTCTCTGTGTGTGGTGAGTCTATGAGTCTCTGTGTGTGGTGAGTCTATGGGTCTCTGTGTGTGGTGAGTCTATGGGTCTCTGTGTGTGGTGAGTCTATGAGTCTCTGTGTGTGGTGAGTCTATGGGTCTCTGTGTGTGGTGAGTCTATGGGTCTCTGTGTGTGGTGAGTCTATGAGTCTCTGTGTGTGGTGAGTCTATGGGTCTCTGTGTGTGGTGAGTCTATGGGTCTCTGTGTGTGGTGAGTCTATGGGTCTCTGTGTGTGATGAGTCTGTGGGTCTCTGTGTGTGGTGAGTCTATGGGTCTCTGTGTGTGGTGAGTCTATGGGTCTCTGTGTGTGGTGAGTCTATGGGTCTCTGTGTGTGGTGAGTCTATGAGTCTCTGTGTGTGGTGAGTCTATGGGTCTCTGTGTGTGGTGAGTCTATGGGTCTCTGTGTGTGGTGAGTCTATGGGTCTCTGTGTGTGATGAGTCTGTGGGTCTCTGTGTGTGGTGAGTCTATGGGTCTCTGTGTGTGGTGAGTCTATGGGTCTCTGTGTGTGGTGAGTCTATGGGTCTCTGTGTGGTGAGTCTATGGGTCTCTGTGTGTGGTGAGTCTATGGGTCTCTGTGTGTGGTGAGTCTATGGGTCTCTGTGTGGTGAGTCTGTGGGTCTCTGTGTGTGGTGAGTCTATGGGTCTCTGTGTGTGGTGAGTCTGTGGGTCTCTGTGTGGTGAGTCTATGGGTCTCTGTGTGTGGTGAGTCTATGAGTCTCTGTGTGTGGTGAGTCTATGGGTCTCTGTGTGTGGTGAGTCTATGAGTCTCTGTGTGTGGTGAGTCTATGGGTCTCTGTGTGTGGTGAGTCTATGGGTCTCTGTGTGTGGTGAGTCTATGGGTCTCTGTGTAGTGAGTCTGTGGGTCTCTGTGTGTGGTGAGTCTATGGGTCTCTGTGTGTGGTGAGTCTATGGGTCTCTGTGTGTGGTGAGTCTATGGGTCTCTGTGTGTGGTGAGTCTGTGGGTCTCTGTGTATGGTGAGTCTATGGGTCTTTGTGTGTGGTGAGTCTATGGGTCTCTGTGTGTTGTGAGTCTATGGGTCTCTGTGTGTGGTGAGTCTATGGGTCTCTATGTGGTGAGTCTATGGGTCTCTGTGTGTGGTGAGTCTATGGGTCTCTGTGTGTGGTGAGTCTATGGGTCTCTGTGTGGTGAGTCTATGGGTCTCTATGTGTGGTGAGTCTATGGGTCTCTGTGTGTGGTGAGTCTATGGGTCTCTGTGTGTGGTGAGTCTGTGGGTCTCTGTGTGTGGTGAGTTTATGGGTCTCTGTGTGTGGTGAGTCTATGGGTCTCTGTGTGTGGTGAGTCTATGGGTCTCTGTGTGTGGTGAGTATATGGGTCTCTATGTGTGGTGAGTCTATGGGTCTCTGTGTGTGGTGAGTTTATGGGTCTCTGTGTGATGAGTCTATGGGTCTCTGTGTGTGGTGAGTCTATGGGTCTCTGTGTGTGGTGAGTCTATGGGTCTCTGTGTGTGGTGAGTCTATGGGTCTCGGTGTGTGGTGAGTCTATGGGTCTCTATGTGTGGTGAGTCTTTGGGTCTCTGTGTGTGGGTAACTCCCCACCCCCTCCCTTTCCAGGGCTGCAGCCAGGAGGAGATTCCCAGCAAGCGCAGCCGCAGGAGCGGTCCTCACGAGGGCACCGCCTCAGACTAGCACCTCAGACTAGCGCCGCAGACTAGTACCTCAGACTAGCGCCTCAGACTAGCACCTCAGACTAGCGCCTCAGACTAGCGCCTCAGACTAGCGCCTCAGACTGGTGCCTCAGACTAGCACCTCAGACTGGCGCCTCAGACTAGCGCCTCGGACTAGCGCCTCAGACTAGTGCCTCAGACTAGTGCCTCAGACTAGCGCCTCAGACTGGTGCCTCAGACTAGCACCTCAGACTAGCGCCTCAGACTAGCGCCTCAGACTTGCGCCTCAGACTAGCGCCTCAGACTAGCGCCTCAGACTAGCGGGGACCCTGGTAGAGGGACCCCGGTAGATGGACCCTGGGACCCTGGTAGAGGGACCCTGGTAGAGGGACCCTAGTAGTGGGACCCTGGTAGAGGGACCCTGGTAGAGGGACCCTGGTAGTGGGACCCTGGTAGGGGGACCCTGGTAGAGGCCTGGTAGTGGGACCCTGGTAGTGGGACCCTGGTAGTGGGACCCTGGTAGTAGGACCCTGGTAGAGGGACTCCGGTAGAGGGACCCTGGTAGTGGGACCCCGGTAGAGGGACCCCGGTAGAGGGACCCTGGTAGAGGGACCATGGTAGAGGGACCCTGGTAGAGGGACCCTGGTAGAGGGACCCTGGTAGTGGGACCCTGGTAGAGGGACCCCGGTAGAGGGACCCCGGTAGAGGGACCCTGGTAGAGGGACCCTGGTAGAGGGTCCCTGGTAGAGGGACCCTGGTAGAGGGACTCCGGTAGAGGGACCCTGGTAGTGGGACCCCGGTAGAGGGACCCCGGTAGAGGGACCCTGGTAGAGGGACCATGGTAGAGGGACCCTGGTAGAGGGACCCTGGTAGAGGGACCCTGGTAGTAGGACCCTGGTAGAGGGACCCCGGTAGAGGGACCCCGGTAGAGGGACCCTGGTAGAGGGACCCTGGTAGAGGGTCCCTGGTAGAGGGACCCTGGTAGAGGGACCTTGGTAGTGGGACCCTGGTAGAGGGACCCTGGTAGAGGGACCCTGGTAGAGGGACCCCGGTAGAGGGACCCTGGTAGAGGGACCCTGGTAGAGGGACCCTGGTAGAGGGACCCTGGTAGTGGGACCCTGGTAGAGGGACCCTGGTAGAGGGACCCCGGTAGAGGGACCCTGGTAGAGGGACCCTGGTAGTGGGACCCTGGTAGGGGGACCCTGGTAGAGGGACCCTGGTAGAGGGACCCTGGTAGAGGGACCCCAGTAGAAGGACCCCGGTAGAGGGACCCCGGTAGAGGGACCCTGGTAGAGGGATCCTGGTAGAGGCCTGGTAGTGGGACCCTGGTAGTGGGACCCTGGTAGAGGGACCCTGGTAGAGGGACCCTGGTAGAGGGACCCTGGTAGAGGGACCCTGGTAGTGGGACCCTGGTAGAGGGACCCTGGTAGAGGGACCCTGGTAGAGGGACCCTGGTAGTGGGACCCTGGTAGAGGGACCCTGGTAGAGGGACCCTGGTAGAGGGACCCTGGTAGTGGGACCCTGGTAGAGGGACCCTGGTAGAGGGACCCTGGTAGAGAGACCTCGGTAGAGGGACCCTGGTAGAGGGACCCTGGTAGAGGGACCCTGGTAGTGGGACCCCAGTAGAGGGACCCTGTTAGAGGGACCCTGGTAGTGGGACCCCAGTAGAGGGACCCCGGTAGAGGGACCCCGGTAGAGGGACCCTGGTAGTGGGACCCCAGTAGAGGGACCCCGGTAGTGGGACCCCGGTAGAGGGACCCTGGTAGAGGGACCCTGGTAGAGGGACCCTGGTAGGGGGACCCCGGTAGAGGGACCCTGGTAGAGGGACCCTGGTAGAGGGACCCTGGTAGAGGGTCCCCGGTAGAGGGACCCTGGTAGTGGGACCCTGGTAGAGTGACCCTGGTAGAGGGACCCTGGTAGGGGGACCCCAGTAGAGGGACCCTGGTAGTGGGTCCCCCTCGTCCGCGTGCCACTCTCGTCACGTCCCGGTCGTTGGCGGCGATGGCGACGACGTCGCGAGTGAAGGTTTTGTTTTTGGCGTGAGGGAGAGCTGCCCAGGTCCTGGGGGGCTGTCCCCCCTCCTCCTCCCCCCCCAATCCTCCCCCCCCCCCGGTTGCCGTAGCCCCCCACGAAACTCTTTAGTCGGACGTGGCGGCGGTGTGGACGACGACGGTGGCGAAGGTGGCGAAGGTGGCGAAATTGGCGAAGGTGGCGAAGGTGATTCACGCGAACACGGAGGAGCGCGATGATGGGTGGTGGCGGCGTCTCTCTCCAGGGCGATGTCTCGTCTCTCTCTGGGCGTACGATCCGCATGGCTAGCGCATCGATGTTAGGGGTTTGATCGCTGTGTGTGTCTGTGTGTGTGTCTGTGTGTGTGTCTGTGTGTGTCTGTGTGTGTGTCTGTGTGTGTGTGTGTGTCTGTGTGTGTGTCTGTGTGTGTCTGTGTGTGTGTGTGTCTGTGTGTGTGCGTCTGTGTGTGTGTCTGTGTGTGTGTGTGTCTGTGTGTGTGTCTGTGTGTGTGTCTGTGTGTGTGTCTGCGCGTACACTTATTTGTTAATTGTTTTAAATAAGTATTAAATAGTTGTTGACGATTTTGCTGCGTTTGAAATTGTTCATTTGTTTGGGCTGCCAGAATTGAGGCCCATTTTGCTTAGTCGTAACGTGTGTAAGTTAGACCTTACGTATCGCTTGATTGATGAATGATCGCGAGCGTTATCGGTTCTAGTTAACGTAAGCTCTGCAGTGATTCTCACAGTGCTAAGATATTCGTATTGTCCCTCTCAGTCACGGCGGGGCTGTTTAGTGCTTATCATAGACGTGATAAGTCGGGCAATACAAATGATAGCCAGGATAAGATTCAGACTTTAAATCCTAGTCTGGATAGGTAATATAATGAATTTCGTAGATAGAATGAGTATGGTAATACAAATGATAGCTGAAACATGTGTTAAGGGGCCGTCCATAAATGACGTAACCCAGCTGGGGGGGTGGGGGAGAGGTCAGACATTTGTGACGATGTGTGAGGAGGTGGGGGGGGTGTTTGAGAAATGTGACGTCACGTCAAAATGCGCAACTTTAAATAAACACGTCCTGCTGAATTAAAGAGTAAACAGACTTCTTAATAAACGTTTCCTGATGACAGTGAACACACACCCAGCATGCACGTGCCTTGACACTCACTACAGTCAGGACACAGCAAGAACATTTATTTGATGAAGTGGGAGAGAGATGCTGTGGTAAGAGGTTATACAGTTTTGATTTAAAGCTTTCATGACTGCAGTAATTCATATTCTTAGTTTTTTCGGTAAAGTCACGTTGAAGAGAAACAACAAAATAATAAAATATATATAAAACAATAAAAAATTCTCACGACGTTTCGACCATAACTCAAACGGTCATCTTCAGGTGTGTTGGTTTGCATAAACACCTGAAGATGACCGTTTGAGTTATGGTCGAAACGTCGTGAGAATTTTTTATTGTTATATATATTTTATTATTTTGTTGTTTCTCTTCAACGTGACTTTACCGAAAAAACTAAGAATGTAGGTTATACAGTGTCGGTAAGAGAGGGGGGTAGGGGGAGGGGAGCGTCCACGCAATTCTTGCTGTGGTTTTCCCAATGATGATGATGGACGCTTGTGTTACAATCGAAACGTCATTTATTTTATTTGATTACCTACGTGACTTTACCGAAAGAACCAAAGAGCATGTTTCCTCTTTGCGATAAGATATCATTAAACCTGGGTACAATGTATATGTGTGTGTGTGTGCACCCTAGTGGAGATAATGCATACTAGAATTTAAATAAAAACCTAGTGGCATTTGGTACGCTTCGTACCAAGACAGTTATATATCCATACGGTTTTATTTTCTGGGTGAGATCACTTCAATACAAATGTGCCGTTAAACCCGCCAACCAATTGGTATGGTGTCACGTAAATAGAACGTGGACAATTCCTTACTAGTACAGCACAGCGGTATGTTTCAGTGTAAATAGAACGTGGACAATTCCTTACTAGTACAGCACACCGCTGTGTTTGAGGGTAAATAGAACGTGGACAATTCCTTACTAGTACAGCACAGCAGTATGTTTCAGTGTAAATAGAACGTGGACAATTCCTTACTAGTACAGCACACCGCTGTGTTTGAGGGTAAATAGAACGTGGACAATTCCTTACTAGTACAGCACACCGCTGTGTTTGAGGGTAAATAGAACGTGGACAATTCCTTACTAGTACAGCACACCGCTGTGTTTGAGTGTAAATAGAATGTGGACAATTCCTTACTAGTACAGCACACCGCTGTGTTTGAGTGTAAATAGAACGTGGACAATTCCTTACTAGTACAGCACACCGCTGTGTTTGAGGGTAAATAGAACCTGGACAATTCTTTACTAGTACAGCACGCCGCTGTGTTTGAGGGTAAATAGAACGTGGACAATTCCTTACTAGTACAGCACACCGCTGTGTTTGAGGGTAAATAGAACGTGGAGAATTCCTTACTAGTACAGCGCACCGCTGTGTTTGAGGGTAAACAGAACGTGGACAATTCCGTACTAGTACAGCACACCGCTGTGTTTGAGTGTAAATAGAATGTGGACAATTCCTTACTAGTACAGCACACCGCTGTGTTTGAGTGTAAATAGAACGTGGACTATTCCTTACTAGTACAGCACAGTGGTGTGTGTGAGGGTAAATATAACGTGGACAATTCCTTACTAGTACAACACACCGCTGTGTTTGAGTGTAAATAGAACGTGGACATTTCCTTACTAGTACAGCACACCGCTGTGTTTGAGGGTAAATAGAACGTGGACAATTCCTTACTAGTACAGCACACCACTGTGTTTGAGGGTAAATAGAACGTGGACAATTCCTTACTAGTACAGCACACCGCTGTGTTTGAGGGTAAATAGAACGTGGACAATTCCTTACTAGTACAGCACACCGCTGTGTTTGAGGGTAAATAGAACGTGGACAATTCCTTACTAGTACAGCACACCGCTGTGTTTGAGGGTAAATAGAACGTGGACAATTCCTTACTAGTACAGCACACCGCTGTGTTTGAGGGTAGATAGAACGTGGACAATTCCTTACTAGTACAGCACACCGCTGTGTTCTAGGGTAAATAGAACGTGGACAATTCCTTACTAGTACAGCACAGCAGTGTGTGTGAGGGTAAATAGAACGTGGACAATTCCTTACTAGTACAGTACACCACTGTGTTTGAGTGTAAATAGAACGTGGACAATTCCTTACTAGTACAGCACACCGCTGTGTTTGAGGGTAAATAGAACGTGGACAATTCCTTACTAGTACAGCACACCGCTGTGTTTGAGGGTAGATAGAACGTGGAGAATTCCTTACTAGTACAGCACACCGCTGTGTTTGAGGGTAAATAGAACGTGGACAATTCCTTACTAGTACAGTACACCGCTGTGTTTGAGTGTAAATAGAACGTGGACAATTCCTTACTAGTACGGCACACCGTTGTGTTTGAGTGTAAATAGAACGTGGACAATTCCTTACTAGTACAGCACACCACTGTGTTTGAGGGTAAATAGAACGTGGACAATTCCTTACTAGTACAGCACACCGCTGTTTTTGAGTGTAAATAGAACGTGGACAATTCCTTACTAGTACAGCACAGCGGTGTGTGTGAGGGTAAATAGAACGTGGACAATTCCTTACTAGTACAGCACACCGTTGTGTTTGAGGGTAAATAGAACGTGGACAATTCCTTACTAGTACAGCACAGCGCTGTGTTTGAGGGTAAATTGAACGTGGACAATTCATTACTAGTACAGTACACCGCTGTGTTTGAGTGTAAATAGAACGTGGACAATTCCTTACTAGTACAGCACACCGCTGTGTTTGAGGGTAAATAGAACGTGGACAATTCCTTATTAGTACAGTACACCGCTGTGTTTGAGTGTAAATAGAACGTGGACAATTCCTTACTAGTACAGCACAGCGGTGTGTGTGAGGGTAAATAGAACGTGGACAATTCCTTACTAGTACAGCACACCGCTGTGTTTGAGTGTAAATAGAACGTGGACAATTCCTTACTAGTACAGCACACCGCTGTGTTTGAGGGTAAATCCACAACATTTACTATTTGAGGACGACGTTTCACCAGTGATTACAGCCGGCATCATCAGGCGACAGCCAGATTTGGCTCCCCAACACACAGCCGGTGTCGTGCTGCACTCGTAACGAATTGGCACGTCTTGTTCACGTGACAAACCTCCCTGTTTGGCTGTCGGGTGGTGGCGGGTTTCACGACACACATTTAAGTGATCTAACTCCCCCCCCAAAAAACCCCCTCATGGATAAAATTGGTCGCAAAAGCTTCCTACTGCTACCACATGTTCAAGTGTTTATACATTTCGTTTATTTTGACGGTAACTTTTTTTTTTACGTCTGTTGCAGTCGTGAAAAACCGAACATTAAAACGTTAATAACGGACATGAATACCGAGTCTGTGGTTTTCTCTCCCGTGATGGAACGTTCATATATCGCGACAATCGTCGTACCTAATAGCGAGAACTGGTATCGTACCGTGCACAACGACACCACGACAACACTCGTCACAACCCAGCTGGTACAGCAGGTTATGGTTGCAGCTTGTTGTGCTAAGTGCCTCCTGTAAAGCTGCCCTCTTGCATTTTTTGAAGCAATGACAGCTGAAAAGAAATCACTGGAAGTCTTAGAGCAGGGGTGGGGAACATTTTTTCTGCCAAGGGACATTCGGATATTTATAACATCATCATTCGCAGGGCCATACAAAATCATCAATTTAAAAATTTGCCCGTTATTATTTGGTCAAACATTTAATTAACTCGCCCCCTAATGCGATGGGCTGGAACTGCTTCTCTTTGGTGAGGCGTGTGATGATGTTAGCTGGTATTGATGATGTTAGCTGGTATTGATGTTAGCTGGTATTGATGATGTTAGCTGGTATTGATGATGTTAGCTGGTATTGACGATGTTAGCTGGTATTGACGATGTTAGCTGGTATTGATGATGTTAGCTGGTATTGACGATGTTAGCTGGTATTGATGATGTTAGCTGGTATTGATGATGTTAGCTGGTGTTGACGATGTTAGCTGGTATTGACGATGTTAGCTGGTATTGATGATGTTAGCTGGTATTGACGATGTTAGCTGGTATTGACGATGTTAGCTGGTATTGATGATGTTAGCTGGTATTGATGATGTTAGCTGGTATTGATGATGCTAGCTGGTATTGATGATGTTAGCTGGTGTTGACGATGTTAGCTGGTGTTGACGATGTTAGCTGGTATTGACGATGTTAGCTGGTGTTGACGATGTTAGCTGGTATTGACGATGTTAGCTGGTGTTGATGATGTTAGCTGGTGTTGACGATGTTAGCTGGTATTGACGATGTTAGCTGGTATTGACGATGTTAGCTGGTATTAACGACTTAAATTTACAGCACAATTGTGGAGTTCTGACAATGCGCCCCCACGTGCACCACCGTCTAAAGTTACAGATGTATTAATTTCCGGCCTGTCTGCTTGCAGGCCAAGGACAGCAAATGTAGCGGAAGCCAACCAACGGGTTTTGGGGCGTGACTGCCTCGCCCAATGGGGGTCATTTAATGGCACGTCAATCAAAACCAAGAGCCGCAAGCCGCCGTGCACTTTGTCTCTCGGGACGGATGATCCCGGTGCACGCAAAAAAACACGGAAATAAACAAAACGAGAGGATCGACGGGGAGACCTGGGAGGGGTCGCGAGGGACACACGAGAGAGAGGGAGGCAAGACGAGCCGGAGGGGTCGAGTCGATGAAGACAGAGGACGAGAGAAGCCGGACCGGCCAAGCTCGCCAGGCTGAGAGTAGCCCTGTGTGGCCCTGCGTAGCTGCCTAGGGTAGGGCCGCTAGGGGGTTAAGCGCGGTCCGTACGTCGGCACGCTTGACCCCCCGGGGGCTGCTGAGACACGGCGAGACACGGCAGCCGGGAGGGGTGAAACGGGGAGAGTAGGGAAGGAGAGCAGTGAATAGGATCGGGAAGGAGAGTAGTGAATAGGATCGTGAAGGAGAGTAGTGAATAGGATCGGGAAGGAGAGTAGCAATAGGATCGGGAAGGAGAGTAGTGAATAGGATCGTGACGGAGGGTAGTAATAGGATCGGGAAGGAGTGTAGTAATAGGATCGCGAAGGAGAGTAGTAATAGAATCGGGAAGGAGAGTAGTGAATAGGATCGTGAAGGAGTGTAGTAATAGGATCGGGAAGGAGAGTAGTGAATAGGATCGTGACGGAGGGTAGTAATAGGATCGTGAAGGAGTGTAGTAATAGGATCGCGAAGGAGAGTAGTAATAGAATCGGGAAGGAGAGTAGTGAATAGGATCGTGAAGGAGTGTAGTAATAGGATCGGGAAGGAGTTTAGTAATAGGATCATGAAGGAGGGTAGTAATAGGATCGTGAAGGAGTGTAGTAATAGGATAAGGACGAGGCGAGTGAGGGAGCGAACGAGCGACGGGCCTAGCAGGCGAGTGTTGTGTAACGAACTGTGATAAAGTGGCCCGGACAGAAGACAAGAAATCGTCTTTATTTTCCACGCTGCAGGTAAGCACGAAGAGGCATACAGCAGCACGCATCAACTGGTTCAAGGCCAGCGTGCTTTGTCAACAATCTCGGCAAAAGCACCGGCGCTTGTGTCGCCGCAGAGTATCTCCTATGGGGATGGAAAAATAAAAAAATTAATGCGGTCAAGCAATTGGCTTATTGCCCCCCCCCCCCAATCACTTTCGACTCAAGAGTTAACTCAGCATCTGGCTGTGATCGTGCTGCTGCACGCTGAGCGGCTGTCCAAGAGAAGCAAACAGCGGCTTCTTGACACCACCACCACCGCTACCCCCAGCACCACCACTCTCGGTGTCAGCGTCGGCTGATTGACGTCGTTTGGATGCTCACCGAGGAGCAGCGGCGGCGGCGGCAGCTTGCCGCTCCGCATGCTCCAGGTCAAGCTCCATCCGCTGCAGCTTGCTGCCACTCCGGATGCTCCAGCCGCTGCTGCCGCTGCTGCTCCCGAAGATCCAGCTGCTCCAGCCGCTGCTGCTCCCGGAGCTCCAGCTGCTGCGGCCGCTGATGCTGCCGGTGCCTCAGCACCAGGTGCAGCTCCAGGTGCGGGTCCAGCTGCTGCTCCTCAAACTCAAGCCGCTGCTGCTGCTGCTGCTCCAGCTGATGCTGCTGCTACAGCAGCTCCAGCTGCTGCTGCAGCTCCAGCTCCAGCTGCTGCGCCAGCTGCTGCTGGTGCCGCAGCTCCAGCGGCTGCTGCTGCTGAAGTTGCAGCGGCTGCTGCTGCAGCTGCTGCTGCAGCTCCAGCTCCTGCTGCTGCTGCTGCTCCAGCGCCTGCTGGTGCCGCAGCTCCAGATGCTGCTGCTGCTCCTGCTGCTGTTGCCGGAGCTCCGCCTGCTCCAGCCACTCGTGGTGCTGAAGCCTCGTCACCAGGTGCAGCTCCAGGCTCGCGTCCAGCTGCTGGAAAAGCAGCTCCTCCTGCTGACGCCTCAGCTGCTGCTGCTGCTGCTGCAGCTCCAGCCGCTGCTGCTGGAATTCCAGCTGCTGCTGCTGCAGCTCCAGCTGCTGCTGCAGCTGCGGGAGATAACGCAGGAGCTCTAGGCAATACACTCCCCTATTCATCATCATCATGCAGTAACAAGCAGCAGCATCATCAGCAGCAGCATCCATCATCACCCATCATCATGCAGTAACAAGCATCATCATCAGCAGCAGCATCCATCATCATCATGCAGTAACAAGCAGCATCATCATCATCAGCAGCATCCATCATCACCCATCATCATTCAGTAACAAGCATCATCATCATCAGCATCCATCATCACCCATCATCATTCAGTAACAAGCATCATCATCAGCAGCATCATCACCCATCATCACGCAGCAACAAGCAGCATCATCATCAGCAGCAGCAGCAGCACCATC